>NW_011494808.1:7675431-7677642 GCF_000754665.1 Bison bison bison
GAAGGAATTTGGGTCTTAAAAGGTTTTGCAAGCCTGTTTTCTGGAAATCACTTAAGTGGGCCTTTTTAAAGACCCTTGAAGGAAAAAAACTGGTTCAAGAAAACCAGCAATTAAATTTCAAAATCAAACCATTTATGAAGATAGCAAGCCAAGAATTGGGGTAATTCGTCTTCTGTATTTCCTACACTCAAATCCACCCTGGGAAATAGAAGCCTAGTCTACGGGAGGACGTGATGGAACAAGCAGAATGAGGTGGTAAGGGCAACCACAGCTGGCGCCCAGCAAGTCTGGAACTGTGAGGCTGGTTTGAGCAGGGATGGGAACTGTAGACAACATGAAATTGGAGGCCAATTAAACTTGCATTGACACCAGTGATCAGTTTTCTCAATAGCATTTTCAAGAGTGGAATGACTTGACCATTGCCTATATTAGCAGTAGCGGTGGAGCTGGAGAGTATTGCGCCTTCTCCACGCTGCACGGCGAGAGCCACCAATAGTGTGGTGGAACTTGTGGCCCTTGCCCAGGCCGCGGCTCTTTCTGCCTGCAGACGTCAGCCCCCGCATCTCCCTGTGCTTATGCACTGGTTTGGTGATCCATTGGGTGTCAGGGTTTCTTCTGATAGCTTTATGGAATGGATCAATGAGGATAACCTCAAAGAATTTGTACGTAGAATCTTCACCAACCCAGTAGGAATTCAGGACCCTCAGGGCCCCACAGTGGCGGCCAGCACGCTCCTAGGACAGGAAACAAAGGCCCAAGGTCAGCCTTCCACACATCCCAGGAACAAATCAGTCAGCAAATTCACTAGACAAGTGACGAAGGCTTCTGACTTAAACTACTCAAATACTCAGCATCTCCCCATAGGCTGGGACCCCAAGTAGAAGGAAGACTTACTAGAAAATAACACAACATGCTTATTTGAAACCTTTCTTATTACCTTCTTGCCAATTAAGGTGTGAAATATTAATATCTAGCTAACCAAACTTAGTATTCTGGAACCCTGCACTTTTCTAGTACAAGAAGGGTTAGCAAACTTAAGAGAATTCTGAAGGCTACAAAGGTCTCTTGCATGGTCTTCTATGCCTTTTTTAAACAAAATACTTTTAGCTTATGGCGGGCAACAGGCCCATGTTGGCCAACCTCTTCAACAGAGCATAGCTTAATTTACTAGCCAAGAAAGACAATTCATAACCAGTAACACCTGGGGAGAGTTCCTCTTTAAGATGTTTAATTGCCCTTTAAAAGTTTAGGCTCCACAGGTTCACATTAATTTATATGACCTATGAGAGATTCCCAAATGAAAACTAAATTCTGGTTGCAACTCAACTAGATTGCATGTTTGTGCTTAGTCCTTGTCTTTGCAACTTTTTTGTGGCCCCATGAACTGCAGCCCACCAGGTTCCTCTGTCCATGGGATTTTTCACCCAAGAATACTGGAGAGGATTGCCATTTCATCCTCCAGGGGATCTTCCCCACCCAAGGATCAAACCTGTATCTCCTGCACTGCAGGCAGATTTGTTTACCACTTAAGCTGGGAGGAGGGTCGGGGGAGATGGGCGAGAAACCCTTTTCTGTATCATGTCAGAACCTAATTCCACCTATTCATTTATGTGTTAGAAAATGGGAATTCTATCATTACAAACCAAACTGGATGACACCTAACACAGTGTTATGTATTTCTCTTCCCCTTACAAAAAGCTTTATCTCCCCACGTGTCCAATTTTAATGTTGATGGAGAGTTGTCTTTAAAAAAATACTGCATCTATAAAGATCTTGCACTTTTTTCCCTAAGTAGGTGTTGGAGAAGATTTACTGAGGTTATCAAGAATAAAACTCACCAAGCCACATTCCAAACACAACAGGGCTCACCTAGGTACAAATGAACCACCGAACAGCGGCCCACATCCTTCTCCATCACCTCCAGGAGGTGACCAGCACTCAGTCTCTTACCTCCGCAACCGACTGCAGGCTTCGAGCAAACTTGAGCTGGTTGACACCATGGTGGACAGGCTTGCCGTAGGTGGCACCCTTAGGAACTGGGCGTTTGCGGCCCCCGCGGCGCACACGGATCCGGTATATGACATAGCCTATGTGAGTGGAGGGCACGGAGGCCGTGAGGGTGGCGGCCTCGGGGCGGGTTTCCCACGCCGCCCCCTCAGGCGCGTCCCCGGCCGCCGGACGGTCAGCGCCCCCCGCCCCGGGGCCCCTCAC
>NW_011494808.1:7678334-7694308 GCF_000754665.1 Bison bison bison
GCACTCCGCCTCCCCTCCCCCCCCCACGACAGCGAGCCTCCTTCCGTTGGAAAGCGGCTGTGGCGCAGGGCCTCACGGGATATGTAGTTCCGGCAGCGAGCCCGGGTGGGCGGAGTTCGGCCAGGATTGGGCGCGACCTGCCTCAGGGTCCCGCCCCCTGCTGCTCGGGACGCGCGCCTCAGAGCCGGCGGCGACGGTCCGCGGCGAGGTTCGGGCAGCCGAGCATCTGCGGCTGAGAGGCAGGTTGGGGGCGGGGCTCCCGGGGCCGCGGCGCTCTCGGGCGGGTTTGCTGGGGGCTGCGGGCGCCCCCTCTCCCTGGACGGACACGCGCACAGGCCGGGGGTCCTGCCGGGTGGGCCGCTGGAGGCGCGGGGGCTTCGCGGCGGCGGCTTCGCCCCTCCCGGAGCAGTTGGCGTCGCAGACCCCGCTCTGAGGGGTTTCCTCCAGATGGGGTTGCGGGGGCGCGGGGCGCGGACGGGGCTCGCCCGGGTGGCGCTTTTCCTGCGTGCAGGTTTGGCCCTGGGTTTGCTCCGTCAGAACCACGGGTTTGGTTTTTTTTTTTTTAACCTATTTATATGCCACAATCTGGTCGGCAGGTGCGAGCGTTTTCGGGGGTGGGGGGAAGCCGAGAAAATGCAGACATTTTGTGTTGCGTTCTTCATTGACAGTTTATATACTGGCTTTTTTTTTTTTTTTTTTTGCACCTCCAGAATATTTTCATTTTAGAGAAATGAAGTGGTTAAACTCTTTTACACATTCTAAGTTGAAATGGGGCGAAGGTGTAGGAGACTCCTTTGTCGTCTAAATTAACGGGTTTGGTTGGTCTCCAGCCCCGTTCCCGATCTTGCTTGTTTTCTTGCCTAGTTGCAGTGGTACCCTTGTAAAAGTCCTGACAGGGGCTTTGATTTATGAAGTGCCTCGTGTGCGCCCAGCTGCTGGGAAGGTGGCTGGGGTCGTGGCAAAGACTCTAGCTTCTTGAAATAGGGCAATCAACATACATATATTGTATTCTGTGGTAAGTGCTAAGGACAGATGTTGACGGGAGCGAAGCGGTAGGGAGTATTGGGATGGGGGTAGAAATTTCGGCCGGAATCTTCAGGGTGACATTTGAGGAAAGACTTGAGCCCCGGGCCCTATCTCGGTCAGAGGGAACAGTGCCAAAGCTGGCGAGTGCCTGCGTTAATAGAACAGCTGTGTGGCTGGAATCGAGCCACAGAGGAAACTAGCAAGCGACATCAAAGAGGTGGAGCTCCTTATGAGGACTGTGGGTTTGCAGACTTTCTGAGATTGGAAACCGCTGGAAGCGTTTGAGCAGAAGGGTGACTTCATGTGACCTACATTTTAAAAAGGATCGTTTGGGGGGATTCTCTGGCTCTGCAGTGCTTTCAATGCTATGGCCCGGGTTCAGTCCCTGACTGGGGGGAATTATTAGAAGATCCCACAAGCAAGCGCAGCCAAAAAAAAGATCATTTGAGGCTAAAAGGAAGAAGGGGAAAAGTGGCCAGTTAGGAAGTTGTATTCATTTTTCTATTGTTGCTGAAACAAATTACAGCAGCTTCACAGACTTAAAACGGTACCCATTTGTTGTCTTACAGGTCTGTAGGTCAGAAATCTCACTAGGCTAAAATCGGGTTGTCTCTTGGGCTGTGTTTTCTCTTAGAGGCTCTAGGGGAGAATCCATTTCCTTTCTTTTCCAGCTTCTAAAGGCCACTTGCATTCCTTGGCTCCTCACTTCTTCATTGGCAAAACCAGCATTGTAGCATCTTCAAATCTCTGTCTCTCTCTTTCTGACCCTCTTGTCCCTCCTTGTAAAGACACTTGTGATGACGTTGGGTCCACTCAGATAATCCGGGGTGAACTCCCCCTCTCAGGTTCTTAATGTAGTCACAGCCTCAGAAGTCTTGTAACCTAGAAGTCCAGGTAAAGAACACTCACGGACTTGGGGAATATGACACGGGCATCTTTGAGAGACCACGTGAGAGAAGATGGTGCCTTCAGCTACTTCATTAGTGATGGAGGCTCTAACTGGTCCAGCCATGGATGTGTTCCAAAGGTTTACTGATCAGATGTGGGGTATGAGAAACATTAGTCAAGAACTATGGCAACCCACTCCAGTACTCTCGCCTGGAGAATCCCATGGACGGAGGAGCTTGGTGGGTTACAGTCCACAGGTCACAAAGAGTCGGACACGACTGAGCGACTTCACTTTCACTATTGATTGCAAAGTTGGAATCATCATTTGGAAAGAGGATTCTGGCAATGTGATTAATCACCGCTAATTTCTTAATTAGGTTTTGCAGTTTTGTTTCTTAATTTGCAGTGTCTCGTAGTAATTTTGCAAGATTTGGATTGGTGTTTTCAATTGATTTTGAAATTTCTGAGGGCAGTGATCATTTCTGGTTTTGCACTCTGCTTTATCCCTAATGCTTGTCATTATGGTGTTAAGTGTTAGTGGCTCAGTCGTGTCCAACTCTTTGCAATCCCATGGACTGTAGCCCGCCAGGTTCCTCTGTCCATGGAATTTTCCAGACAAGAATACTGGAGTGGGTTGCCATTCCCTTCTCCAAAGGATCTTCCCAATCCAGGAATTATGGTAATCCCTCAGTAAATATTTACTGAATGAGTAGAAGAATGGTAAGCTGGAATGTGCTTATTGTATTTAGTATGTGTAATGTTGTTTGCAAAACTCTTAAATATATATTTATGTAAGTAAAATTATTCATATATGGGTAAGTGGAAGTACTACACAATCCATTATGTTTACATAAACCAATGCGCAGGAGTAGAAATTTTCCTCCTGCTATGCTTACATGATAAGATCCCTAACATCTCTTTATGAAGTCAGCAGTGTTGCAGTGTTAATATTTTTCTGGTTACATAAAAAAGTTGTATTTTACTTTAAAACTGGAATGATTTCCTTAGAACAGCGGTACTGACAATTTGGGGTTGTCAGCTGTCTCCGATGGCTCTTCAAAGAGAATACTGACAGGGCTCAGTGTTTTCAATAGGATGGATTAGATCACATTTTTATTCTCTAGCCATGTTATTGAAGCCTGGAAGGCAAACCAATATGTATTTAAGACTATCGGACTTTGTCTGTTAAGCACATTTTCTTAGTCATTTATTAATCCATCAGAGTATTAGGGGTGCATAGATCCCAGATTGAATTTTATTGTCCAGCTCTTAGGGTAGGGACCGTACAAGCATCTTTAGCTACCGCTTTTGGTGTTAACCTTGTGTTAACATGGTTTCTGGGTAAGTAGTTTCCGCGCTCGTAGCTTCAGTGTTAGAAGGAGCCTTGGAGGTCAGCTGTCTACTCTGGAGCCTTTCAGACTTTTCAAAACCGGGTTTTAGTAAGCGGCTGGGCCACCCTGTCTCTTCCTGTGACTCCCGGCCCATTTAGATCGTTGAAGATGACCTCCTTTTATATTTGGAGGGAAATGGTGCATATTTATTATGTTTGGGAATTATGAAATATTATAATGCTTAGAGAACTAAGCTTTTAGTAATTTTTGTTTGTAAATATGAGTATATATAAATAAGTGTGAGAACAGGTTCCTTGTATGTCATGAGAGTCCCTGCCATCATCATGCATAGAAAATGGGGTGTTTTTGTGTGTATTTAATGTTATTCATTCAGAATCTTACCTTAGATGTTAATTTTTTTGAAGGATTCATACTTTTAAGAAATGAATTTTATAGAGGCATGGTTGACGTACAATATTATATGAGTTTCAGGTGTACAACAGTGATTTGCAGTTTTAAATTATATTCCATTTATAATTATTAGAAAATATTGGCTATATTTCCTATGCTGTACAATGTAGCCTTATAACTTATTTATTTTACACACAATAGTTTGTACCTCAGAATTCATGTTTTTTTATTTGATGATAAAGCAGGTCACTGATCTTCAGGTTTATGTAGTATTATTGTTTTCCACGTGAAGATAGCTAAGAACCTGGACTGTTTCAGGTATGTTTTAAGTAATCACACTCTCATCTTTGTTTTCTTTTTGGTGTAAGATATTTACCATGGTCTGTTCTGTTCTCTTTCTTTCCTTCTCTCCTTCCTAAAAAACCTTAAAATCCTTATCTAGTGTCTGAATTACCTCTTTTTCAGTTCCTTTTGCTGTTTGCCCTTGATGAAGTTTCCTCTGAGGTATTGAAATAACTCCTGCAATTTCTTATACACAAATACAAAATAATGCATATTTTTAACATACTTTATCTGGCAGTCACAAGTGATTAAAGTACAATTGTAGTATACCACTTTTAAAGCAGATAATTAAGACTACTTCCAAAGAGTCTCAGGAGTATTTGATTTCTGGATTTCTCAGGAGTCTGTCGATTTCAGCATTTTCTCAGTTTTCTACAGTCCCTAGCACTCATACCCCCCTCCCTTTCACAGAGTCTGTTGCTGTTAATCACTGGGCTTTTTTTTCTTCTAAAACAGCGGCTTCCCTCAACTGCAGTATGTACCTGCCCTTTTACAGCACTTGAATTGTGTGAAGGTTGGTATAGTCTGTGGCAATGGGGGACTTTTTGATTGGACAGTAGGGGAGAGGTGAGGACTGGTATTTACACATTCTGTGGGACTGTTTTGGAGGAAGGCAAGTAACAATAGAAAATAGTAGAAAAATCAGAATGTAGATTCCACCGGCAAACTTTTCTGACAACAGAAATAGTTTGTGCTGCCATCAATTTCTTGTTCTCTTCTCTCATAGGTGGCAACTTTCTTTAAATTTTAACTATTAATATTATTTTTTTAAATAATTCTCACTTGGCATGCAAATCCCATTTTAAAAAAATTTATTTGGCTGCACCAGCTCTTAGCTGCAGTATGTGGGATCTTTCGTTGTGGCATGCAGGTTCTAATTCCCTGACCAGGGATCAAACCCGGGGCACCCAGCATTGGGAGCATGGAGTCTTAGCCACTGGACCACCAGGGAAGTCCCAAATTTTAACTAATACTAAAAACCCTTTGAAAGAAAGATTCAGTAGTATAACTTACAGAAGACCACAATATGGAAAGAGGATAGAATCCTATGATAAAGGAAATGACATTAATCACAAATTCAGAAGTATCTGTAGAAAACTTTTAATATAGGCCATGGTCGCTGACATAGGTGTTACCATACCATAGATGATTAGTGTTACACCAAACCCTGCCCTTATAAAGACAGACTGAGAATTTTTCTGTTGCAAGTACTCTGAAACTGAAAAGAAAGTCCCCTAAGAGAAGTGGTTCTCCTTGAAGTAGGTGATAAATATTCTTGGGAAGATTTCTCAGAAAGATTGAGAGCATGCCACCTAAGAAATAATGGTTATATCACGTAAGTGATGATTATTTATCTACTGGTAAAATGTAGCATACCGCTCTGGAAATGAGTACTGTGTTATTACTGCACTATAATAATATTAGCTTTAAAATGTTCCACGTGGTTAGTGTTGTGGCTGATTTGGGTTATACATAGTTGTAGACTTTGACAATCTATGACAAAGGAAAGAATATATACAATGGAGGGAAAAAAAGTCTCTTCAGTAAGTGGTGCTGGGAAAACTGGACAGTTGCATATAATAGAGTGAAATTAAAACATTCCCTAACACAGTATACAGAAATAAACTCTAAACAGATTAAAGATGCAAGATTGAAAACTATAAAACTCTTATAAAACATAGAACACACATAGGCAGAACACTGACATAAATGTTAGCAATGTTTGTTTGAATCTGTTTCCTAAGGCAAAGGAAACAAACAAATGGAATCTGTTTAAACCTGAAAGATTCTGCTCAGTAAACAAAACCATTGACAAGATGAAAACAACGTACTGAATGGGAGAAAATATTTGCAAATAATATGACTGATAAGGGTTAATATCCAAAATATAACAATTCATTATCAAAAGACCCACACAATCCAATTTAAAAATGAGTGATGGATCTGAATAGACAGTTTTTCAAAGAAGACATACGGGTGGCCAACAGGCACATGAAAAGATGCTCAGCGTCATTCATCATCAGAGAAATGCAAATCAGAACCCCAGTGGGAGATCACCTCTCATCTGTCAGAATGGCTGTCATCGGGAGGTCTCCAAATAGCATGTGTTGGTGAGGAACTGGAGAAAAGAGGACCCTCCTACACTGCTGACGGGAGTGTAAATTGAGGCAGCCACTGTGGAGAACGACATGGCGGCGTCTCAGAGAACTAAAACAGAACTAGCATATGAGCCAGCATTGCCGCTCCTGGGTTCCCATCCTGAGAAAACAAAACCACGCGTTTGAAAAGACACACACCACAGTGTCCACTGCAGCGTTATTTACAACAGCCGAAACACAGAAGCAACCCAAGTGTTCATCCACAGGTGAGTGGATAAAGTCGACACAGTACACACACACAATGGAGTGTTACTCAGCCAGAAGAAAAGAATGGCGTTTTGCCATTTACAGCAACGTGGGTGGACCTGGAGGGTATAAGAGACAAGGACAAATACTGTATGTTACCACTTACAGGCGAAATTAAAAAAAACAGACGTGAGTATAACAGGAATGAACTCAGATCCAGACAACGAGCTAGTGGTTGCCATAGGGAGAAGGAGGAGGGGGCAACGCAGGAGGAGGGGTTAAGAGGAACAACTGTTACACAACTTACGTAAATATAATCTAAAAGGGTATACTGTACAGTACAGGGAATATAGCCAGTCGTTCATAATAACTTGATGGAGTATAATCCATAAAAATTTCGAGTCACTCTGCACACTTGACACTACTGTTGGAAACCCGTTCCGCACCTTGTGCGTGCTCGGTTGTGTCTGACTCTGCAGCCCTGTGGACTGTAGCCTGCCAGGCTCTTTGCGTGGAATTTCCCAGGCAAGAATACCACAGAGGGATCTTCCGGACTCAGGGGTTGAACCCTCACCTCTTGTGTTTCCTACATTGTCAGGTGGATTCTTTACCACGAGTGCCACTTGGGAAGGCCCAAGGAAATCGGCTATACCTCAGTTTAAAAAAATTAGACTTTGAGAAAGTAGAGAAGGCTGATGGAAAGTTCGTTTTCGCTTAGTGTTTTAGATCTTGGTTAAAAACAAGTGGTGTGCGACATGCACATACAGAATGATGTCCACGGGTCTCCCTTATCAGATGCTTATTTGAACACGTTTGTTGTTTTCTGCCTTGGAGTTGTGGCACCCTTTTTAAGTCAGAGTTGCCGCATGCTCCACACTTCTGATTTTGCTGTTATTTAGTCACTCAGTCATGTCCAACTCTTGTGACCCCATGGGCTCTATCCCTCTAGGTTTCTCTGTCCATGGGATTCCCAGGCAGGGATACCAGGGTAGGTTGCATTTCCTGCTCCAGGGGATCTTCCCAACCCAGGGATCGAACCCACGTCTCCTGCGGTGGCAGGTGGGTTCTTTACCACGGAGCCCCCGGGAAGCCCCTCCACACTTCTAGGTAAGGGAACTGGAGGACATGATGATTAAGGTTTGTGTTGGAAGGTGACAGAAGGCAATGTGGAATCTGAATTCTCTTGGCTGTTTTGTTGTAGTTAATGAGTCTTTTTTCCGTTTCTGCCTTGCCTTCTGGAAGATAAAAAAAACTTGAGGAAAATTCAATAAAATGTTTGTTACCTGATCTCTCTCTTCCTTGGATATGTGAGGAAGCAAAGAGGAATGAGTTTTCCTTTTCTTTCGGTTTAAAGTGCCTGAGCAATTTTTCTAGCATGAAGAACCATGCCTCAGAATTGTGACTAAGACAGCCCCAAATCCAGTGTCTTACTCTCCTAAGAAAAGACTAACGTTGGCATTGATGGTGTTAATGCTTCTTGTAAAAAATGACATCCATTCTCTATCCAAATTTTTAATGATGTCCATTCTCTATCCAAATTGTTATCTTCATGGCTCCTTAAAGTTTTACTTAAATGCTTGTTTCTCCAGGTAGACATTGATGAGCAGGCAGTCTTTCAAGGATTGGATTTATCTAGGATTCTGTTTGGATTGCTGTAGACTTAATTAATATTAAAATAGTCTTTAAGATGTCTCTATTCTTTTTGAAAACAAGCGTGTTTATATGTGTATTCTTGCATTTCTCTAGGTTACCTCTGCAGGGATATATACTGAACCATAGCACTGATTGCTCTAAGGGAGCATGTGGGAACCAGGGAATGGGGTTTGGAAGAATAAACTTTATTCTGTATTTCTTTTTTATACTTGAAATACCCAGTATCCCCCTGTGTACATATTACTAATTACATTTAAACATAGAAAAAGGAAAGGATTTTTTTTTTCTTTTAAAGATCTTCTCTTCTCTTCACAGCGATCTCTGAAGAGAAGATGGGGAAAGGCTGCAAGGTGGTGGTCTGTGGCTTGCTATCTGTGGGGAAGACAGCGATTTTGGAGCAGCTCCTTTATGGGAATCATACTATTGGTAAGATTTTTTTTCTCTAGTTTCTCTGTAGGCTCTGGGAACTGGTTGGGGTCTTTGGTTGGCCGCGCTGACCTAGAGATGGGTGAGGTATCGTCTAAAGGGACCAGGAAGGTTGTAGAAGTCGACAGAGACTGAAGGGGGATGTAGGGGCAAGGAGAAAATGTTTTTATATTGTCGACATTCAAGAGTGCTCGCACTTACTCTGTTAAAACAGGAGTTATAACAGGCAAGACAGTGTTGTCTGTGGTTTCCAGTAGAGTATTTACATCATGAATAGCAGTCTTGGAGTCACAGACTCACTGACTTCAGGATACACTGATCCCTCATTCTCATTTCATACACAACTTTCCAATACCGCTGAATGGGTTTTAAGAATGGAAGAGACAGCTGTTTGCTGCAATATGACCTACTTTTGTGAATTGGATTATCTCATTCATCTATCCATTCATTGAGTTAAAAATTGTTCTGTATTTCCTCTGTGATCCAGGCTATGATGAGGCCTCTCTGGCTTTAAGGAGGTCACAGACACAGCTGAAGGAAATGAGGCTTCTCTTAGGTAGAATCATGGATCTTTGAAGTGTTTGTCAGTGGCAAGAACCCTGGAGCACTTTTCTATCTTATTTTTATTGACCATTTTGATGCGGTCTGATTCTCTTCTACCTTCTTCCCAAAATAATATTTAACAACTCTGGTTAACTCCACATTCGGTTTTTATCATGATGTGCCTGTGTCAGAAATTCCGAAAACCTTTTGATTTCCCCAAAACCATCACTCCTGTCATAAATGCTGCATTAACGGTTCTGAATTTTTTACCCTCAGATTCTAATTTGTACAAAAAACAAATTATGCCCAAGGGGGAAAAAAGAATCCCTTTATCCTGTCAAAACCCCCACAGCTTTTGTTTATGTAGGCTGTGTCTTACGACATTTCTATTACATTAGAAATTAAAACTGAGGAAAATTTTAAATGTACTACTTAGAGTAAGAACAATAAATTTATTACATGCTAAGGGAACACATTTTTATGAAAAATAATTATATTTTCAAAAGCAATTTAGTGAGATGATTGTGGATTTACATTTCTGAAAATCGAATGTCCAGCTTAGTAGGAAGCGGCTAGATTATCGTAACCGATTGTGTCTGCATTCAGCCTGCTGTTGTGTGCTGTTTTAGTTGAGATACATGAATAACATCTGGCCTCACACAAGTATGTGGTTGAAAAAGATAGGAGTATCTTAATAGCTTTGCAGATAGTTCAGGATTTGCTTTGGTATTTCACTAAAACTCGGTCATTGATGGTTATGCAGTGTGAACCCCGAAACCACATCAGTGAGCTTGTATTACATTAAAATCACATTGATCTGTCTTGCACATCAAATGGGTTTTTTACCCAAGCATAGTTTTTTATCATGAATGGGTCATTTGGAAAATACTGGTTAACCTAGATAAGCAGATCTTCCGAATAACATTTGTTAATGTCATCACCAATGTCATTGCCATTGGGAGGCTATCAAGTTTATGCCAATGGATAGAATTCTCCTTTTTGCTTGAAAGCTCACAAATCTTATCATTAACCACATATATTGTCAGTTATTTTCCTTGAAACGATAGACTCCATTTATTCATCTTTGAGAAAATGTCTGTCAGATACCCAAAAACCCATGGTTTTTTATGTGTCATTTAAAAACAAAAAAGCCTGGTTCAGCTTGCAACTCGGACACAAGAACTTTTCCTCCAGTCACCATTATTCATTAAGTGAAATACTTAATGCAGTCTTCCCATTAATCACATAGAATATTGAAAAGATAAAGAAACATACTCAAAGATTGGGATTTAATAAATTTGGTAATTTTTCCTGCTTTCTCAAGGACATTCTTAAATGAAATTGATTTTTTCTTTTTAGAGTGCAATAGGAGGTGGTGAGGAATTCAGCCACTAACACAGTTGGTACCCCTGCCTGAATTTGTACTAAGCCAACTCTGGTTTTACCCACCGTTACTTTTGCATCACCAGCAAATGTCAACATAGTGCAAAAGGTGAATGCCTTAGTGTTGTTACGAAAGAAGTTTTGCCCATGTCGTTGTGTTTGGTTGCTCACTCGTGTCTGACCCTTGGCCCGTGTGGGTTCCCTGGAAGGAGGCCTCGGGGGATCTCTGGCAGACCACACTTTGAGCTGCTGGCACCTGTGGGTGTTCTCAGCTGAGCAGCGTCATGCACTGTCTTCTTTCTTCTTTTTCTGTTTATGGAGGCTAACATTTGCCCTGTTTATCATTTCTTTAGTTTGTTTACATCTTTCCCTAACTCTTATGCATGTCCTGATGTTTCTGTTTCCTTTGAGGTCTGCTGTGTCAGATAACCCCCCACCACACACACACACACACACGCACGCTCTTTGGTGAGACCTTCTGGGACCTGGCATCCTCTGGGCCTGTTGCACAGCTCTCACCACAGGACTTCCTTGGCTTCTTTCTTCTCTCTGGGTTTCAGTTCCCGTTTCTAGACCTGTTGTCATCTTTTGTTTACGCCCTTCTTCTGCTGGAGCACATCTTCCAGTCCTTTCTTTGGGTGAAGAATGTTTCACGATGAAATGGGGCCCTGGGCGATGACAGCCTCAGATGGCCCTCTGTGCCTGGGCACAGTTGCGACCCTGGGGCGTCCGAGTAAAGCTGTTTACTATTGTCCCTGTGACTCTCTGTGCTGGAGACAAGGCTTCGATCCCTGGGTTGGGACGATCCCCTGGAGAAGGAAATGGCAGCCCACTCCAGTACTCTGGCCTAGAGGATCCCATGGACAGAGGAGCCTGCCGGGCTACAGTCCATGGGGTCGCAGAGTCGCACATGACCGAGCGCATACACGCTGAGGTGGTTTTCCGAATCTAACGTCTTCCTGTGATCACATGCTGTCTTTTAAATGCTTTGGCCACACCGCATGGCGTGTGGGGTCTTAGTTCCTGACCAGGGATGGACCCCTCGCCCCTGCGTTGCACACGCCGAGTCTTAGGCCACGGGGCCTCCATGGAGGTCCCGGAGCTCTCATTTTGGATGCTGGATCTTCTGGCCTCACCCCTGGTGTTAGTTTCTCCTCTCCTGTTTTCTGTCTCGGTGTTTGGTTGTACTTTATGGGGATTTCCCTCATCTTTACGTTTTGGCCCTTATATTCAGTTTTTACTTCTTCGTATCCTGTTCTTATTTCATGAATGCACCATCTTATCTCTCTAAGTGTGGTATTCGGTAGTTTTTGGTTTGTTTTCTTCTCTTTGCACAGTCTCTTTCTTTCCAGGCGCTCTTTCCTGCTTTTTGGTCTCTTTCTCAGGAGTCTGGTAACCCTTGGTTGTCTGCTTAGTAATTAACAATGGCGAACTGAAAAGCTAATTTAAAGCTCTGAGCACGTGGGTAGGATTCGTGACTTTGCTTCATTATAAGGTGACTTGGGTGGGGCATTTGTTATTAATAGTTAACCCTAGAGGTTAGCATAGTTAGGGTTTTTAACTTTTTCGGTGGTCAGATTCCCCAGATCCCTCTGCCTAGAGGGTGCAGAGCTGGCCCCACAGTGTGGGAGCAGGCCACAGACTTGCCTGTTTTCACTCTGCCCTGTTTCCATCCCAGCAGCCTCTGTTTTGTGCTTTCCAGGAGTGCAGCTTAGTCTCCCGCTGGGATGGGGCAGCATGGAGGGGGAGAGGTGATCGGAGAGCTGGTGAGGAGTCTGACTTCACACGCTTTATAGGATGACAAAATCTCAGAAAGTCTAAGCCTAATGGGAGGAAGGGAACCAGACTGGCTTTTGGTGGATAAAACATCCAACATGACCAAAGTCTTGGTAGTTTTTGTTTTAAAATTTTTTTGTAATCGAAGCCCTGCCACGTTTGTGTCTTCATGGATTTCCTGTCACACTAGTCATTGAAATCAGAGTGTTCATCTTCTCATCTTAACCTCCTTGTCAGCAAACTGTTGTTGAATACTTGCCGTGTATACCAAATGGGTGTTTCTCTCAAGGAAGTTACGGACGAGTTGCAGAGACAGAACGCACCCAGATGGAGCAGAGTAAGATGCCCGTTTCAAGGCTCATCATTCCCGGGAGCAGGGGGTTGAAATCGGGGCACCAGGCGTGAGCTCACTCGCTCACTCATCCCGCTCAGATGATCTGAGGACTTTGTACATCCGTAAGTCAGTTTGTTGGTCCTCAGAACTAGAGAGAGATTAACCACAGTCCTGGCTCTCGAGGAGTTTACCCTCCAGTTTCAGAGGGGACAGATATGAAAAGATGGACGGGTGAAATGGTCTTACATGTGCAAGACACAGGAAGCACAGGATGGAGAATAGAGGATAATCCAAAGAAAACCTACAGAGCTGACATTTCAGCAGAGTCTGGAGAGGATGAGGGGTTGACCAGTTGTTTCTTGAGCTGTTGGCAGTGGTTCAGGAGAAGGGCGCAAGCCAGAGGAGTGGGAGCAGGCGGTGGATTGAGCAGAGCTCGTAGCAGCTGAGGGGCTGATTTGGGACCGTATTCACCCATACGTCCATCCATGTTCACCAGGCTTCCCTGGTGGCTCAGTCGGTAGAGTCTGCCTGCAATGCGGGTGACCTGGGTTTGATCCCTGGGTTGGGAAGATCCACTGGAGAAGGAAATGGCAACCCACTCCAGTATTCTTGCCTGGAAGATCCCATGGACAGAGGAGCCTGGTGGGCTACAGTCCACGGGGTCACAGAGAGAGTCGGACACGACTGAGCGACTAACTTTCACTTTCACCCATACTTGCTTCATTCAGAGAGAACACTCAGGACTGAGCAGATGGATGGCGATCACGGGACAAAGCGGGGAGGAGCGACAGGTGTGGGCGGGAGGGTAACAAGTCTTGTCGGTGTGAAGGACATGCAAGACGTCACACAAAAGTGCACAGTAGGTACCTGGGAATTAAGGCCTGGTGCTTAGACCCAGACTGGACATGTGCATTTTTGAGTCCTTTAAACAGACCCTGGAAATGGTGGACATTGTCCAGAGAAAAATCAAGATTACCCAAGTCCTGTCCTTGACTCTGATGAAGAAGAAAACAGGGCCACTTAGTTGTTGAAACTACTTTAAAAATCAGACATTAATTACCATTTTAGACATTAAGTTCTCTGACTCTTGTAAGTTACTTTTTAAAAATAATAGTAAATCTCATTGCCAAATTTTTATCTGTTATTCCTATATGGAGATATATATTTTATAGATATATATATCTTTTTATCTTTTATTCCTAAATATTCCTATATGGAAGAAAGAATCTTAACTACTTTTCAATTTAAATAAGTAAGTGGAAATAGGATTCTTGGGTATAGTAAATAAGGAACCTAGAAAGCCAACTTGTACACGATGACAAAATACTCAAAAATTGGTGGAGTTGTCCAAAAACGAATAGCTTTTTCAAAAAATGGAGACAAAGTTGACATAACATTATTCATTTCAGATGAATGACGTAATGCCTTGATACTGGTATATACAAAAGTAGTTTCTGGGGACTTGCTGGTGGTCCGGTGGTTGCGGCTCCGCCTTCTGGTGCAGGGGCTGCGAGTTCAGTCCCTGGCCGGGGAGCTGAGATCTTGCACGCCAGGCAGCCAAACAGCAGAGGCAGCGTGGTAACAGGTGCAGTAAAGGCTTAAAAGAGAATGACTGGCCTCTCGCCCAGGACTGGGGGACTGCGAGACGCTGGAGGACGTGTACATGGCGTCAGTGGAGACGGACCGAGGCGTCAAGGAGCAGCTGCACCTTTACGACACCCGAGGCCTGCAGGAAGGCGTGGAGCTGCCCAAGCACTACTTCTCATTTGCCGACGGCTTTGTTCTTGTGTACAGCGTGAACAACCTGGAATCCTTTCAAAGAGTGGAGCTTCTGAAGAAAGAAATTGATAAGTTCAAAGATAAAAAAGAGGTAAGTGGGTTGTTAAAAAAAAAAAAGCCAACTGTGAATTCTGTTTAAATTGTAGCATGGAATTCCGGGCAATTAAAATGTTTTAAAAGCATTCAGTTGTATTCATAATATCTGTAGTCGTCATGACTTTTTTTTCCTAGCCCAGGAAATACAGGACTGACTGGGTTCAACCAGGACCAGAGCTTGACTCTCTGCCTTTGCTTGTTTACATGTAAAGTTGAACTTTAATGACTCCATATCTCACATACATAGTTCATTTCATATCATTTGGGACCACTGTTTCCTAGGACTTTTTATTTTTTTATTGTCTTCTTGGATAAATAGGATTGTCTTCAGCCTTAAAAAGAAAAAAAAAAGGAAAGAAATGGAAAAAAATGAATAATTACTGGGTTCTATTGATGTACCACTTGAAAATAAGATTCTTACTACAGACTGTGAAGCCCTTGATGATCTGGCCCGTGTCTGTCCCTCTGTCCTGGTACCCCAGGGCCGCTCCAGGGGTCTGCTTTCTGCACACGTTGTCAGCAGGATGGTTCTGTTCCCTGGGCAGTCCTCCTCAGCCACTGGCTCCCCGCCTGGAGCTCTCTTGTTGCAGGCTTTTCTCCAGGTCAAGACCACCTTCTCAGTGCCTCGGGAACCGTGTCATGAACCTGTTAACATCACCGGATGGTCTTAACCTAATTCTCATATATTTTTTCATGTCAAACTTTTAATTTTGAGATGATTGTAGATTCACATGCAATTTTAAGAAACAGCAGAGATCCCTCACCAGTTTCCCCCAATGCTGGTAACACCCTCCAAAACTATTGTAGTCCCTGCTGGCTCAGTGGTCAAGAATCTGCCTGAAATGGCAGGAGACACAGGTTTGATCCCCGAGTCGGGAAGATCCCCTGAAGAAGGAAATGGTAACCCACTCCAGTATTCTCGTCTGGATAATTCCATGGACATCCTGGTGGGCTGCAAATAACGGGGTCACAGGGAGTCAGATACGACTTAGGGACTAAACGACAGCAGCAGCAGCGTAGATAACACAGCTGAGACACTGACGCTGATACAGCTGGGGGGCTTCCCAGCACTGCAGGGGGTCCCTCAGGAGAAGGAAACAGCAGCCCACTCCAGTGTTCTTGCCTAGAGAATCCCAGGGACAGAGGAGCCTGGTGGGCTGCCATCTGTGGGGTCACACAGAGTTGGACACGACTGACCCAACTTACCATGCATGCATGCATTGGAGAAGGGATGGCACCCCACTCCAGTACCCTTGCCTGGAAAGTCCCATGGTCAGAGGAGCCAGGTGGGCTGCAGTCCACGGGGTCGCTGAGGGTTGGACACGACTGAGCGACTTCACTTTCACTTTTCACTTTCATGCATTGGAGAAGCAAATGGCAACCCACTCCAGTGTTCTTGCCTGGAGAATCCCAGGGATGGGGGAGCCTGGTGGGCTGCCATCTATGGGGTCGCACAGTCGGAGATGGCGGAAGTGACCTAACAGCAGCAGCAGCTGGACCTCTTATGTCCACACGCATTCCCCACCCAGCCCTCCCTCCTTAGTCACTGACTCACCTGTGCTCCATTTCAGTAACCTTGTCATTTCAAGAACGCTGACATAGGTGGAGCTGTAGTTTGTAACAAACTGCTGTACGGCAGGA
>NW_011494808.1:7694610-7697019 GCF_000754665.1 Bison bison bison
TGGGATTTGCCTGGGTGGGGGGTGGAACGCGTGTCTCCCGCGCTGGCAGGCGGACTGTACCGCCGAGCCGCCAGGGAAGCCCATCTACAGACTTTTAGTGACAGCCCTTCTGCCCTGGCCGAGGTGGTAGCTCCGTGTAGGCGAGTTTGGACCGCAGACGTTTCCCGGGCTGTGGGCCGGCACTGTTCTGGTGAGGGGCCGGGGACACGGGAGACATGAAACAGTCTGCTCCCACAGAGCTGCTGGCGGGAGGCGGGAGGCCACGCGGGAAGGCCTCCCTCCTGCGGAGACTGCTCGCCGAGACCCGGGACGTGAGGGGCGCCTGGCCGGCCTCTGGAGGGGCTGCTTCGTGGGGCGGGGATTGGGGGGGGTGCCGGCTGAGGCCCCCCCCCCGGGGGGGACGGTGCCTGTCACGCTGGGGGCGGGCGGGCGGGAGGGGAGGGTGGCGGCAAAGGGAGGGCAGGGTGTAGCCTGGGTTAGATAACTTATTTTCATGTTTTTAAGAAAATGAATGTTTGCACATGGTTCATAAATAAAAAGGACTCCAGTGAACTCTGGTCCCCACCCATCCTCAGCCATCCATTTCTGGTACCCAAGTGTGTTTTTTAAATATTTTCCCACCTTCCTAGTCGAGGGGCACCCTTGCAGGGTTTCTTCATATAAATACAAGCAAATAGAAATGTACATATTTTTTTTCTTATTCTTCTGTTATACCTGAGGTGGCTTACCGTTCTACACCTTGTATTTTTCACGTAATACATCTTGGAGTCTTTTCCCTAGGAGTACTCAGGATTCCTTTTTTTTTTTTTTTTAAGTTTGCCTCGTATTCATTGTATGACTATAGGTGTATCATATGTAATTAGCCTCCGGTTGATGGGACACGGGTTATCTCGGGTCATGTGCTATTATGAACCATGCTACAGTGAATACTCTTAGACTTTTATTGTTTTGTACATACATTTTAGCCGATAGTTGAAGATCCACCAGCACAAGTTAGGATCTCGAGTCGAGGGTAAAGACGGTGCGGAGCTGCCCTCTGTAGGAATACAGTGAGAGCGCCTGTTCTGCAGCCTTGACAACCCTGGGCTTAAATGTCTGGATTTCGTGACTCTTCTAGGTGAAGGGTGTTTTCGTAGCTTCGTTTTTGCTTCATGTGAAGGAAGCTGAACCTCCTTTTGACTTAGTTTTAAACTGATTGCTCTATGCCGACTCTGACCGTGGGGGACAAGGTGCAAAGCCGTGTTTTAGTGCAATGGCTCGCTCTCAAGCACACTGACCTTTAGTGGTTAGCACTGAGAAGACCGCGGCTGAGGAGTCTGCACAGGAAGTGGCCTCTGAAGCAGGAGGAAGACAGGGATGAGGGCAAAGAGACCGGAAGGCAAGTGAAGTCGGCGCTTTAAAAAGGAGGGAGTGACCAGGCTCTGTCAGATGCTGAAGGCAGATCAACAAAGCCGAGAAGTAGTGTTTAAACGCGGAGCACTTCAAAAGTCTGCTGGACTGGCTGAGGGGGCTGAGCACAGCAAACATAGCTCTTCAAGAGCCTGGAGTCAGAGGGTAAATGTTCTGTCCCATAGAGGGGACAGGGCTTCCCAGGGGCACAGTGGTCAAGAATCTGCCTGCCAGTGCAGGAGACACAGGAGACCCGGGTTCGATCCCTGGGTGGGGAAGATGCCCTGGCGAAGGACATGGCAGCCCACTCCAGTATTCTTGCCTGGAGAACACCATGGACAGAGGAGCCTGGCAGGCTGCAGTCCGCAGGGGCGCACAGTCAGGACTGAAACGACTTGGCACCCAGCACAAAGCGGGACGGGAGCTGGAGAAGGATGTTGAGGTTTGTTTCTCAGATGAGACAGTTGTTTGTGTGCAGGATGGCTCAGTGGAGAGGTGCAGGAGCGAGGGGACGGCTGGTGGAGCGACACCCGATCCTAGAGGGTGGACGTGGGCTTAGAGGATGCGGAGGGCGGTTAGGTGCGGTGGTGGAAGTACACAGAAGTTCCCTTCCCGTTGCTTCTGTCTTCTTGCTGCAAGCATGCCGGCGGGTCATCCACGGGCTGAACGCATCCCGACAGGCGGCGCGTGGGGTGACCAGGGGCCGAGCTCGGCGATAAGCGGCGGGGACGGATCGGGGAAGGACGCGGGCGGGGAGGGCGCGGAGCCGAGGGGACGGCCTCCCCGCCGCTGGCACCACAGGGCAGGGCCTGTCCCAATGGCCGCAGGGCAGGCCTCTGTGCAGACGCCGGCCGCGGGGACGTCTGCGGGCAAAGCGCGCTGCCTCTGCTGTCCTGTCGGGAAGAGCAGACAAGGATAGGCGCAGGTGAAGCTGGGGGGCGGGGAGCGCGCCGGGAGGGCGGCTCCTGCTGAGAAGCAGGCGTTACAGACCAGCCAGGAAGACCGGGCTCCGGGCGCTGC
>NW_011494808.1:7697756-7699856 GCF_000754665.1 Bison bison bison
CCCTGCTGGCCAGCAAGCTCTCGCAGCCCCAGAGCAAATCCAGCTTCCCTCTGCCCGGCAGAAAGAACAAAGGGAACTCGAGCTCGGAGAACTAGGACTTGAAGCGCGCCAGCGTCCTTCAGTCGGGACTGCCTCTAGGTACCCGTGAACGTGTTCAAGCCAGGCCGTTTGTCTGCCTTGGTCCTTAGGAAGCCTCTGATGCGCTTTCAGTTATCATCAAGTTACTTGGGCTAAGTTGTATTGCCTGATTTGAAATCATGTATTTGCACCCTCATTGTTTGAAACTTGTCCCTGAATCGAGCACCTGTGCCATTTACATCACGTTGTACTTGAATAAAGCTTGGCTGTACGCAGAGGACCCGAGTAGCTCTGCTCACCTTTAACTTTTCTCAGAAGCGGTCATCCTGGGTCACTTTATGCAGACTTCTAATCGTCTCATGTCTAGGGTTCTAAAATGACACCTCACATGTGTCCAGATTGGATCACAAACAGTAAACAATTGGAGTACTGAGTTAAGCTAAACTTCATCTGGTGGAGATCTTGCTGAACAGAATAAAATGCATGATTTAACTTTGTTGAAATTTAGCATGAATTGAGTAGGTGGTGTAAATACGTTCAAATTGCTTCTTCCTTCTTTAGGAAGCTGCTAAACACTAGTAGAGCTTCCGCCGTGAACAAGTCAGTTACCATATAACTACTTGAAAAGTAAGCAGCAAGCCACTCAAGTCGTTTCAACCATCAAAGCAGTTAAGTTAAGTATCGGTTTTAAATGTGAGGTACGTGGTCCAACAACAAACTAATGATTTAAAAGGCCCAGTAAACGGCCGTTACCTGGGGTACTTTTAAGATGGTGAAGCTCAGTGAATTTAAACTCAATTGGCTGTTAAGTGACTGGAAGGCAAGAACTACAGCATGTAAGAGACAAAACTTACGTGATGGCAGCTCTGGCCGATTTATAATTACAATTTCTCATTACTTATTTTTGGTTAAAGAACTATCGCTCAGATGGTTAAATCATTCCCTGCCTTCTCTTATAGTTACTGAGTGTTGAACCTCTATTTTTTTTTCTTCCTCCCAAACACAGATAAGTACTTTTACAATTATTTAAAGCTCAGATGGTAAAGAATCCACCTGTAATGTGGCAGACCTGGGTTCAACCCCTGGATTGGGAAGATCCCCTGGAGACTGGAAAGGCTACTCACTGCAGTATTATTCTTGCCTGGAGAATCCCACGGACAGAGCTGCCTGGTGGGGTACAGCCCATGGGTCACAGAGAATCAAACTGAGCGACTAAGCACAGCACACAGCATTTACAAGGAATATATGGGGGTGGGGGGCTTCCCTGGTGGTCCAGTGGTTAAGATTCCACGCTCCCCCATGCAGCGGGCACAGGTTCAAGTTCGGGAACTAAGATCCCTCATGCCACAGTGTGGCAGAGAAACCCACAAAAAACCATCCTGCAGTCTGCTCCTCTGCTGAACTCAGCTTGGCTCTGTCAGTGTGCAGCATGACTATGTTCTTTTTAAACATGTAGTGAATGGATATGAACCTCCACTCTGGACCCTACAGCTCCTCCCACTGTGGCTGTAGTTACTTCTCCACGAGAGCCACTTCTCATGTGGAGATACGAGGTTGGTGCAAATGTGATTCGGACTTGTCACCCCAACAAAACAATGAGCTCTTTGAAGGCAGTGACTATCTTAAAATCATTATATATATATATATATATATATATATATATATAGCTTTATATTCTCCCTAATCTAAAGAGGGGAGGGGACGTCCCAGGTGGCCCAGTGGCTGAGACTCTGCTCCCAATACAGCAGGGATCCGGGTTCGATCCCTGGTCGGGGAGCTAGCTCCCACATGGAACAACTACAGACCCAGAGCAAACAAATAAATAAATATCAAAAAGGGAGATGCTGTCAGTAAGGGGACAAACTGACACGGTGCCTTGAGAAGGACAGATCACCTCAGGGTATTCCTGCCAAAGGTGCACAACCTGAATCAAGTCACAAGGCAGCGTGAGAGACATCAAGAGAACAGCTGCAAACACAGATCTAGGCGCTTCAGGAATGGCGCTGTCGGCAAAGACCACAC
>NW_011494808.1:7699956-7700744 GCF_000754665.1 Bison bison bison
CGTCAGAGGCCGTCCAGCCAGGAAGACCGGGCTCCGGGCGCTGCTCCGTCCCGGCTGGACGGCCTCTGACGGTGGGACGGGCCGGGCCGCCCAGGGCTCCGAGCTGTGCCCCCGCCGCCTCCCCACCTCCGGCTTGAGTCAGCTTGGCAGGCGCCTCAATACCCGGATGCCATTTCCTCCCCCGGGTTTTGGCTGCCCTGTGACTGCTGCCTGCGTCGCCCAGCGTAGCGAGTGTTCGCTCTGAAAGAAGGCTCGCTCGCCCTGCCTTTAACGCACAATGTTCCCGTTGGGGCACGCGCTCAGCAGGGATTTCAGTGCCTGCCTCAGGCACTTTGCTGTGATTTGGATGAACGTGAGTGGAGAGTCAGCTCCCCCGAGTGCAGACCTCCCCTGGTCGGGGCGCCCTGTTGTGTTTTCAAGGACATCTCGCGGATTTCCCAGACAGCAGGTAAGAGCTGAACTGAGACGCAGGCACGCTTGTCAGACCGTTATCTGTACCCCAGGCATTGATTTCCCGTCTCCCTTCCATTCACACCCCAGGCATTTCGCAGGTTACAGCATTCCTTTTTTTTAACAAAATGCACAGAGGCGGCAGTGAGGTGCTGCCCCGCCTTCTTACCACGCAGGTCACGTACAGTCTTCCTTCTCCGTTTGGTCTAGGAGCTCCTAAGTTGTGACCTCTCCCTCCGTCCCTCCTCCAGGTGGCGATCGTTGTTCTAGGGAACAAGATCGACCTTTCGGAACAGAGACAGGTGGACGCCGAGGTGGCACAGCAGTGGGCCAGGAGC
>NW_011494808.1:7702715-7714988 GCF_000754665.1 Bison bison bison
TGATTTATCTATATATGCACACATACATATATATTATGCAGTAAAATAGGTAATTTTATAGTAAAATCGATCTGAAATTATGAAAATCAAGCAAATAATAGAGTGGGAACTCTCAAATATCTGAGCCATATATATATTGTTATTTAACTCTACAAGGTATCATCGTGTTTCTAGCCCTCAAGATGAACAAAGTACCACAGTGTGAGAAGTACTTGTGAGAAGCACAAGAAACGTGTTTTTGTCAGTGTCCTCCTTGAGACAATGCACGTGGAGGACGAGAAAGATGAGTGCCACGGGGGAAATGAGGAGAAAACAAGTCTGCTTATAGGCACGAGGCAGCCCTTTAACCCACCTCTCGGTGGGACTCACTAGACTCTCAGTTCCTTTGAAGTTTTATTCCAACAGTTCAAAGAATCAGTCCACTAAAAATATTAAAGAAAAAGTATTGATCATTTTAAAAGCACACAACATTGAGACGGTTTTTACAATAAAACTCTGTGCGTTGGCCTGTTTAAGATTATTTCAGTTCTTCGCTCGTTCTAGTGGAATATTCTAAACCAAACAGTCCTACTGTTTGGAAGAGGTTCAACAAGTGCTTGGTTTTCATGGCCATCCGGACTATATATCCGTCCTTGGTTTTCATGCAGGTCTCTCTTGCTTTCAGCTTGTTGTTCAGTCTCTCAGTCGTGTCTGACTCTTTGTGACCCCATGGACTGCAGCACACCAGGGTTCCCTGTCCTTCACCGTCTTCCGGAGCTTGCTCAAACTCATGTCCATTGAGTTGGTGATGCCATCAACCATCTCATCCTCTGTTGTCCCCTTCTCCTCCTGCCTTCAGTCTTTCCCAGTATCAGGGCATTTTATGCTTTCAGCTATAAAATTGAGAAAAGAAGTAGTTAATATAATGGACAGAATCATTCCTCCAGAATTTGGAGACTTTGAGACTTGTCACCCCAACAAAACAATGAGCTCTTTGAAGGCAGGGACTACCTTAAATCATTATATATATATGGCTTTATATTCTCCCTAGACTAAACAGGGGGCTTCCCAGGTGGCTCAGTGGTGAAGGGTCCACCTACCAAAGCAGGAGCCGCAGGAGACGAGTTTGATGCTTGGGATCCCCTGGAGGAGGGCATGGCAACCTACTCCAGTATTCTTGCCTGGAGAATTCCGTGGGCAGAGGAGACTGGTGGGCTACATCCATGGGATCAGACATGACTGAGCAACTAAGCATGCACACATGCAGACTAAATAGAGACTGAATGAATGAATGGAAAATAGCACCTGGCACCAAAAACTGATTTTGTGAATTAGTAGTTTTTCTAGGCTAACAACACCATACAGTGTTATTAAATGCAGAGGAAAATGGTAGCTTTAGAATGGAGAGCGCTGGCAGACAGTGCCTGAAACGCGTGATTAAGGGGAACATCAGGGGTGTCCCAGGCGCCCAGTGGCTGAGACTCTGCTCCCAATACAGGGGGGATCCAGGTTCGACCCCTGGTCAGGGAACTAGCTCCCACATGGAACAACTACAGACCCAGAGCAAACAAATAAATAAATATCAAAAAGGGAGATGCTGTCAGTAAGGGGACAAACTGACACGGTGCCTTGAGAAGGACAGATCACCTCAGGGTATTCCTGCCAAAGGTGCACAACCTGAATCAAGTCACAAGGCAGCGTGAGAGACATCAAGAGAACAGCTGCAAACACAGATCTAGGCGCTTCAGGAATGGCGCTGTCGGCAAAGACCACACACAGAGAAAAGGAGCTATCGATGGTTATCACACCAAGTGAAGTGAGTCAGAGACAATCTAGTGTCACTAACATGAGGAATCTGAACATGACACAAACGAACGTACAGAACAGGAACAGACTCACAGACTTAGAAAACAAACTACGGTCACCAAAGGGGAAAGGCAGGGAGGGACAGATTAAGTTTAGGGTGAACAGACACTCCTGCATGTAAAACAGGGAACCGACAAGGACCTACTCTCTAGCACAGGGACTGTATTCAATACCTTGTATTAGGTCGGTGCCAATGTCACTGTGGTTTTGGACCGTGAATTTTAAATCATTATAACTAGGCTCAAACACATCTTCATCAATCAAAATAGGAGCCAGTACAATCAACACATTTTTGCCAACAAAAAATAACTTTGTTTATTCCCCAGAGCATAAAAATCTGTGCTTCGGGATTCCGTGAACTCTGGGAAAGCATTTTCTGCCTCCTGCTGATTGTGAAAAGAGTTTTCCCTGCAAGAAGTTGTCGCGATGCTTGAAGTGATAGTCGGTTGGCGAGAGTTCAGGTGAATGTGGTGGATGAGGCAAGAATGTGGGCCACTCTGTGCTACGCGCGGCGAGTGTCGGATGGAGAGAATCGGGCCCTCTCTGAGAACCAGTGCCGGCTGCAGGCATCGCCGTTTTCGGTGCATCTCACCGATTTGCTGAGCGTACTTCTCAGATGGAATGGTTTCACCAGGATTCAGAAAGCTGTAGTGGGTCAGGCCGGCAGTAGACCACCAAACAGTGACAAGGACCTTCTTTTGGTGCAAGTTTGGCTTTGGAAGTGCTTTGCAGCTTCTCAGTCCAACCACTGAGCTGGTCATCGCCAGTTGTGTAAAATCCACTTTTTGTTGCACGTCACTGTTGCACTGGATTGAGAAATTGAGTTTTTGTTTGCAGTCAGCTCATAAGGCACCCACTTACAGAGCCTTTTCACCTTTCCAGTTTGTTTCAAGTGCCAAATCACCATAGAAAGGTTCACTTTGAGTTCTTTGGAAATTTCTTGTGTAGCTGTAAGAGCATCAGCCTCGAAGATCTTCCCAGCTGGCTGTGGTCAGCCTCCGCTGGCCGCCCACTGTGCTCCTCGTCTTCAAGACCCTCGTCTCCTTTGCAGGACTTCTTGATCCACCCCTGCGCTGTGTTAGCAGCTCCTGGGCCAAGTGTGTCACTGATGTTTCGAGTTGTCTCTGCTGCTCACAACTCATTTTGAGATCGAGTAAGAAAATTGATTTTATTTTTTGTCTAACATCATTTTGTTAGCAAGTAATAAGTCATTCACAAAAAAAAAAAAGTAAATTGAGACATGCACATTAAAATGATGTATCACATAACCACATTTAAGAATGTGTTCCAACATCAAATGGCAAAGCGCAACACTGAAAAACCACAGTTACTTTTGCACCAACCTAATTCTACCACTGCATCTACAAACTGGAAAATGCTTTTAAAAAGATGTAGCAGAACTCTTATCTTTGGAAGAAAATGACTTAGATTATCTAACCTTTTCTAAGGCACCTCAGTAGTTATCCTGCAAGGCTGTTGGATAAATTAAGAGTAACATACCAAGCCCAGTTGGTGCTGGGTAAATGAAACCAACGTGTTCAGTCTGCATTACCTCTAGATTGTTTTAATAGTAAAAGATCTAGCAAGAAGAAAAACTACCAAAAAGGCAGAAGAAAGTAATGAATGCAGCAGTGCTGGTGGTTGTTGTAATATTGTTTATTAGCACAGTAACAAATGCAGACTTGAGTAGTCCACAACATAGAGCCAATCCACTGAGCAACCTACTCCACGCCTGACAGTTAACAGCTTAAGGTATTTTACTACAGGTTTTCAAAAGTCCTGATTCAAACCTCTCTCTCTTCACAATAAAGTAGATTGGCATATAAAATAAAATACATAACTACTCATTTTCTGTATTGGTATCCTATAGCCACGTGTCCATTTTATATATGAGATGACAGTCTCTAAAAGCCGTTAAATATCAATGTTCCCTTTCAAGGAGGGAAAACAAATTCCAATTTTTCAAAACAAAAAAGTGTGTAGTCTTGGAAGGACTTTACATAAATGGCCATGTGTAACCTGTACGAAATTAAGCTGTTTTAAATTTACAGTCTACAAGCAACTGAACCCAAATGTCTATTCTTCTCTGTACTGCATTTCAGCTAATATTGCAGAACTAATGACAGTTTTTAAAAGTTGCTATTACCAATTCTGTCTACTGTAGCAAGATACCTTAAGTTACAACAAAATCTTAGGAAATAAGACTGAATAATATCTGTTATAGAAATACCCTACTCTTTACCAATTCCCACCCTCCCCCACCCCTTCAAAACCATAAGCAGCTCTCTCTGTGACAGACAAGTAATGTGAAGACCTGTGAAAACCCAGTTTATGTAGCGTATCTCTTGGTCCACTGTCTGGCCATTCTGTCGTGCTCTGCTCTGTTGGTCATATACTGAGTGGCAATACTTCCCACCAAGGGGTCGGCTGGAAGAGAAGAATGCACATTACTTTGAGGGAAGGAAAAGGACATTTCAATCTTAGCCAGTAGGTCAGTGCCAGCCTGGGAGAATGTGGACAGGTGGCTGTCATCCAACCCCTCCTCCATTCTGGATGCCTTTCCTTCCAGACTTTCCTCTCCCCCCACCGCAGGGTTTGCTCCTCCGTGTCAGGGTCCAGGAGGCTCATGGCCCTGACTACCGTCAACACCCAGCTCCGTTCACAGGACCACCTTCTGCTCAACGGCACCACGGTCTTGACACTGAACACGGTGAGGCCCTCGAGGCTATTGCAACATCAAACTATTGACCTCTCCACTATTTACCCAGAAAGGGCCAAAGCTGCCAGGTCGAAACCTGTACTTTCAGTTAAGCAGTGCTTCTCTGAAACCTAAACAGAATCTTTAGTAATTAAATTTGTATTTGGCTTATCTAGAAAAAAATTTAGTTAGAGGAAATGAAGGTTCAGAAAGCACCACAGTGTGGTCATCACTAAGTATACAGCAGGGAACCACTGTCCAGTTAGGGGCAGCTGTGGGGTGGACCTGCAGGCAGAGGGCAGGTCAGACGCAAAAACACTCACAAGCGTGTCGTTTTAGGAGAACTTCGTGGGAAATATGCAAAAGCAGAATAGAAATAAATAAAGGAGGGAATGACTAAAAATGTAAAAATCTAAGGCAATCTGATGTGAAGCCTGCAGATTAAAACACCTTGTTCCTAGAGCACATCAGCTGGGGAAGCGGCTGCGTTTTTCAACAACTGTTGACTAGATATTTCTTTGAAAAACAATTAAGTTTTTCTCCTTTGAAAGCTTGTACAAAAATAAAATCTGAACTTTAGAAAATCTTAGTTTAATGGAAAAAACCACTATTTCCCAGGTGAGGAGGAATAAAACAAGGTAAACGGCCATAAGCTTACCAGGATTACAGTCTGTGAGAAGTGAGCAGATAGAAAGAAGGACTTTAGAAATGGTTAGTGCTGGGCTCCAATTATCTTTCAAAATGTCCAAGCAAATAACTCCTTGACTGTTAATATTACAGTGATAGATTCTTGTCCGAAATGTAACCTAAAAAATAAGGTAGTGTTAAACGAAATTTAAACAGCACAATGAAACTTTTTACTAAAAAACCTTTTCAATGAAATGGCTCTAATTAAAACTTTTAAAGAAAGACATTGGTTTAAAAAAAAAAGTGAATAAAGTAACAATTTAACTTAAAAAGGCCTGTGTTAAGAGACGATTTAATAAAATTGAGATTAGAAAGTATTCACAGATACAATCTCATTTAAGAAGTAATCACCAACAAAAAGCAAGGTAACTTCAATTTTTCCTTTTTTTCCTCTTAAACTGAACTATAGTTGATCTACAAATTTTGTGTTAATCTCCGCTTTTCAGCAAAGTGACTCAATTATACATACATACACACAGACACATAAAAACAGTCTTTTTTTTAAAAAAAATATTCTTTTCTATTATGGTTTACCCCTGGAGGCTGGATATAGTTCCCTGTATGTTTCTTGAATTCATCTTCAGCAGTTTTAATGTACATATTTTCCTAACGTTTTAGAGTTTGAATAGCTAGTCGTTTGCTGACCTCTTGTGTTAGCTGGTAGAACTACATGGCCTCAAAGCAAACTTCAGCACCTTATTCAAACACCGTAGTGGGAACATGAAGACAAACAGCTTAGCAAACACTGATCACACACCCAAAAGGCTGAAAAATGGATCAGCGGATGCGGTTTGTTTCTGCTCATTTCTGACCTTTACATCAGATCCTGCAGCTGTCTTGCAGGCCTACATCACAGAATTCACTTTAACAGTTTCCGGGGGTGGAGCCAGAAACGGGTAAGGACCACAGCAGCGGGCAAAGCAACATCAGCCACACGAGGGTTGTTTTGTCTGCTCTCTTAGTTCTCACTTGTGAAATACACTGGCTCTGCTTCGGACTCTGAAGAGGCCCTGAGCCTCCCAGGGGACAGTGACTGGCAGCCCCCACCCTGGAGGAGAGCCCGCGCCGGGGTCTGAAGGGCCCGAGGGAGTCCGAGGCTTGGTCGGTAGGAGCGTCTCCAGCTGCCTTGCTCTAAATATGGAGCACTTCAGGGATCTGCATGTCATCCGCGCCCTGGGGCCACGCTAACAGTCCCTGTACTCGTCCGTGTGTGGAGACCGTGACACTGTTTTTACTGGTTAGAAACTTTTCCTGATGAGTGGGAAATAGGAGATTACTTATGGGGAGATGTGCAGGATTTTAAGCCCCATGGAAACACACTTACTTAGAAATGGTCTTTGCCAAAAGAGGCAGTCAACCCAAAGATGTGTTTTATGTATGTTCAAATGTACTTAAGAGATTTGTCAGGATCTGCTTTTTATGGTTAAAACCCCCATTTTAAAAGCCGGATTCATCTTTCATAGGAATATCTGAACTTCAGCGTCAGTCGGGGGAGCCCCTTACCTTTGGAGGCTTGAAGGGGTACTCCGGTGTGAAGGTGATATCGAGGAAGAACACGCCGCCCTCGTACACGGAGCCCGGGGGCCCAAGGATGGTGGACCTCCACTCGTAGATGTTGTCGCCTTTGGGGCCAGCGCTGCGGACAACACACGGCGGTGAGAGGGCGCCGGCAGCCCGGCTCCGGCGGCGCAGCCCGTGAGGGCCCGTCGCTGCGCCCGCTCCGGTAACGTGGGCGCTCCCGGCCTCCCCGCTAACGTGGGCGCTCCGCAGAGCACAGGCCCCCGTCCTCCAGACCCGCGGGTGCGGGCCTCCAACACGTCTCCGTCCAGGAACACCGGGAGGGGCGCCGAAGCCTCCACACCGGCCCGGCTGGGAAGGAGCCAGAAACCCTCTCCTCCGTGCACCGCAGGAAACGCAAACCACACTTAGGAGAAACACCTCTCAGCACACAGAGCTCTTCAGAGCCGCGTCACCTCTGGTGAAAGCGTCATTTCTGACCCTCTGAAGGGGGCTCTTCCCCCTTTCTCCATAACCTTAAACAGAAAGGAGTCCCACAGGTCGCAGTTCTCTGAACAGCGTCAACCATGCATGGGCGGCGGGGGACACGACGACCCGACAAGCATGCCGCAGCCGGGCAGCCGGGCGTGGGGCGCACGGGCAGGCGGGTCCCGGGACGGCAGAGGCGGGTCGGCCCGGCGCGGCGCGTTCTTCCCAGAAGCCCCCACGGACCCGCGGGGTCGCCCCACAGGACAGTGACCCGTGTTTCAGAAGGACAGGCGCCTGGAGGCACCCACACCCCCGGGAAACGCGAAGACTGGACGGGCTGGTCCCGTCTCTCCTCCTCTTCCCCGCAGAAGGCGCGTGACAGCAACGAGTTCCGCATACAGGGCACCGCTGCCCTCACACAGGCCGCGGAGCCCACACCCGACGGGAGCCTGAGAGCCGCGCTCTCCATGGGTGACGCCGTCTGAGGAGGGTTCTGCATGTCGCAGCCCGGACAGGGAGTGTGCGCGTCAGTGGGAAAGGAACCACGTCTGTCTGCAGCCCCACGCGCTGTCAGACGCCACCACCATTCCCGATCACTGTTCTGCTGCTCAGTGCCCAGTACAGAGAAAGCAGGCGAAATGCGATCCAGACGGCTGTTACCAATCACAGTTGGATTGAGGAGTTCCCTGGCGGTCTAGTGTTTAGGATTTGGTGCTTTCACTGCCAGGGCCTGGGTTCCATCCCTGGTTGGAAAACTGAAGATCCCAAAAAAGTAGATTTGCACATACCCCAGAGTTCTATAGACCCCTGCTACTCAAAACGTGGTCCCTGAACAAAAGCAACATCAGCATCCCCCAAGTGTCTGTTAGAAAAGCAGACTCTGAGGCCCCAGACCTACGGCAACAGAATCTGCATCTTAACACAGTCCCCGAACGATGCCTGAGCACATCAGAGTCTGAGAAGGCAGCCTTGGAGAACACAAATGGCAACAAACATCAGCTCCACTTTCCCATCTTCTAACAGATTCAAATGACCTGCGGTGTTCTCTAGGTCTCTCCTTCTCCATCTGTACTTCTTTGCAGTAAAAAAAAACAAGAATCAACCCTGGTGATGCTTAGCTCTGTTCAGTCTGTAAGATCAATAACCAAACACAGAACTGAGAAGTGCTTACAGGAAGAGATCTGCCATCAAATCTATGTTCCCTACAAACATATGACTCAAAGTCCATTCTTAATTTACTCTCCTTATGCTAAGAAATTCAAGATGAATATGAGAGAATAGCAGGAATCTTTCCTCAGTTGACCAGAGGGACTCCTCATCCCCCACGATCACTCCCAATAGACATCACTCCAGAGAATGAAAGCGACCTTCTTGGTGACAGCTACTGAACACATCCAGAGGAATTTTATAAAAACAGACCCCAAAACCATGCTGTTCTGGCGCCCCTTCAGAAAACAGTAACCGTCTAGACACAGGGCACCCGGCCGATCTCCTCACGGGCTCACACGGCGGGGCTGCCTGGGGTGCCCTTCAGCACCGTCCCTCGGGAAGAACTTTCAGACCAAGGACCCACCTAAAGGACTGCCCAGGAAAGCTGGGGTCCATGCAGGAGCTCACGTCTGTGTGCCCAGGCAGTCACTCTGGAACGGTAAGTCCAAGCAGGGGGCACACTGTCCTGCACAGGAAGGGGAACTCACTCAGACAAACTCAAGTGGAAACCACCACGGTCCACGCCCACCAAGGGAGGGGCCTTCCCACAAAGCCCAAGGCTGGCTGCACCCACACTGAGGACAGCAACCCCCCGTCTCCCGCAGGAGAGCAGCCAGCCTGTCAAAGGCACTCGTGACACACTCTCCACGGAGCACGGGCTCATCTGGGCCTGCAGAGCTGGAGAGCTCATTTTTGAAACGTGTTTCCTATCAGAAAAGCCTTGTCTGTGGATTAAACTGCTACAAGCTACGTGGGTGCACAACCTCTCTCACATCAGACTAAGTCTCTACAGAGTAATTTCCTACATACAGTACAGGTTTGTAGGCCTGATAGCAATTAACACCGAATTAGCTGGTCAAAATATATACCACTGTTCAGGATTATATGACAGTGTTTCCAAGTTAGGTGAAATAACAAAACCCCACAAAAGCTCAATCTTGCCCAACTGGCCATCAGCTGTAGTTTTATCTTACATGCTACTGCTTTAGGAAAAAGCAACATCCAGTCCTTCCGGAAATTCACATTCCAATATTGAAAAAACGTAGACACCGAATAAGGACACAACTTTTTAAAGAAAACTATTTTAAGACAATTTGAAAGAGACTCCAGCAGGGACACTGAAAGAACTGCAGGCCTCAGAAATCAAGGCCCTCAGAGGTCCCTTCCTCTCAATGAGGGGCAGCTGAGTTTTTAGAGCTTTTGGTTAACTGAGCCCAGAATCGGGCTTTAACCTCTGAACTACCGGGTAAAGAGTGAGGGCAGGCAGCGAGGATGTGAAATGACGAATTAGCCCCAAATGAAGGGCCTAAAAAAAATCAGATTGCGGAGGACAGGGGAGACAACACATTGGAAGGATCACGGAGAATTAGACAATCAGCACGCCCAGACTCTCAGAGGCCGTGTTCCTATACGGTGTCAAACAGGTAGCTATTCAGGATTAAGGTGGACCAGACAATAGCTCTTTTCTGCAGGAACCAGACAAGCCTGACTTAGAACAATTCTAATTTATTTTTCCCAGAGAAATTGAGAGAAATGGTCTGAGCAGGTCAGGCTCTCAGGCCGTTACCCCTCTATTTCCACTGAAGCAGCCAGAGCCAGGGTATCAGCCTTGGAGCCCTGAGTTTTCAGGTGCGGTGTTCACATCAGCATCTATAAAACTGCTATTCGAGTGAGGACTCCTGACCCCTGAACAACACGAGTTTCAACTGCGGGGGTCCACTTATGCACAGATTTTTTTCAATAGATACATTGGGAAATTTTGGGAGGATCTCTAACAATCTGAAAAAACTCACAGCCTAATTGCAGAGCCTAGAAATATCAAAAAAATTAAGAAACAGGTATGTCATGAAGGCATAAAACCAATGTAGGTACACATACAACGGGCTTCCCGGGTGGCGCTAGTGGTGAGAGCCCGCGCCACCACCAACGCTGGAAGGCGCAAGGGACGTGGGTGCAATCCCTGGGTCAGGAAGATCCCCTGGAGGAGGAAACGGCAACCCACTCTGGTGTTCTTGCCTGGAGAATCCCATGGACAGAGGGGCCTGGCGGGCTACAGTCCAGAGGGTCATGAAGAGTCAGACTCGACTGAGCCACCTGGCTCTATGTATGTATGTATGTATGACTGAGCATACATACAACATACAAAATATATGTTAATCGATGGTTGTTATTGGTAAGGCTTCCGGTCAACAGTAGGCTGTTAGAAGTTTTGGAAGGAGTCCAAAGTTGTACTTGGGACCCCCAATCCCCGCACTGTTCAGGGACTACTGTAAGTAGAAACCAGCGATTAGTCGGGCTCTCCCTGGGGCAGCGGAGCACAGCCCGCTTGTCCACAGAGACGATAGACGCCCTGCAGGTCAGTGAGAGGCAGCCAGTGGAGACAGAGCCTCCTGTTTAGACTTCGGTGGGTGGGGGTAAGGCACACCTGTTAATACGTGCACCCTCCAGACATTCAGTGCTAACCCTCAACAGCAACAGGGCCACAAGGAGAAACTACTTACTTACAGGACACCAACATCTTCAAAAAGGAACTTCCCGGGCTCTACTCGGTTCCAAGACAAGACTCTAGAACATACCTCTGGCTCCAGAGCCCTCACTGAGGTTTCCCCCACTCACACTGGCCGTCTGTGCCGCCTCCACACTGCGGGCGGGCGAGCAGGGAGCCGTGGGCAGGGGGGCGAGGCCCAGCCTTGCCTTCCCGAGTCAGAGGAAGACCTGCCTCAACTGTCTCGCAGCAGCGGACTTTCTGGGTCACTTATTATGTGGTGTGAATTCTACAATTATTTTAATTGCATTGTTTAATAAAGCTTTTACTTAATAATTAAAAATTTTCACTGCCCTTGAAAGTACTCCAGTTTGGCTCATTTGTGGCTAATCCACACAGAGGGGATCTGAGACCGCATGCCCGCACCAGGCTGGGGCTGGCCGGCCAGGCTACTGATTCCTCTCCTCCCACACCCCTCCTGGGCTCTGAGCAAACGCCCCATGCAGCTGCTGCACGTCCTCGGTCCAGCCCCTACCGCTTTCCTCAGCACAGACCCAGGGGGATTTGGAGGACAAACGCGCCTTGAGCTCGAGCTGGCTCTGACACCATCAGGGAAGAAGGCAGACGAGCAGTATCCTGAGTCCCTGCGGCAGCCCACAGGTCAGAGCTACCCACAGCCCTGAACCACCGTCTGCCTCTTCCCCTCTGCAGCTCTCGCATCTGCACCGTGGAGCTTTCCCGACAGGATGATCTGAGGACAGTCAGTGCAGAAGCAGAGAGAATAGTACAGCTGCTGCCTTAAGTCTGACACTGAAGGAATCTGCAAATACGTAAAACAGTGACCCTCATCTGGGTTTTTGGATTTGGAAAATCAGACTTGCAGGTTAACATGTCCTGGGTTATTTCTAAATGAGCTTTTTTTTTTTTTAATGTTTCAGCTCTAATCTTGAATGCAATAAAAATCCGTAATTATTAACCACATGAACAAAAGCTCTTGCTTATAATAATTTTTAAAGGTATAACGGGGTCCTGAAACTTCTTTAAAAACTTGAGAACTGCTGGGGAAATTATTTTAAAATCATATTAACACAACTGGCTAACCATTAAAACAAGTGTTTGATCTTTAATTTCATCAGGTATTTAAAACAAACAAAACCTTAGAAGTTTGAACAGGAACTGGAAGAAAATATGCGTGAGGGTTTTCTACCTGAGGGTGGGGACATGTCATGCCAAGCCCTGCACAGAGGCCGCCAGCGCCTCCAGGCAGCCCTCAAACCTCGTCTGGGTCAGCTCCCAGCGCTGGGTGGTGCCTGAGAGAGGTTCCTCGTGACTGTCACAGGCAGGAGGTGCGGCAGACGCTCCC
>NW_011494808.1:7715088-7715322 GCF_000754665.1 Bison bison bison
GCAGCGAGCTCACCGCACAATCCACAGACCCCCGACACTCCTCCCCCAGGCGTCTGGTTCCCACCCCTCTGGAAGTGGACCGGGGGCAGCCTGCGGGACTCCCCAAGCTAGGGCCTTTTTAGAGGAGAGGGTCCTGCCTTCCCCCACTGCCACCTGACTGCGGCAGAGACCCTACGGCAGGTGTGGGGGGACCCTGTGCAGAGACCGCATGGCAGGTGCGGGGGGACCCTGGGC
>NW_011494808.1:7715527-7720497 GCF_000754665.1 Bison bison bison
GGAGGGGTGAGGGGCAACCCTGTGTAGAGACCGTGTGGCTGGCGTGGGGTGGGGGGTGGGGGGGACCCTGTATAGAGACCGCACGGCAGGTGTGGGGTGGGGAGACCCTGTGCAGAGACCGCACAGCAGGTGCAGGGGGACCCTGGGCAGAGACCACACAGCAGGCACGGTGGGGGGGACCCTGTGCAGAGACCGTATGGCTGGCGTGGGGGGGGGGGGTGACCCCTGTGTAGAGACCGCACGGCTGGTGCGGGGGGCCTGGGCAGCCCCGGCATCCCGCTTGGCCCTTGGTCCCTGACGGGTGGTGACAGGGAGCCTCAGACTCCAGCCCCAGACACACTGCGTGGTGAAGGTGGTTTTGCACCCTTTAGGATGTTCCTGTCAGGCAGGGATAAACTGCAGAAACACCCTCCAACAGCCGCCTCACCACCAGCTGACGGCTGGGTGGGTCGTGTCCCCGGCGCGTCCCGAGACTCTCGCCTGGTGGGCTCTGGCCAGGAGGCATCCTTCGTGGACAGCCCTTCCTTCCCAGACTGACTCCCGCCTCTCCCTCCGTTCCTAACACTACAGAAACGGCTTGCGTTCCAATTCTCAAGGGCCTCCTTCTCGGGGAACCAAAGCTGAGACACCAACGAAGTTACAGAGGGAAAGACAACAGATGTGATGACGGCAAAACTGAAGACCCTTCAGAGAAAGAAGTCATGAACAGTTTATCAAGGGTGGGTGCAGAGACCTCCGGTACAAGACAGGGTTAGTACCTCGACTTCAGAAAAACGTTCAAAGTACACAGGCACTAAAAGAAACCCATGAGGCCAATAAGCAGATTTCCAATCTTATTCAGACTCAAGGAAATGCAAATTCAACACGAGGCACATCTCAGCCTGTAAGGACTGGCAAAGATTCAAATGACTGACTGGCTCCGTGTTAACTGCAGGAGGAACAGGCGCTCTCCTCCACTGCTGTGGACAGCGAGTTGGCAGTCTGTGATCAGATGCAACTTATTCAAATATAAATCCAGGATACCCTTTGACACAGAAATTCTGCTTCTCAGAAATTAACCTAAGGGAATGAATGGACATGTGCGCATGGCTATAGTATTAGGATATTTATAAGGACCTTATGTATCATAGAAAAATATTTGTAATGAACTAAATTACCACTAGGAGAGAGGTTAGAGAGACCACGGTACAACCGTATAAAGGCAGACTCCACAGCTCTTAAACGAGATGAAGCACGCATCCTGCTTAAGACGAAAGACACCCACAGCGTAGTGTTAACTGAAAAAGCAGGTGTGTGATGGTATGTAAAGCAATCTCATTTTTGTAAGACATACCATACAAACAAACTGTAACAGTGGTTATACCTGAAGAATGAGGCAGGGGATTTACCTTCTCCTTCAAACAGATCTAAATTACTGGGATTTAAAAAACAATCATGTTTAACTTTCACAATAATGTGTGTTTCCATTTTAGAAAGAGTAGACAACACGGAATCGAACCCACCGCTAAGAGAGAAAAGTATCAGAGAAGGTGAGTCATGTGGAGGTCCTGGGTAAACAGGATTTCTGAGCAGAAAACCAGCGCTTTAAGGGTTTCAGGGGTGGGGGTACTCAACCCGGGCTACGGAAGCCCAGTTTTCATAGACTGTGGTTTAGAACAGAGTCACCAAGGGGAGGAGAGGAGATTTTGACAAGTTCATTCCTGTGCCAAAACCTAAATACGTTTTCCTTGGGGACCTCCTGACTCGCTGCATCTTTGGGTGACGACGTGAAACGGTCTTTCACAGGAAGTGACTGTGGCCGCTGCCACCTCTGGCCCTGTGACGAGGCCTCCTGACTCTCAACACGGAGCCTGGGGAAGCCTGGGACTCTCCCCCCTCAGCCTGGGGCTCCTTCCCGCTCCCTTCCCCACCCTGCCCCCCATGTGGAGTGGAGAGAAGGCTCAGTGCCATGCCAACCCAGGAGGCTCCAAGAGCAGGAAGCGAATCCTTTTCAAATCAAGGCAGGGGACCTGACAGGCCACTCAGCAGACACGTTAAAAACGTCAACCGCCAGCTGAGATGACCTGCTCACATCACCGAACACCCATCTACTCAATTCAGCTGAAGAGTCAAAACGTGGAAGACTTGGAAGCGGGTGAATTTAATTTTATGTAATGTTATGCCTCAATAAATTAGATAAAAATTTCTCCAAGTATAATAAGCAAAATAAAGTTTGAATTCAATTCTCCAGGATTTATTAGGTATCAGTTTGTTCTGACCTAACATACGCACATTTAAAATATCGTTCTAAGAACCAACCGACAATACCCAACATTTGCAGAGCAGCGTATCATTTCATAAACTTTGAATTCTCTGATCTTCACCCAAATCTTTTGGATCAGGAAAAGTCACATTATCCCCATTTTAAAGATGGGGAAACAGATTCCAGAGGTGAAGTAATGTGCCTGAATGACGAAGTCCTAAAGGGGAAAGTTCCGGCTCTGGAAAAGGCAGCTAGGCTTTCCTGCTAACATGTTTCCTGCTGTGTGTTTTCTTTCCGCTATAATCACGGAGCTTCTGATAAAACTGCCTCCGGACTCACACCACTTTCATCTAATCACACCAGCCTGCCTCTGCTACCTGCTGCTGCTAAGTTGCTTCAGTCGTGTCCGACTCTGGGTGACCCCATAGATGGCAGCCCACCAGGCTCCCCATCCCTGGGATTCTCCAGGCAAGAACACTGGAGTGGGTTGCCATTTCCTTCTCCAATGCATGAAAGTGAAAAGTAAAAGTGAAGTCATTCAGTCATGTCCGACTCTTAGCAACCCCATGGACTGCAGCCTACCAGGCTCCTCCGTCCATGGGATTTTCCAGGCAAGAGTGCTGGAGTGGGGTGCCATTGCCTTCTTCTGCTACCTAATTATCTCATTTCTCTTCCACGTTGGGATGGACGCTGGAACTAAACAGGAACAAGAAAATCTTGTCATCTGCTAAGAAGTGTTATTAAAATTTCTTAAAAAATGGATCCACTTTATTTGCAGAAATGAATTAACTGAAAATACATACACCCTACACAGTACATACTTAGTGAGGAGGACAGGGGGTTTTTCTAACAATGTGACAACTCCAAAAATGGTAAGAATCCTCAGTTTAATGAAAACCGAAGATGGTTTTGAGAAACGAGCATCAGTTCAACCGACTTAACAGTCTAAATGTTATGTTCCTCAACTGCAAAGAGAAAAAAAGGAACACAATTCTTCAGGTGGAAATAGAAAAAAAAACCCCAAAACTAAAAAGCAGGTGTGTTAGCACACGACACCTATTTTTGCAGCTGAGAAGTGAGTTGGGTCCCAGGAGCTCAGATCCACTCCAGCTTCCGGCAGCGGGGGGGCTGGCAAGCGCTGAACTGACCTGCGATGAAACGCGGGGCAGCCCCGCCTGGGGTGCCCTGCACAGCGTTCTGTGAAGCCGGGCATCTGAGGCCTTTTCTTCCCTCCCTCTCCATCGCCACTCAGAGCCACCAGGAAATCACAGGTCAGGAGGTGAACGGAGCTATTTACTGCACTGGGGAATCTCCGGCTTCCTTCTCAGTCCCAGCTGGTGAGGGGTGAACAGGGGAAGGCTGCTGATGTCTGCCAAGGGCTGAGAGACTGAACAGACAGGGCTGGGGGGAGCCCCCGGCTCCTTTCGCACTGCCAAACCTCATCGCCAGATCCATCCTGCTACCTACACACGCCCTCCTGGCTGAGCAGAGGCAAGCTTCCTCGGGCTCAGGCGCTGCAGCAGCTGCTGAGGTGGCCCAGGTGTGGCGTCCACACGTGACGCTTCACAGCTGCCCGAGACACACGCGGCCAGTGCTGCGGCAGTGACAGATACCCAGGGCTCTGCCCCGGGGCCACTGGCCAGCCACCATTCTGGCTCCCAAATCACCACAAGCAGCGCACACACATGTACCTCAGGCTAACATCAGTCGCCTCCAAAAAGGACTCTAATCGTTCAACACTGAAGCGCATTCTCCCCGAAAAGAAAAGGGTCCTAACAGAAATGTCGGCTGGTGACTTCCAACTGTACATGGGATAAACTTTCAGAGAACTAACTACTGAAGGACATGCCTATTCAGGATTAAGTTTTAGAGAAAAGATCAAAAGGCAAGAGAAGTTCTGATGACGAGCAAAGGAGACACCTGTGGCAAGCCCAAGGCTCAGAGCAGGATGCAGCTGAGAGCCCAGTATGCAGCTGGAAAGGAAGGCTGAAGAAGAGACAGACGCAAAAAATGAAGGAGACATTTTCAATTTCTCACTTTTAAGGAAAAAGAGAAAACCCAAACCTAACGTGAATACTGGACCAGAGGAGGGAAACAACCGTCTTGGAGCACGTGCGTGAGATGGCAGTGTGAACACGTGCGCCAGAGGCTCCTCCTCCTCCAGGCGCCACCTGCACAAGAGCAAGGGGATGCTCCAAAACGGCCGAACCTACAAAGATGGGACACAGGACAAGAGACGACACCAAGGGGGAGCCGGCAGGCGAGCAGACAGTGGTCAAGGACGTGCCGTCCAGGACTGATCCCTACACGGCCATCACAAGAGGGTTCACACCACGCCCAGCGACCCCAGAGAGGCGGGCCGTCAGACCACGTCCACTCCCTGAAGACCCGGAGCCTACGCCTGGGGCAGTGCCAGGCCAGGCCGAAGGGCTGGCTCAGAGTGCGCCCAAGGGACCCGCATCCCAGGGCTGTCTGTGAGGCTGCTGCTGAGCCGGGCAGTGCCGTCCCCGCCCGGACAGTCACCCCACAGGGTCAGGCCATGTGTGCCCAGCGCACGAGACCGAGGCTCAGCCAACCCGGGGGGGCAGGAGCCCAGCTCTCCCCCTGCCTCTGAGTCAGAAGAGAACCGGGCCTGGACCGCGGCCTCCAGAGCCCAGCAGCCCCCTCACCGCAGGACAAGCGCGTGCTCTTCCAGGCTGCTGACGCTGTGGTCACTGTCACACTGGAC
>NW_011494808.1:7720755-7724993 GCF_000754665.1 Bison bison bison
CCGAGGGGCAGGCTCCTCCAACACTGCCAACAAAAAGCAAGACAGACGGGAAGGGGGAGAACCAGAGAACACAGAGATCACAAAAAAGCCCAGAGTAAACTCACCATCAACATCCAGAGACACAGAAGATGCTGCACCCAGCAAAGAACACTGCTCAGATGAAGCCGCTGGGAGAAGACGCGGGGGCGCATATGGGTGAAGGTGGTCAGGGAACACAGACCTCAACAATAAGCGAGCCACGGGGCATCACGGGCAGCAGGGCAACCACAGCCACCACCTCCGCACACCTGAGAGCCGCTGGGAGAGCAGCCTCCGAAGGTTCTCACCCCTCCCTCTGTGCGGCGGCAGATGCTACCTGAACCTAGTGTAGTGACCATTACGCAGTGGACACATCTACCTGTCTAAGCTGGAGACCCGGGTTCCATCCCTGGGGAAGATCCTCTGGAGAAGGAAATGGCAACCAGCTCTAGTCTTCTTTGCCCGGAGAATCCCCATGGACAGAGGAGCCTGCTGGGCTACCGTCCACGGTGTCGCAAAGAGACTCGATTTACCAACTAAACAGCAACCTAAAAACAGGGAGGTAAACAGCAAAACAACAAACTCAAAGAAGTGTGGGTAGCTGCCTCTGGGGGTGTCCCAGCAGTGAGGAGCGTGCCTGCTGAGGCAGGAGAGCCGGGTCTGACCCCTGGTGGGCGAAACCCTGGAGGAGGCACGGCAACCGCCCCAGTGTTCTCGCCTATGAATCCTGCGGACAGAGGAGCCCCGAGGGCTGCAGTCCACAGGCTCACCCAGAGACAGACACGACTGAGCACAGGCAGCTGCCTCTGGAGAGCAAAACGTGGGAAAGGTACTGGAAACAGCCGTTCCTTTGAAACAAACCTTAAAGAAATACTAGATCCTTTAAATTATGCTGGTGTATAGTTTTAATAAAAACAAAAACCAAGAAAAGATGGAAAGGGAAACAAAGTTAACATTTTAAAACCATGTGACACAAACCCGTTTTTACCAATTCAAGTTCCTCCAAGTACAAGACGGTATGTATTAGCTATTTTTCCAAGGGATCATCCACTTAGCTCCCAGAAAATAAGCATAAGATACTGGCCCAAGAGTATGCATTATAGTTTAATGCACACTGTACCACTGCAGTACAGCATAAACTGGCTACGAAAACAGAGAACTGGAACAGACGTGGAGCAGAAGCTCGTCCCAGAGTGAAATGGGAAGGCTTGTGGTGACGCGCCATCTAAGTCGTGCTTGGAGGGCCAACAGGCTTTTTCCGGGGGAAGGGGCAACTGAACACAGGTACGACGTGTGTGTGACGGGCATCTCCTGCAGGAATATAGTTGAAAATGGAACTGGAGAAACAAGGAGAATAGATCCCAGAGAACCTTAAATGCCTGGCGAGCTGTTTAGATTTTAATGGCTTTGTACTGCCTACGGGAGTACAGTGAAGACACTGTCACAGTTTTAAGAAGTGGAAAACCCCAAACAGGGAAAACGTCAGCCCATTCAGAAGCTGGAAGCTACACTTTCAACGTTCAATGACCAGAGCAGAGCACCTAGTCAAGAGACGATGGAAACCGAACAACCTGGGTTAGAGCAGGCACAGGGAGAACAGAACCGTCCCTGGGAAAATCACAGCTACTTCACGGCGGCGACCCCGAAGGGTTATCAGTAAAGCAGAGAGCCTCGGATACATCAACACACACACACAAACCCCAGCGTGCCCAGCACAAATCCCAGGTGCCTGCCCCAGCACATGCAGACACATCATTATTTTATCTGTGAAAAAACGAAATGCTGAGTTTATGTATATAATCCAGCATGCTTCAGACAGTAACATTTCAGAAAACTATATACCCTGAATTTAGCTCAGAAAATGTCATTAGGTATATGCTTGATTTGTTTGCTATTTATGGAATAGTTATAAACATGTTATTGTCTATTTCAAGAAGTTAAAAGTATCAGGTTTTGATTCATGTTGACATTTGACAAAACAGCAAGATTCTGTAAAGCAACTATCCTTCAATAAAAAATAAATTAATTTTAAAACACATCAGGTTTAACATTTTTTAAAAACACTTATTTAAATGGGTTTATGCCTTACCACAGGTAAAGCAATACTGGAAGGAAACACTTTTGAGCAAAATGGATCCTTTTAATCAGTTTATCTGGCAGCATGGTTTGGCTGGACTGGGCCTTGATGAAGAACCAAGACAGCAGGTGTAAGAGACCCGCAGACAGGCACAGTCCACACCACGTACGCACAAGGCACAATGAACTGCAGCAGCAACCAGGACGCTCTGCCCGTGCAGCGACCCACACGCGGCTGAGAAAACAGAAGCGGCCAGAGCCGTCGGCAGGCTCAGCCAGAGGCAGGCGCAGTGGCGGCCCTGGAGCGCCAAGAAGCCCACAGAGACCCGATCGGGGATGGCTGCTGGGGCAGAGGGTGCGCCCGAGCCTGAGCCCCCAGAGCCACCCTCCTCTTCAGGGGATGGGCACATGGCCGAGCAGAGCTCGCTCAGAGGCCTCGGTCTGGGAGGACGGCTGACTTCTCAGGGAGGAAGGAGAGCTTCAGCGGCAGCAGGGGCTGCTCAGCACGGGGCAGGGGAGCCTGACAAGATAAACCCCTGTGTGCTCACATATCAGCCACTTAGAAACTACTTATTTAGACAGGAGTATTTGTTCAAAATTCTTACAAGATTCACAGAAGTGTCAAAGTGGGTGCCTGCTCCCATGACAGTGCCAGCCAAGAGAAGGGCCGACAACAAGTGATTAAAACACAAGGCCGGGCCTCCCCTGGGGCCCAGGGCCAAGGACCCCACGCTTCCACTGCAGGGGGCACAGGCTCCAGCCTCGGTCCTGGTCGGGGAATGAAGATCCCACATACCGCGAGGCACAGCCAGAGGAAAAAATCCCGTTCAAACTTCCCGAGAAAGAAAAACAACTCTTTGGACAAAGGCTGAAATAGTCCCCCACGAGCTACAGTGCAGCGTTCTCCTGTCCTCAGTGCCGACTTCTAATTCTGCCCTCCCCACACTCACCCTCCTGCCTGAGATGCAACCCCGCCTCGCCCTCAGTGTTCCCCGGTAAACCCTCTTAACGGTGAACAACGAGCTGCCAGTCTCAAAACTAAAGGGCGCTTCTCACTGTCTTCCTCTTGCCCATCACAACGTGACTTATCTGTTCTCCTCTGACCTCTGAACTCCCTGCCGCTCTTTCCAAAGCCCCGACCCTGCTAATCTGTGGGGGCCCCGGGGCCCAGCCAGCAGGAGCTCCCCGGGCAACGGTCTAATAAAGCGGCAGTGCGCATCTATGAGGTGCAGAGCGGCTCTAGCGGGCGTCAACGGAAGCAGAGAGGAGAAGGCAGCTCAGAATCTGGCCCAAATTCAGTAAGGAGTCCCAGGCTGCTGTCCTACAAGAGCAAGTCAGTGGGCCTCGGTAACGTACGGGGAATACCTACTGCAAGCAACGGTGTTCCAACTGTACCCCAAGGGGAGAGAAGGCTTCACTGTTGTAAATGATTTACTTCCCTGAAATCTGTCTCAAGAAAGGGTTGCGCTGCTTTCAAAAGCTTTGCAAATACCCTTCACAGTATGATACAACCAAACACACAAGGGATCTAAAGCCAGAGCCCCGTGCCAATCCCAGTCGGCCCTCATCTGGAGGGTGTGGCTGAGACACAGCCCTGAACTGAGCCTTGAGAAGAAAAGGAAAACTACATCAAGGGGCTCTGGGCCTTTAACCACTACTGAACCCACACAAGTATTTTAAAAGCAATAAAGTGATCAAATTTCCACAGAAATAGTGGCTGCTCACTTGCTTACTTGAGTATCAGTTAACGGCTGCCATAAAAATCTAAAGCTACATTTTGGCTTTCCAATAATCAAGTTAATCTTTTCACTTTAAAGGTCAAAATTACAGTAAAATCCCACATAATTCATGAAGGCATTATATTGAAATCAAATAAATAAAAGCTACCTTCAGTTCAGTCGCTCAGTCGTGTCCGACTCTTTGCGACCCCATGAATCGCAGCACGCCAGGCCTCCCTGTCCATCACCAACTCCCAGAATTTACTCAAACTCATGTCCATCGAATCGGTGATGCCATCCAGCCATCTCACCCTCTGTCGTCCCCTTTTCCTCCTGCCCCCAATCCCTCCCAGCATCAGAGTCTTTTCCAATGAGACAACTCTTCGCATGAGGTGGCCAAAGTATTGGAGTTTCAGCTTTAGCATC
>NW_011494808.1:7725093-7733222 GCF_000754665.1 Bison bison bison
GAACACCCAGGACTGATCTCCTTTAGGATGGACTGGTTGGATCTCCTTGCAGTCCAAGGGACTCTCAAGAGTCTTCTCCAACACCACAGTTCAAAAGCATCAATGCTTCAGCGCTCAGTTTTCTTCACAGTCCAACTCTCACAAGCATACATGACCACTGGAAAAACCACAGCCTTGACTATCTCACATCAATTATTAAGATATGCACTAATTCAATAAAATTTAAAATAAAAGACAAACTAGTAAGAACATAGAACTGATTGCTATAGAGAGGGCTACATATCACACCCTTTAACTACCCAAACACAGGAAAGGAGATGTTTTAGAGATCAACCTTTTTAAGCCCAAAGACTGCTTTAAGCATGTTTGATTTTTACCACCACATAATGATGCTGTGACAGTGCTGCATTCAATATGCCAGCAAATTTGGAAAACTCAACAGTGCCAAAGAAAAGAAAGAAAAGCAATGCCAAAGAACGTCCAAACTACTGTGCAACTGCACTAATCTCACACACTAGTAAAGCAATGCTCAAATTTTTCTAAGACCGGCTTTTAACAGTATGTGAACCGTGAACTTCCAGATGTCAAGCTAGATTTAGAAAAGGCAGAGGAACCAGAGATCAAATTGCCAGCATCTACTGGATTATCGAAAAAGCAAGAGAGCTCCAGAAAAAATCTACTTCTGCGTCTTTATTGACTATGCCAAAGCCTCTGACTGTGGATCACAACAAACTGTGGAAAATTCTTCAAGACATGGGAATACCAGACCACCTTACCTGCCTCCTGAGGAATCTGTATGCAGGTCAAGAATCAACAGTTAGAACTGGACATGGAACAACAGACTGGTTCCAAATTGGGAAAGGAGTATGTCAAGGCTGTATATTGTCACCCTGCTTATTTAACTTATATGCAGAGTACATCATGAGAAACGCTGGGCTGAATGAAGTACAAAGTAGAATCAAGATTTCTGGAAGAAATATCAATAACCTCAGATACACAGATGATACCACCCTTATGGAAGAAAGTGAAGAGCTAAAGAGTCTGTTCATGAAAGTTAAAGAGGTGAGTGAAAAAGTTGGCTTGAAACTCAACATTCAGGAAACTAATATCATGGCATCTGGTCCATCACTTCATGGCAAACAGATGGGGAAACAATGGAAACAGTGAGAGACTTTATTTTCTTCGGTGAGCTCCAAAATCACTGCAGATGGTGACTGCAGCCATGAAATTAAAAGACGCTTACTCCTTGGAAGAAAAGCCATGACCAACCTAGACAGTATATTAAAAAGCAGAGACATTACTTTGTCCACAAAGGTCCATCTAGTCAAAGCTATGGTTTTTCCAGTAGTCATGTGTGGATGTGAGAGTTGGACCATAAAGAAAGCTGAGCGCTGAAGAATTGATGCTTTTGAACTGTGGTGTTGGAGAAGACTCTTGAGAGTCCCTTGGAATGCAAGGAGATCCAACCAGTCCTTCCTAAAGAAAATCAGTCATGGTTTGACATGAAAATCCAATATTCACTGGAAGGACTGATGCTGAAGCTGAAACTCCAATACTTTGGCCACCTCATGCGAGGAACTGACTCACTGGAAAAGACCCTGATGCTGGGAAAGATTGAAGGCAGGAGGAGAGGGGGACGACAAAGGATGAGATGGTGGGATGGCATCACCGACTCAATGCACATGGGTTTGAGTGAACTCTGGGAGTTGGTGATGGACAGGGAAGCCTGGCGTGCTGCAGTCTATGGGGTCACAAAGAGTCGGACACGACTGAGCAACTAAACAGAACTGAATGAATGCTCCAATCATGCACTAGCTACATACCCCCAATAACTGCTCTGTGAATCTGTAAGTTGAAAAAGAGTATTCCTTATTTTAATTTCAAGCTATTATCTCACAAAATAATTAAAGTAGTAAAAATTACACTCAAAAACTCTAACCTGTTCAGGGAACACTGCTTTCATAAATGTGAAGCATTTATTAAGCATATAACTCTCCCATAAAATACCATCAAGAGGTTGGTCAAATGAATAATTAACCCATATATTCATTAAAAGCAGATACTTAAAAGATGTACTTCTCAGTTAATTCTCATTTAACCTTGGGACTTAATTCAGTCTTCCACAAAAGCAGTACCACAAGTCTACGTATTTAATAGGATTCATAGCTTTTGAAAAAACCACCAGAACTGGCTTCAGCCCACACACAGCACACACACAAATCACAGTTCCTTTGCTGCTACCGCTGCTGTTTAGTCACTTAAATTGTGTCCAGCTCTTTGCGACCCCATGGACTATAGCCCACCATGGGATTCTCCAGGCAAGAATACTGGAGTGGGCTGCCATTTCCTTCTCCAGGGCGTCTTCTGGACCTAGGGATCAAACCCACGTCTCCGCTTCCGCTTTATACTATGGGTAAGAACTGAATAGTTTTAACACAGCCTCCAAGTCCTAAAATACCTACCATTTGGACCTTTTCTTTAAGTTTTGCCATCACTGCTCTGAGGCTTTCAGAAAAAAGGCAGATCCTTTCCACTCCACATACTGAGACAACAGGGGAGGGAGACGCGGAGAAAAGAAGAATATTTCTTTTAAACAGCCACCACAAGTAATTCTGCTGCAGACCTTGTACTGTTCAGAAGGCTGATCTGGACTATTCCTCCACAGGTGCTCAGGGGAAGGGGAGCACGCCACGTGCAGGCTTCTAGGCTCAGAGCCGCGCAGGATGGCAGAACTGAGCGCGGAGGCTGCCACCTGCTGCACACAGTATGGCCGCGCTCTGCCGACCCGGGCCCTCCCCAAGGGTCCTGCCGTGCACCCCGCCTGGCGTCGGAGCCTGAGGCAAGGCGCAGTCCACGACCCGGAACATTTTACTTTCATGTGATAACCTTATTTCGTTTCACCTTAAGGTCTGCACTTTTGAATACATGCTGGAAAGGTGCTTCCTGGCCTGGGGGTTACACGCTCTTCTCTGGCTCTACAGCTTACCTCCCACCGCAGGCCTTTAATCCATCCAGATCTCCTCACACATGGTGCTGAGTAGGAGCCCACTTTTATTTGCCTCCACAGGGTGAGTTAGTCTCCCCCACATCATCTATTAAACCAATCCACTGTTTCTCCCACTGTTTTCCTGTGTCGCTGTAACATATATTAAAATGCTATACACACACAGCTGTATCTTTTACTTATTTATTGATTTTTTGGCTGTACCGTGTGGCATGCAGGATCTTAAGTTTCTGACCAGGGATCAAACCTGTGCTCCCTGCATTGAAGCGCAGAGTCTTAACTACTGGACCACCGGGGAGTTCCTACACGTCTCTATCTCTAAGCACCCTAAATCCACTTCATTTCCTTACCTTACCACAAGGCCAGGGCAACAAAACAGTTTAATATTGGGGCATGCCTTCACCTCTGCCAAAACAACAGATCCTGCCCTCCACCCAACGTCTTTTTTTTCTAAGACTGACCTAGCTGCCTGGATATATTCCCCATGTATAAGTTTAGAGTAAGTTTACAGGGTTGCCTCACAAACAAAAAAACACAATTAGAATTCAGATTGAGACAGACTTAAACTTATAATGGGGAAGAATAGATATAAGAGATATACTGTATTATAAAGTTAATAGTGGTCAGAGAGAAGACATTTGCAAAGTCTAGAACAAAGGTCTAATATCTAAGATATCAAATAGCACTTCAGTAGAAAAGTGGACAAATGCTGATCAGCACAGGACACACAGGAATCTGACGAAGATGTGCTGAGAGGCCAACAAGTGGCCTAACCTGAGAAACACACGCCAAACTGCAGACACCACCTTCTGCTTGCAGACTGGCAAAATCCACGGGGATACGTGGATGTGAAGACCCCCACGCCCTGAGCCAGGGGGCGTGGAGATGGTACAGCCGTTCTGCAGTACTCCTGGCACAACTGAAATTTAAGCGACCCCCACGACCCCCACAATCTTGCTCAACTCTTACACAGGGCCATCCGCATGCGGACACACTCACTGGAACACTGGCGGGGCTCGGCCAGTGGCGATGGAGCCGCAGGGAGGCTGGGCCTGTGCAGAGGGGCATGCCCTACGGTGGAGCGCCGCGCAGCAGACCAAATCAAGGACTAGAGCTGAAAACACTGTGCTTAGGAAAGACGGAGGGATGGGCGTCTACGCAAGCAAAACAAATAATCAAACTGAGTGACAGAGCACGCACTGATGACGCAGTGAGACACACCAGGACAGGCGCTCTGGGAGCCAACAGGAGGGGAATGGGGCTAAAACAAGTGAGACGGGAAGAGGGGAAAGGAACCTGGTTTACACAAACTCTTGACTTGGGGGGCGGCTGTTGGGAGTGGAGGGAACGCTCACACACACCACACTAGCTACTGGAGCAAGGAACCCGGAGAGCCCACCCCAAGTGCAGCACACGTGCACACACTACAGCTCGAGCGGTGTTCTCACACACTCCAGGTTTACATCTAAAGGACCTTTGATAAAGGAGCCTAAGCATAAGAAACCATGAAGGGTAAAAATACCAAAAAGCCATCTTGCACTGGTACTGGAACAACCAGCACGCAGGATTAAGACGGCAGTCCCTGCTAACCTGGGTAAATACACGACACCAGCGCAGAGAGAAAGGAGCGTGGGGGCAGCCGGGGAAGTATGTTTGACACGTGCTGCTTTTAAGTTCCGATGTTTGGTTGGAAGCACTAACTCCAGAGGGCAGTCCAGGATGGCCAGACATGGATTCTGAGAATCATCTGGATGGACCGCTGTTCTAACTGCCAGAGTTATGAGAGATGACCACAGCATAGAAGATATACGGGGAGCTAAGGATACGGATGCTCTGGGGGGCATGGAAAAGTGCGAGAAGCGGCAGGGAGTAAATAACTACAGCTCTCATTTACTCAATAAAAACTAAGTCCATGTGCCACTATATTCTACTTTAACAGCAGAAGGCACCAAAAGATTGAAGGAGTTTCTGCAAACAAAGAACTGAGAAGACCTGCAGTGTCATGACATGAATGGTGCTCCACAGAGGTGTGCAATCAGTTCCCTAACATTCCTTCAGTCACAGTGAGCACTGTGAACCGCTCAGTGTCAGTCAGTAAACGTCTAACACCCACTGTGTGACAGACAGGCCTTCCTGGCGGCTCAGTGGTGAAGAACGCGCCTGCAATGCAAGAGACCCAGGTTCCATCCCTGGTCGGGAAGATCCCCAGAGGAGCAGGGCATGGCAACCCACTCCAGGATTCTTGCCTGGAGAATCCCATGGACAGAGGAGCCTGCTGGGCTACAGTCCATGGGGTCACAAGAGTCACACACGACTGAAGGGACTTAGCCCGTGCACACGTGCTAGACAGCACCTTAGGGATTACAGCTGACAAGACTGGCCTCACAACTCCACAGACTAAGTCAAGGTGTCACGAAAAGCCCTCTGGTCCCTCTCCCCACCCGCAACAAAACCTGCCCTGGGGTGACAGAAAGAAAGTCAATCTTAGAAATCTGAAGAAAGTTGTCCTCAAATTATGCTTCTGCCAGAAAAAAAGCTTTATACCACACTTTATATTTTAATAAAACATTTTATAATATAGATATTCATATACAGTATATATACTATGGTATACCAGAGCAATAAGTATTATACTTATATATTTATATGACTGGATATATACTATATTGTAATAATGCACGCTACACTTTATGGTTGTCTCACTGTAACCACAGGATCAGAAGGGTTGCTCAGTAAAGCAAGCCCCTGCTCTCCTCAGAGGTCCAACTACCAAGAATGGAAAAAGAAAGCTTTGAGCACCTACCCCAGAAGCGTAAGCTGTAGGCAGGCGTCTGTCCCGTTCAGCCCTCTGCGATAAGGGATCTTCCCTCCCTCAAAAAGTATAAATCTTACACATGACTTTAAGAACCAAAATTTTGAAAATCTAAAATATATACAATGGAATATACTATCCAGCCATCAAAACGAATGACACCATTTGCAGCAACAGAGATGGACCTACGGTCATCATACTGAGTGAAGCCAGTCAGACAAAGAGGCAGATGTATTTTATGACATCCCTTATACACAGAATCTAAAGAGACATGAAACAAATGAACTTATTTACAAAACAGAAACAGATCGACAGACTTAGAGAAACTGACGGTCGCCGGATCAGGGGAGCACGGGAGAAGGGACGCTGGGGAGTCTGGGAAGGACACGCACACACCGCTGTATACACAGTGGACTGCCAGCAAGGACCTGCTCCACAGCACACGGGGCTCTGCCCACTGTTACGTGGCAGCCTGGACGGGAGGAGGGTTTGGGAGACAATGGATACACGCGTATGAATAGCTGAGTCCCTTCACTGTTCACCTAAAACCATCCTAACACTGTTAACCGGCTATACTCCAACATAAAATGAAAAGTTCAAAAAACAAGTAAAAATATACTTACAATTTTTTCAACTTCATGTCATAAAAACTGCTATTCACCCCAAACCAGAAAAAAACCCCAATGAGCCATGAAAGGTGACCACAAAAGGAAATCCAGAATGAGCTCCCCAAAGGAGCACGAATCCATCTTCTTAGCTGATCCTAGAAACAGAGCCTATTACATCTGAGATTTACCACCTGTTACAACCAAACTGCAAGTCACACCATCCTTACTTTTATCTAGTTACATGTTCCCCGGTAAACTAACTCTCTGGTCCAGGGTAACAATCCAGAGTAATCACAACATGAAGTCTTCTTTTTTGCCCCCGACAGCAGCTCTCCCTCAAAATGCCCTCAGCCCGCTCCTACCAGAACCCCAAACCACCACCCACAAACACACTGCCACAAAACAAGCACATCTGGCACGGTGGTATAAAACTGGGACTCTTGGCTCCATGCGGTTCTTTCACTCACCAGCCCATAGGATTTCAAATTTGAGTCAGAAGAGTATGCGCAACACTGTGTTCAAAGCAGAAGTCGTGTGGCTTCTGGGCTACTGGCGACCACAGCAGGAGCTCCAGAACCCCAAGCTGACGGCCCTGGCTCAGAAGAGGCAAGTTTTAGAAATGAAAGAAGTGTGAGAGTTGAGTATCTGACATTCACATCTTCTATCGGATTCAGAACACTTCATCTGCAAATCCAACAGAAATCCGTGGAAAACAGAACTGTAATCTCCAACACTGTAGCCATTTACAACGTCTTATTATAATCAACACACATTTCCTGATGTGATCTGACCTACAGTCATATTAGACCTAGTATACTCTCAAAGCACACTTAATCTTAAGTCAGTAAAAGGAGGAGTAAAAAAGAAACCAACAGTCCAAAATAACTAAAAATTCTCTAAGTGCAACGTGCAGTTGATCTGGCCAGAACCAGTACTAGTCTCCAAATGTCAAGATAAATTTTAAATAAAATCTTTTATTCATTTATAGCAGACAAAATCTGAAACACAAGCCACTTAAGATGAACTTAATTCCCATCCCTCCATCATTGCAACAAGAATTCAGTAACTTTGTATCTTTTCAAAACGGTTCACCTACATTTCTGAAAGTATTACTATAATAAATGTATAAAAACTGGAACAACATAAAAAGTACTGCTTTCTAATGACTTTTATTCATGAAAAAAATATCCCGGCCTTTTTATGTCACTTCAGCTTCTGGTCAACATGGATGAGACAGGGACAAAATGTTCCCAAACACTGTGAACAACAGAGAAAAAATACATGAACAAGGAGTTTTAAACACTGGCCATCAGGCAGCTCAGGGCAGTATTTCCAGAGAAAGAAACACACACACACACACACACACTCAGTGTTCCCTATGGTGCAGACCCTGAATGAACGAATGCACGCGCACGCGCACACACACACACACACAGACTCAGTGTTCCCTATGGTGCAGACCCTGAATGAATGAATGCACGCACGCACGCACGCACGCACGCACGCACGCACACACACACTCAGTGTTCCCTATGGTGCAGACCCAGAACGAACGAATGCACGCATATACACACACACACACACACACACACACGTTCCCTATGGTGCAGAGACAGAACTCAGGTAGCCAGGGCACACGAGTGCTGGAAGGCAGAGAGCTGCCCGGGGAGAGAACCTGGAGGTCTGGCACACGCACCAGAGGCGC
>NW_011494808.1:7733322-7734896 GCF_000754665.1 Bison bison bison
GAGGCGCCACCTTACAACACCAGGGAGAGCGCACACACAGGGAACGAGGGTACAGCCCCAGGGCTCCCTCAAGGCTAAGAGGAGTCTGTGTTTCCACTTGTCAGAGAAGAAAAATCTCCTAATCCCCAGGGCACTCAGAATGGTACTGCCTCTGCAGAGGCGACAGAAAGTTAAACCTTCAGCTGTTCTTATCACTTTAAAGTAAAGTAAAGTGAAGTCTGAAGAATGTGGTCCACTGGAGAAGGGAATGGCAAACCACTTCAGTATTCTTGCCTTGAGAACCCCATGAACAGTATGAAAAGGCAAAATGATAGGATACTGAAAGAGGAACTCCCCGGGTCAGTAGGTGCCCAAATTGCTACTGGAGATCAGTGGAGAAATAACTCCAGAAAGAATGAAGGGATGGAGCCAAAGCAAAAACAATACCCAGCTGTGGATGTGACTGGTGACAGAAGCAAGGTCCGATGCTGTAAAGAGCAATACTGCATAGGAACCTGGAATGTCAGGTCCATGAATCAAGGCAGATTGGAAGTGGTCAAACAAGAGATGGTAGGAGTGAACATCGACATTCTAGGAATCAGCGAACTAAAATGGACTGGAATGGGTGAATTTAACTCAGATGACCATTATATCTACTACTGTGGGCAGGAATCCCTCAGAAGAAATGGAGTAGCCATCACGGTCAACAAAAGAGTCCGAAATGCAGCATTGGATGCAATCTCAAAAATGACAGAATGATCTCTGTTCGTTTCCAAGGCAAACCATTCAATATCACAGTAATCCAAGTCTATGCCCCAACCAGCAACGCTGAAGAAGCTGAAGTTGAAGGGTTCTATGAAGACCTACAAGACCTTTTAGAACTAACACCCAAAAAAGATGTCCTTTTCATTATAGGGGACTGGAATGCAAAAGTAGCAAGTCAAGAAACACCTGGAGTAACAGGCAAATTTGGCCTTGGAATACAGAATGAAGCAGGGCAAAGACTAATAGAGTTTTGTCAAGAAAATGCACAGGTCATAGCAAACACCCTCTTCCAACAACACAAGAGAAGACTCTACACATGGACATCACCAGATGGTCAACACCGAAATCAGATTGATTATATTCTTTGCAGCCAAAGATAGAGAAGCTCTATACAGTCAACAAAAACAAGACCAGGAACTGACTGTGGCTCAGACCATGAACTCCTTATTGCCAAATTCAGACTGAAATTGAAGAAAGTAGGGAAAACCACTAAAGCATTCAGGTATGACCTAAATCAAATCCCTTATGATTATACAGTGGAAGTGAGAAATAGATTTCAGGGACTAGATCTGATAGATAGAGTGCCTGACGAACTATGGACTGAGGTTCATGACACTGTACAGGAGATAGGGATCAAGACCATCCCCATGGAAAAGAAATGTGAAAAAGCAAAATGGCTGTCTGGGGAGGCCTTACAAATAGCTGTGAAAAGAAGAGAAGCGAAAAGCAAAGGGAAAAGGAAAGATATGAGCATCTGAATGCAGAGTTCCAAAGAATAGCAAGAAGAGATAAGAAAGCCTTCCTCAGCAATCAATGCAAAGAAACAGAGG
>NW_011494808.1:7734996-7735224 GCF_000754665.1 Bison bison bison
CAAGAAGAGATAAGAAAGCCTTCCTCAGCAATCAATGCAAAGAAACAGAGGAAAACAACAGAATGGGAAAGACTAGAGATCTCTTCAAGAAAATTAGAGATACCAAGGGAATATTTCATGCAAAGATGGGCTCGATAACGGACAAAAATGGTATGGACCTAACAGAAGCAGAAGATATTAAGAAGAGGTGGCAAGAATACACAGAAGAACTGTACAAAAAAGATCTTC
>NW_011494808.1:7735719-7744716 GCF_000754665.1 Bison bison bison
AGGTCAGTTTTCATTCCAATCCCAAAGAAAGGCAATGCCAAAGAATGCTCAAACTACTGCACAATTGCACTCACCTCACACACTAGCAAAGTAATGCTCAAAATTCTCCAAGCCAGGCTTCAGCAATACGTGAACCGTGAACTTCCAGATGTTCAAGCTGGTTTTAGAAAAGGCAGAGGAACCAGAGACCAAATTGCCAAGATCCGCTGGATCATAGAAAAAGCAAGAGCGTTTCAGAAAAACATCTATTTCTGCTTCATTGACTATGCCAAAGCCCTTGACTGTGTGGATCACAATAAACTGTGGAAAATTCTGAAAGAGATGGGAATACCAGACCACCTGACCTGCTTCGTGAGAAATGTGTATGCAGGTCAGGAAGCAACAGTTAGAACTGGACATGGAACAACAGACTGGTTCCAAATAGGAAAAGGAGTACGTCAAGGCTGTATATTGTCACCCTGCTTATTTAACTTATATGCAAAGTACATCATGAGAAACACTGGGCTGGAAGAAGCACAAGCTGGAATCAAGATTGACGGGAGAAATATCAATAACCTCAGATATGCAGATGACACCACCCTTATGGCATAAAGTGAAGAGGAACTCAAAAGCCTCTTGATGAAAGTGAAAGTGGAGAGTGAAAAAGTTGGCTTAAAGCTCAACATTCAGAAAACGAAGATCATAGCATCTGGTCCCATCACTTCATGGGAAATAGAAGAGTAAACAGTGGAAACAGTGTCAGACTTTATTTTTCTGGGCTCCAAAATCACTGCAGATGGTGACTGCAGCCATGAAATTAAAAGACACTTACTCCTTGGCAGGAAAGTTATGACCAACCTAGACAGCATATTGAAAAGCAGAGACATTGCTTTGCCAACAAAGGTCCATCTAGTCAAGGCTATGGTTTTTCCTGTGGTCATGTATGGATGTGAGAGTTGGACTGTGAAGAAGGCTGAGCGCCGAAGAATTGATGCTTTTGAACTGTGGTGTTGGAGAAGACTCTTGAGAGTCCCTTGGACCGCAAGAAGATCCAACCAGTCCATTCTGAAGGAGATCAGCCCTGGGATTTCTTTGGAAGGAATGATGCTAAAGCTGAGACTCCAGTACTTTGGCCACCTGATGTGAAGAGTTGACTCATTGGAAAAGACTCTGATGCTGGGAGGGATTGGGGGCAGGAGGACAAGGGGACGACAGAGGATGAGATGGCTGGATGGCATCACTGAGTTGATGGACGTTGAGTGTGAGTGAACTCCGGGAGCTGGTGATGGACAGGGAGGCCTGGCGCGCTGCGATTCATGGGGTCACAAAGAGTCGGATATGACTGAGCGACTGAACTGAACTGAACTGAACTGAAAGTGAAGTCGCTCAGTTGTCTCTGACTCTTTGCGAACCCATGGACTGTAGCCTATCAGGTTCCTCCGTCTATGGGATTTTCCAGGCAAGAGTGCTGGAGTGGACTGCCATTTCCTTCTCCAGGGGATCTTCTCAACCCAGGAATTGAACCTGGGTCTCCCGCATTGCAGGCAGATGCTTTACTGTCTGAGCCACCAGGGAAGCCCTGTCACTTTAAACAAAGTTTGAAAGGATCAGTTTATTTCCAAGTAACTTAATTGTACCTCAACATAAAGCTCAAAATATATTTAAGGGCTTTCTGAGTGTCCCAGTGGTTAAGGATCCGCGTGCCAAGGCAGGGGACGTAGATTCAATCCCTGGTCCAGAAGATTCCACATGCCATGGGGAACTGAGGCTGTGAGCCACAGCTGCTGAGCCCACATGCCCAAGCCCATGCACTGCAACAGGAGAAGCCCCCGCAATGAGAAACCGGAGCATGACTAGAGGAAGTCCGCGCACAGCAACGAAGACTCGAGACAGCCAAAAATAAATACTTAAGAAAGAAAAACCAGACTGTGCTTAATAGTACAAAAATATCCAGCACCCAAAACGGTAAATTCACAATGTCTGGCATTCAACAGAAAACTACCAGATACAGAAAAGTCTGAAAATGCAAGGAGAGAAACCAATCACCAGAAACAAACCCAGCAACGACACAGACAGCAAAGCTGAGAGACAGTGCGCTGTCGCAGCCATCCTCCAAGCTCGGGGTGACTGCGCTCAGCACCGAGCGTGTGCTGGGGAGGCACGGGGCTGGCTCACGAGGCCACTGGCGGACTGCTCACCGGAGACAAAGCCAGACGGAAGCAGAGGAGCCACAGTGTAATACGTGAAGAGAAAACTGTCCCAGAGTTCCATACCCAGCAAAAATGTTTCAAGAACAAAGGCAAAACAAAGATTTTTTCAGATATACAAAAGCTGAAAGAATTCATCACCAGCAAATCTGACTGTAAGAAATGTTAAAAGGCAATCTCTCAGCTGGAAGGAAATGATGATAGGTGTGTGCCTGGAATTATAAAAAGGAATAAACAACACCAGAAACAGTAATATATTTGGAAAATATAAATTTTTAATTTCTTAAATCTCTTAAAAGGGTAATTATTTAAAGTGGAAATAGTAACAAAGTATTATGGGGTTTATAACCTGCAGAAATAAAATTTATGATAACACTAGCATATCAGTAGAAGGAATAAACACTGAAGGACTCTGTACCATAAAGGGCATAATTTCACTTGAAGGCAGACTGAAGTACGCTAAAGACGTGGCTCGTAAACTCTAAGTGAAAGTGAAGTCGCTCAGTCCTGTCCGACTCTCTGCAACCCTGCGGACCGCAGCCCACCAGGCTCCTCCATCAATGGGATTTTCCAGGCAAGAGTACTAGAGTGGGTTGCCATTTTCTTCTCCAAGGGATCTTCCCCACCCAGGGAACTCAAGTCTGCTGAATTGTGGGCAGACTCTTTACCATCTGAGCCACAAGGGAATCCTATAAACTCTAAAACAACCACTAAAAAAACAGAGTTACAGCCAGTAACCCAACAAAGCATATGTTATCACTGAAAGATTAACTGAACCTAAAAGATGGCATAAAAAAGGAAAACAGGCAATAAAGAACACATGGGATAAAATGAAAACAAATACTAAGAAAATAGATTTTAAACCCAATCACATCAGCAATAACACTAAATGTAAATGGGCTAAACATTCCAATTTAAATACAAAGATTGTCAGATTAGAAAAGAAATCCCAACTCCGTCCTGCTTAAAAGGAAGCCCTGAAAAGTGAGAGTCAGTCACTTAGTTGTGTCCAACTCCTGTGATCCAGGTTCTGCAGCCCACCGGGCTCCTCTGTCCAGAGTAATACTGGAGTGGGCAGCCATTTCCTTTTCCGGGGGATCTTCCCAACCCAGGGACCAAACCCAGGTCTTCCGCACTGCAGGCGGACTCTCCTGACTGAGCCGCCAGGGGAGCCATAGGCTGCTTAAAAGAAAGCCTTATTGAATATTAAAAGTCATGCACCAGCTGTCACTTATATACTAGCAGTATGAAACACTTCACCCACAGAGACTTAAAAATATCAGTGTGTAATATAAAGCAAAAGCAAAACCAATAAATGGGTAGGTGGAAAGGAAAGGAAATTTACAAGAGATGGACAAAGATTTGTAATTTTCAATTTTCCACATTATCAAGAGTCTGTCTTCTATTGAAACTACATACTATATACTATCAACATTTAATCCTCAAAAGTTCCTCAAAAAATAAATGCTATTTATTAAATAAACCATTCTCACTCAAATCAGATGTAGGCGACCCTATTAAAAAAAAAACAAAAGCCAAAACCAAAACCAACCAACCAAATACTTTCCTAGTACTGGTAGTAAGTCTGGAACACACTTTGGCCTGGGTCTACACAGAGAGCACTTGGTTAGATTCCCAGTTTGTAAGTCCTGGCTCCCCAAACTTCCAGCTGTGTGATCATGGGCAAGTTATCTAACTTTATGCTTCAACTTCTTCTTCTGTAAACTGGAGGAAAACCAGAATAGTATAGCTTTTAAAGAGAATGCTTTCATTAGTTATCTATTTAAGGTCTATTTATAGTACAGGGAACTCTACTCAAAACTCTATAATGACGTATCTGGGAAGAGTCTAGAAGAGTGGATATACGTATATGGAAAACTGATTCACTTTCTTGGACATCTGAAACACAACACTGTAAAATCAAGTACACTTTGATAGAAAAAATGTTTTTAATTAAAAAACAAACAAAAAAAAACAGTGGGGACTCCCCTGGTGCTCCAGTGGTTAAGGCTCTGCCTTGCAATGCAGGGGACACGGGTTCAGATTCCTGGCCAAGGAACAAAACTCCCACAAGCTATGGGGTAAGGAAGCCCAAGTCTGCCCACCCCAAAACCCCGTGCACTACCACACCAAAAGGTCCCGTGTGACACAGCCAAATAAAGAAATATCAAAGACAAAAGATCCCACGTGACAGAGGCAAATAAAGAAATAAATATTTTTTTAAAAAAGTGGAGATATGTGCATGATTAACTCACTTTGCTATACCTGAAATTAATACAACACTGTAAATCAACTATACTCCAATAAAAATTTTTTTTTAAAATACTGCGTTTTTAGTATTAGAAGCTATTGCATGTTAAGGGCTCACTATGAATAGAGCACTGTTACAAGTGTTTTATGTACAATACATACTTAAATCCTAAAAACCTATGAGGTCATAAGCACTTTTATCTCCATTTGACAAATAAGGAAACTGAGGTGCAGAGATTTATGTTTCTCCCAAATTTACAGATCTACTAAGTGGGGAGCTACAACTTTAATTCGATCTAATTCAGAACCAATCATCTTAATCCATATGCTAAACAAATAACTGCTTTATAAACCTGTTTTCAGTTGCCAGTCTTTCACTCTAGACTATGAACTATTTAACGTAAGAGCTTTGCCTTTGTTCTGAGTGAACCGAGACTGGCACACAGAGAGCGTGAAGCCCGCCAGCAGCGGCACGCACGGTCCTGTCTGTCACTGACTTGGGGCGTGGGCAGCAGGCAGAAGCCTGGTGTTCGCTCCCAAACACACGGGTCCTCGGCGCTGCCACTGCAAGCAGGTCACACCACCTCCCCAGACCCAAATGTTCTCATCCATAAAGTGAGGAACTGGACTGAAAAAACTGAACTCTAAAATCTCCAAGAAAAACCTGTATCATGCTTTGGCAGAAAGAACCAGAGTTGCCTCTGACCAGGAAAATCGAAACAGCTTAGTTTTCCGCGTAAAATTTATAGCCCTTTTATTTCTCGTTTAAAATTCCTTGCTCCTCCAGACTAAGACCTTCCACGGGGCCTCGGCCTCGCCTGTGTCATTTACACATGTTACAGGGATGGTATCTGATGTTCAATGAGTGAATGCGGTATCGCTGAAAATTTATGAGCAATAAGTGAAATGAAAAAACATTTTTACGGAGAACTCTAAATCAGCTGTTTCCAAAATTTTTTTGAATGGATGGCTACTTTTATTAGCTGAATGTTCACTTTAAATATATCTATTTATTTTAAGTTATAAAAACTGCTCTAAAAACTTGTTCACAAGACTTTAATAAAATGCTTCAGTTCTCGCTGTCTCAATATATTTCAACTATATCTAAGCAGCTTTTTTTCCAAAAGGCCTATGAACATAAAGCATAGTCTTATAACATCAGTAGTAAACTCTCAGAAACTTTTTCCTGAGATACATGTATCTTGTCTGTGCTACGACTAGACCACGAAAGCAGCGGCTGAAGTCATCAGACACAGCTCAGAACTCAGGGAGAACAGGTGCTGAACCCCTCTGCTCACCTTCTGCCGAATGCCTTTGAGTACAAAGCCACTACAAGCTGAAATAAACCGTTTACTTTGTGGGTTGTTTCGTTGATGATGCACAGAACCACACACTGAAATTTAACAGTCTCGATTCACCAGGGTTCAATTATTTATGAACTGATTAAAGCTACACAGTTACCCTGAGGTTTTCCTTCTAAAAGTTCAAAAAGTGAAGACAAAAACGTTTCCCAAACTGACCAACTATCTTTTTATTTTGTTCAGTAATGTATTATGCCATGAAAACAGAAATCAGAACTGAAGTATACTACAGGCAACACGCACACTATCTGCCTGCTGGCGAGTGGCCTGTGCACAGTCTTAACACAAGTGTCTGAACACTCCCCAGCGATGACAAGTCACTCGGGTGGGCTGTGGCTTCTGAATATTTTTTAAGATGTTAAATATAACTGAGACAGAAAACGGTTAGAGAACCAGGGCACTAAACACACTCCACTCGGGACTTCCCGGGTGGCCTGGAAGCTGAGGCTCTGCACGCCCAGCGCAGAGCACCCAAGTTCGACCCCTGCTCAGGGAACTAGGTCCTGCATGCCTCAATTAAGCCCCAGCAGAGCCAAATAGATAAATACTAAAACAAAACACACACTTAATGCTCAGTTGCTTTGAGCAAGTAATTAACTGAGCGTCTTCTAAATTTTAAGTATTATTGATTCAAACACTGATTCCTCATACTGATTTGTATGTATTCCAGGAAATACCACAAGTCCTAAAACAAAATTCAATATAAATTTACTTTTATTTTTAAAAGAAATTCCTCAACTTAAAAGAAGGGAAAGGGAACCGCATAGCTCCTTTTTAAAGTTCCGAGATATGGCAAACGTCAATGGCTTTAGTAAACCCAAAGCCAACTAACGACATCTAACATAATTACCCTCCTAAAACTACGTTTCTGAAACACGTCCTCCTCATACACTACAACGTTAGAAAAGAAATAGGTTCCAGCCTTGATCTGTCTTTTCCACTTACCTATTAGGTAAAGACATACTGACTCAAAAGGGCTTCCCCGGTGACTCAGCGGTAAAGATTCCGCCTGCAATGCAGGAGATGCACCTAGACGCGGGTTCTATCCCCGGGCCCAGGAGATCCCCTGGAGGAGGGCATGGCACCCCATTCCAGTGTTCTGGCCTGGAGAATCCCATGGACAGAGGAGCCTGGAGGGCTCCAGAGAGGGTCCACAGAGTCGCACACACTTCAAGTGACTGAGGACACGCGTGCACGCACTCAAAACTGTGGGGCTCTGGGCACTGCGTGCAGTGAGCACCCAGGGCACATCCAGACTGAAGGACCATTCCCGAGGTGAATTCTCCATCATGAAAATAGTGTAGGTTAAAACATTCATAAAAGAAAAATGTAAGAAAAAACCATTATCCAGTTTCTCATCTCAAAGGGACCAGCAGACTAGGGGAAGGAGGTTAGCAGTGACTTCAAAGGGGCGGCTTGAGACGGGCCTGAGGTTCCCGAAGGGCTCCAAGAGACAGAGTGAAGCGACTTGATATGTTTTAGAAAAACCACCTGAAACGGTGACGAATGCCTGCCCTCCGCATAACTTGGTTGGGGTTATTATCTCCAGTTCACTGATGAGCAAGCTGTAAGGGCTTGAGTGGTCTGCCCCAGGTTAGAGCGCTAAGGGGCAGAGGTAAGATGTGAGTCACATTTTGTGAGACTAGAAAGCCAGCTCTCCTCAGAGCACAGACAACAGGTTGGCTTTGTAATAATGAGGCAGTGCGGCTCTTGTCCCAAGACATCGCAAAAACCATCTGTACACAAGAGTTAAGCTGTTAGGTCGCCAACATCAAAAGTTGACAGCGTCTGATGTAGAACTTTCGGCATCTTAAGGCAGCCTCTTTCTTCACTCATGCCCTCAATTTCTTCCTATGGGCAGCAAAGTCTGCGGCCGCACGCAGAAGCTCACCCTCCCACCAGCCCCGCCGACATGGCCACTGCTCTGCAGCGCCCTTCTCTACGGCTGACACTTCGTACTCGAACCACTGCTTCAGGATGGCTGTCAGAGCAAGCGCTGCCTGAATCACTGTTAATCACCTAAAAATGGGGAAAACAAAGGTTCTCGAAAATAAGAAGTCAAATAAGTAATTTATGTATCGCATGTAAATTAATTAATGTAGTTGCTTCCAAAGATATCTAGGAAACAAATTCTCCCACTGGGATAGTCTATTAAATTCTTACTTTTTAATATATGACAATCAAATGATTCATTTTCAAGGGAAACATACCCACGACTTTTTTTTAGCTTAGGAACAACAGCACAAAACTTCTCTTCAAGTAGTACAAAATAAAAAATAAACGTCTCCACTTTAGGCAGTCCTGAGACGCAAACTGAGGGAAGAGAGAGGAAGGGAAAGACGGGCAGCGCTGCAGTTAGACCAACCACTCCCAGCCCAGGAGAAACGGCACTTCTCCCCGGCTGAGAACGCTCCAACAGGCTATTTGCATCCTCGGCACTCCCTGGACAGCCATCAGAAAACTGAAGTCTATTTTTAGATGTGCTCCTTTATCAGGAAGATCATTCACTTATTCCTTTCCCCACTTGGTAAACATCTGAGCACCGACCATTTTCCAGGCACTGTGCGGCTGTGTGGCTGGCACAGTCCCATCCTCAGAGGGCGCAAAGTGCCCAGGAACCTCAACGGCCAGTTATTAGGAACCAAATGGACAGGTTCCTTCCATTTTCTTAAATTAATCATCAACACTAGTGTTATTTGGACCAGTGACCAAATTAGCTGGTTGGTCCAGGAGTCAATCAAACAGCACTAACCCGGGCCCTCACCCAGAAGTTTTGGAACTGGCCAAAAAAAAACCACAAAAAACAGCAGCTTCTCCCTGAGTCCCTGTGGTGCTGTTGCTGCAGGCAGGGGGCAGGCAGCAGCGACCTGCAGTGTGAGAAAGAGGAGGCCCGCGTGCAGAGAGCAGCGCAGATGAGACGGAGGGCAAGGACCCTGCCTCCGCTGTCACCCAGAACGTCTCAGGTCAGACTGGTAAAGTCACACACCTGCGTGTCCTTATAACAACCCCTTTTTATTTGAATGCATTAAAACTGAATTCTCGTTACCTGCAACATAGAGAGCCTTAGGCAGTAACAAAGCAGAATGGTGGAGAACACAGGTCCTGAGCTGGAGGGCCTGGCCTCCTCTTCAGCCCTCCACTCACTTGCCACCTGGAGCCTGTGCCTTCACCGTATCATCTGTAAAATGGGCCTGACAGCT
>NW_011494808.1:7744816-7744978 GCF_000754665.1 Bison bison bison
CCTGACAGCCCCGCCAGTACAGCGCTTCACATTTCAGATGGTGTCTCTACATTTGAAGCAAAGCTTGCCCCACAGCAACCACCTCACAGGACTTCCTGCTTCTGCTGTTCCAGTGGCACAGCCCTATGGGGCAGCCAGTGCTCCAACCGGGGCCCGTGCCAC
>NW_011494808.1:7745110-7766500 GCF_000754665.1 Bison bison bison
GATCCACAGCCCCAGGTAACACACAACCAGAACCCAAACTGCCCCACCCCAACGTTCAGTCACACGGCTCTTCCTTACGTTCTGTTCATTTTCTAAACCTAAAGATTTCAGCACGTTTTCAGATTCAACAGATGATTTCAGCTTGCCAAAAACAAATTATCCCTGACTGGTATAAACTTTACTTCATTATTTGTGATTTTGTTTTTGCATATATAATGGGAATTGGGCAATAAGACTACCGACATCTGTGAAACGTAAATCTATTTACAGTATCTAACAACTGGACGCTACACCCATCCGTGGTCCTGTCAAGGGGATATCAGAAGACCTGACGCAAAGAGTTGAGAATAAAATTGAATACCATCCTGCAGGGCTCACTGAACTAGACTAAAGCATGGCCCAAGCACGGTCCAGAGATCAAGCATTTAAGAAATACATGGCACTAATAAACAAACAGCTAATACAACTCAGTATCAAAAAATGCTATTAAGAAATGAGCAAAGACCTGAGCAGAAATTTTTCAAAAGACATACAGATGGCCAACGGGAACATTAAAAGATGCTCAACATTACTAATCATCAGCGAAATGCAAATCAAACCCACAATGAAACAGTACCTCACACCCATCAGAATGGCCACATTCTGAAAGTCTACAAGTAACAAGTGCTGGTGAGGGTGTGGAAGAAGGCGATGCTCACGCACAGTGGGTGGGTGTAAACTGGGGCAGCCACTGCAGAGAGCAGGGTGGAGAGTCCCTGAGAAACCAAGAACTACTACAAGACCCAACAACCCCACTCCCAGGCACAGACCCAGAGTACGCCACAATTCAAAAAGATACATGCACCCCAGTGCTCCCTGCAGCATTATTCACAAGAGTCAAGATATGGAAGCAACCTCAGGGTCCATCAACAGAGGAATGGATAAAGATGTACAATACACAACGGAATTATTACTGAGCCATAAGAAAGACTGAAATTCTGCCATTTGCAACAACATGGATAGACATGGGCATTACGCTTGGTGAAATAAGTCGGACAGAAAAAGGCAAATATTCTACATTATCACTTTCATGTGAAATCTAAAAAAAAGAATGCATGTAACAAAACAGAAACAGACTCACGGGTACAGAGAACTAGTGAGGGGTTACCAGTTGGGAGGGGCATATGGGGGAAGTTAGGGGTGTGGGACTAAGATACAGATCCCCATGTATAAAAGAGATAAGCACCAAGGATATACTGGGCGGCACAGGAAACAAGCTATTACATGTAGTAACTTTCAGTGCAATATAATTTATAAAAATATTGAACTACTATACCTGAAACATAGTATTGTGAATAACCACACTTCAATTAAAAAAAAAAAAAAGGAATAAAGGGTCCCACCTTGTGTACTGTTGGTGGGAATGAAGACAGTTGTTGAGGATGGAACTTCCTCAAAAAACTAAAAATAGAACTATTCTATGATCTGGGAATTCCACTTCTGGGATTGTCTAAATGTACCCAGGTCCACTGCAGCATTATTCACAACAGCCAGGATACAGAAACCACCTAAGTGCCCCCTTGAGAGATGCACGAAGATGCGTCAGCGCACACAGAGGAATATTACTCTGCCATGAAAAGACTGCAGTCCTGTGAATGGACCTGAGCACACGATGCTGAGCCAAGTCAGAGAAAGACAGACAGCGCATGACCTCACTGACACGTGCAATCGAACGCCCCAACACCAAGCTCACAGATAGAACAGACTGGGTGAGGGCGTCATAAAGCACAAGTTCTCAGCAAGAATGCACAGGGGGGTCACAGACAGCATGGAGGCTGCAGTCACCACCGCTGCACACTGAAAGCTGCTAGGAGAGGACATCTCAGAAGTTCTCATCCCAAGGAGAATCACCAGGAACTACATATGCTAACACGTTAACTGGACTTGCTGCGGTGATCATTTCAGAACACACACCAACGTCCAGTCACTGTGCTCTCTTCCTGAAGCTAATATGCTGCATGTCAATTACGCCCCAGAAAGAAATCAGGAGAGAGACCAAGAGCGGGGAGGGGAAGGAAAGCGCAGAAAACAAAGGGTTCTGAAGGGCCAGAAAACGAGTTTAACAATACACGATTTTTTCCAAAGGTATTTTCTTGGCAAAACTGTTTTCAAAATTACTCTACAGCTCAAGTGTGTCCAGAGTGATGGCAAAGTCCAGGGCGCCTCTGCCCGGAACCCAGCTCCGCGGTTTCTCCCGCGCCCTTTTCTGCTTCTCTTTCAGATGGATCTTATTTATACAAAAGAGCACATGTGGGGATGTAAATGTAGTCTGTGGGGAGAACAAGCGAGGCCCCATTTCTAACCTCAAGAAACAAGTCAGCCCTCTTCAGACCCCTTCCCTTCGCAGGGCAGAGCCTTCCAGAGCCCCAGCCTCCCTCCACGGACGCCCCAGCCCGTGAACCCTAACCCCCCCATCCTCCCTGTTGGCCCCTAGCAGCGAGGCTGGGGCTGCCCCTCACGCCACCGGCCGACCCCCTCCGCCCTGGCTCAGGCTGTGGGACTGCTGGGGCTCTTCTTTCCTTTCCACCCTCAGCTCTGAAGGCAGGCTCCCCACCCCCGAGGTGTGCTTGGTTAGAGGCACAACTGGGAATCACTGCCGTCACCGGACAGAAAGCTTAGATGGAAGGGAGGCATGATGAAGAGAAAACACTGAACACGGCTCTGTCCTATGAACTTTATATACGGTGTCCAGCTCACTACCTGCTTTATGACATTTTATGCTGAGAACATCCATCTCCATACAATCTAACTCATTGCTATATGTACAAAGACACAAATAAATGCTCAGTTTATAATTTTAGTCAAATAACTTTCAGGACTTCCTTGGTGGCACAGTGGTTAAGAATCTACCAGCCAAAGCAGAGGATACAGATGGGATCCCCCCGTGCCACAGGGCGACTGAGCCTGTGCCCCACACTGAGCCCGCGGGCCGCAGCTGCTGAAGTGCGCACCCCGAGAAGCCACTGCTCAGCAGTGAAGACGGGCCTCCACTCGGCCAACTCGAGAAAGCCCACACAGAAGCAACGAAGACGCCGCACAGCCAAGGAAATGTCGTTCTTAATTTTTTTTTTCACATTTTTTTTCCTGATGGTGCCTGCTACTCTTAACATTTTATTGCAAAAAGTAATTTACATCTACCTCTTTTAATATAATGCAGCAACTTCGATGCCTTCACCAGCAAATGCTTTGACCAGCACTGCTAAGTATCCAAGTCATGATCCCATTTTCCCATTTTGATCTGAATTTTCAATCACTGGATACACTGTGTATTTTCTTAAAAACCAAACCTATATTTAAAATCTTAGGGATATATATTACATTTATGTGAAGTAGCAGAAATAGTCCTATTTCCATCCATGAAAGATTAAAATTGACTGTGGTTTCATCACTTCAACTTGACTATAATCTCTTCAGTGACTAAAGGAACATTTATACAATTACTGTATAAATATTATACAAATACTGTATAAATCAACCTTTTAGGCATCTCCTGGTGTTAGGCTCAAGAAATAAAAAGGCATGCATGTGCAATTGCACCCTACTCTCAGCAACCTCACGGACTGTAGCCCTCCTCCAGGGGATCTTCCCAACTCGGGGATCAAACCCTTGTCTCTGTCACTGGCAGGTGGATTCTTTACCCCTGAGCCACCTGAGGAGCCCAAGAAATAAAGCAATCAGGTCTTAAAGAAAACATAAACGGCGGTAACTGAGTGTGATCCATGTTGTAAAGAGGAGAGTATACAGTGCCACAGGGCACGGATGAGAGCGCCGCAGGGGATGACTCACCTCTGTCTGGGCTGTAAGGACAGTAGGGATGGAAACTGGAGAGGGAATGCACCAGGGAGTGAGATGAACATGGCTAAGTTACAGAGGGGAGCAACGAGCAGGAGCCAGGCCTCCTGGAGCCAGCCCGTGAGGGCCTTCTATATGGCTCAGTCAGTAAAGAATCTGCCTGCAAAGCAGGAGACCCAGGCTCCATCCCTGGGTTGGGAAGACCCCTTGGAGGAGGAAATGATAACCCACTCCAGTATTCCTGCCTGGAGACTCCCCATGGAAAGAGGAGCCTGGCAGACTGCAGCCCATAGGGTCAAGAGCGGGACACGACTTGGGACTAAACCACCGCCATGCACAACTACGGAGCCGGGCACTAGAGCCCACACTCAGAAACAAAGAGACGGCCCACACGACACAACAAAGAACCAGCGTGACCCCTCAGAGAGAATGGGGGGTACTTAATCTGAAGGGCAACTGGAGTCCTTCAGGTTTTTAAATCGGAATGCACTGGTGATTAAACCTATGCTGGAGAACACACAGAGGGGTAAATGGCCAGCCTGATGAAACACAGTCAGTGGCTAACTTGTGAATAACCCCGTCTTTTTAAACCTCCACAGTTTAGCTGAGTAAAAACTGAATGGGCAGTATCCTTAAGTGAGGTCTAACTCAGAGGACGGTTAGGGAGGAGGCTCTAATGGGCCAGGGCCTAAACACCAGCTCCCCCAGTTAAGAGCCAAGTGATCTTGGGCTAGCTACCTGACCATTTTAAGTTTCTCTTTCCTCATCTTTAAAGTGGGAATAAAAATCATACTGATGTGTTAGCTGCTATCATCACTAAATTTTAAGCTATTTTCAAAATTTCCACAGCACAGAGTATGAGGCAGAAAGAAGCTGAATTAAGATACGATATGTATGTGAACTCTAAAGAGTTGTCCAGGGGACTTCTCCTGGTGGTCCAGGGCTAAGACCCAGCACTCCCAACGCAGGGAGCCTGGGGTCCGATTCCTGAACAGGGCAGCTAGATCCCACGTGCCACAACTAAAACCAGGCAGTCAAAAACATGAATATTAAAAAAAGGAAAAAAAAAAAAGAGCTGTCCAGAGTATCACAAATCAGGCTTTCCCACTGTTCCTTCATTATTTTCCATAAAGTGAATGCCCAAAATATCGGACACGTTCATTCATTTTACAGTATAATTACTACAGTTCATTTAAAAGTCAAACGTAATTACTTGATGCGTTTTTGTATTGATTATTTTGTATTACTGGTGTAGCTTCCCTTAGAGCAAAATACCCATGTTTCATTTGCGCTGAAATTGTGCCCCCTTTTAAGAATTTTGGATGACATGCATAAATTTTAAGTGTGTAATTTTTTCTTTAACAGTAAATAAGAACAATTTCCTAGAAGCCCTTAACTTAGCTGTTATTAGGTCAGTCGAAAAAAATCATGAGGACCATTTCTTCAGTAAGAAAACCTACTCTTCTGTAAGAAATTGTGTTATTTCTTACCAATGCAACGCCAAACCTCCCGGAATCATTTATTAAGATAGGCTGGAATTACATTTCACAGGTCATATCTATAACATCAGAATTTCAGTAGCTAAAGCCTCAAACACACACCTGAGAATGATTTTAACTCTAATCAATTTATTAGCAATATTCCCTGGGTTTGGCCTACATGTCCTTTTTAGTCCAAGTATTTCCACTTTCATTAACTAAAGGTAGGGCAAACTATCACTCCACTAAAGAGTCTACCGAATCAAGGACACCCCACAGTCCCATCGCACAGACTCGAGGCCTCCGGCTGCGGAGATCGAGCCTGGAAGGGCCGGTGGGAGACCAGCAGGCTGCACCCAGCCCACGGGGGCCGCCGCACCGCCTGCCGGCCCAGCTCTGTCCACGGCCCCTGCTCTGCTGGGGAGAGAGGCCGAGGTCCTGAGGCTTCCCCCCAGCAGCCCCGCACCACCTGCCCTTCCGCTGGAAGCTGGGCAAGCAGGAGAGACCCAACCAGGAAGCTGTTTCTGTCAGCTACGCAGACGGCACAGGGCAGTCACACTCTGGCCCACCCGGTATGTCAGACAGGCGAGCGGAGCGCCGTGACACATCCCCTCACGGGTTCGGACACAGACTCTGGGCGGCACATCTTTCACTTTTATAAAATTTCTAGATATAAGACATCTAGATACAGTAGGTATGACAGATCTATCCTATCCAAATGTAATAGAAAGCTACATAAAGAAATGTCAGTGAATCTGTTCATAAGGCAAAAAACCCCCAAAAAACAACAGGGATATTTATATTTACAAAGAGTAACTCCATAAGCTTTCTTTTTATGAGCTGGAAATTCTGTGAGACTAGGCCAATCACGGTGGTACAGATCATTCCTCTATTTAAAACTTTGCAATGGCCTTCTGAAATCAGTACAATCTGGTGGCTGCCCACCTCACCTCCTACTGCTCTAGACCCTCACGCATAATGTCTAGTCTTCTATTTGTTGTCTTTGGGCTTAAAAATGTCCTCTGGTGGCTGGCTTCTTGTCCTCACTCAGGGCCCTCTCTCCCAACTGGCATCAACCAATGCTCCCACTGGCCCTGTCACTCACTACGCCATTACTCTAATTTCTTAGTGCTGCTACCTGAAATTACTCTTTTGTACACTTGTCCTTCCAGTTTTATTGAAAAGTAATAGGCATACAGCACTGCATAAGTTTAAGGTGTTCAGCATAATGTTTTGACGTATGAATACGTCACGGAATGATGATCACAGTAAGTGAACATCCATCATCTCATACCGGACACAAAATTAAAGAAAGAGAAAACATTTTTTTTCTCGTGATGAGAACAATTTTATACATTTTTAAAATTGTTCCTCCCTCCACATGCACGTAAGCTCCATGAGCGCTTTTCCACTGCTCTATCTCATGTACCTGGCACAACAGGAAATGCCCAGTAAATGTTAGACGAGCAACTGAGTGTGGTGTAGAGCAGCCTGACACAGCTGTGTTTTAAGTCAAAGGGCCGCCGGCTAGTACGCCACGGCAGACGCGGAGCAGAGACTTGCAGAGCGCTTCACGGGCCCCAGGGCAACAGGCAGGCAGGGTGACCCGCACACCCCAGCTAGTCACTCATAACCGTGCCAGGCCTCAAGACACTTGCAAAACTAGTAGTAAGATTAAACTGGAACAAACAAAAATCTGTCATTATCACAGACAATTCTTCTGATGCAAATCACGTGTATTCAGGATGTCATATGTTTTAAAAAGTCATTCAAGGAACATTTACTAACATTTACTAACCTACTGGGCCTGGTGAGCATCTGTTGGGAAATGAACCACACTTTCAAACTTCCGGCCAACAGCGATTCACAGAGTCTAGAGACTCACAGTTACATCTCTTCCTCAACAAGCCCAGTGTCACAAAGCCTTTCTGGTTCAAGTGCACGTGCTCAGAACAAACAGAAAACCTCCCCCAAATGGCCAACTTTTTTGTTCTGAAGGGGCGGGGGCGGGGGGGAGAGAGAGTGCACAGCAAGGAATAAGGAAGCCAGAAATGCCAGAGCAAAGCGACAAAGATTTCAGCCCAAAAAGAAGTGGCAGACTAAGCCTGCATCGTGTCATTAAGACTCAAGATCTGACTTAGCCTTTAAACAACAAGACGACATGTCTTTTCCGGCACCTCCAGGTCAGACGACAGGTGTTACCATCGCACTGCATGGGCTGGTCCGACCAGGAGGGGCTTACTACCAGGTTCTAAAGTTTAACCTTTGGAAAGCCACGGGGGTTGGACTATAGCCTCTAACTGTAGAAAGGTTTCAAGAGAAGCCCTGGAAAAAGACACACACAGTGCCTGTCACCTGTGAATGAAACGTCATTCATCTCACAGTAAACGGGACACAGAAACTCAGAGAAGGGAACGTCCAATCCTCCAAGCTACAGAACTTCCATCGTAACAACTGACTGGGGCTCCAAGAGCCTAATGACTGTTTAGGGTTTCTTTCGTAACCATGGATTTTAACTTGCAGGCCCTGTAAGACAGGAGTTCCTCCCAGTATGTCTAAATGCAAACAGTTATAGTACACGGCAGTAAAAGAAATTCTTATATCTACACAGCATCCCGCAGCCATGGCCAGGAAGAGCAAAAAGCAATTTCAAATTTTGGTTCTAACAAGAACTGTGTCCTTAATGTACGGTTTATTTTAAGACTGGCCCAAATTATTTGCCAGTCTGCTGTTCACTTACTCAGTTGTATCTGACTCTACGACCCAATGAATGCTTCCCTGGTGGCTCAGATGGTAAAGCGTCTGCCTGCAGTGCGGGAGGCCTCGGTTCGATCCCTGGGTCAGGAAGATCCCCTGGAGAAGGAAATGGCAACCCACTCCAGTATTCTTACCTGGAGAATCCCCTGGATGGAGGAGTCTGGTGGGCTACAGCCCACAGGGTCGCCAAGAGTCGGACATGACTGAGCGATTTCACTTTCATTTTCTTTCACTACGACCCCATGGACTGTAGGCCAGGCTCCTCTGTCCATGTGATTCTCCAGAGAAGAATACTGGAACGGGTTGTCATTTCCTTCTCCAGAGAATCTTCCCTACCCAGGGATCGAACCCATTATCTCCTGCAATGGCAGGTGAACTCTTCACCACCTAGCCACCTGTGAAGCTCTTGGCAATGTTTACTATGTAATAAATAAATTCTGGATGTGAAAACATCTCAGTATTCTGAGCTACAGATCAGCAGCACATTCTGGGGGCCTGCCAATCAGGCTGAAGAATAAACGTATGCATTCTGAGGACTTTTCTTAAAAGGGTTACTCAGGAAAAGGACCAAGGCCAGAGCAGAATCACAAGTGTGATTCACACACACACACAAGTGTGTATCAGTAATACAAGGCACTGCTGCCTTTACTGCCAGTCTCTGCTCACACATTACTATCACCACTTAGGGCACATCTGCTCAACTGCTTACTTAGGTTAGAGGAAAAGTTCGCTCTCGTGTTCATATATATATATAAAATCCTCCTGGGTGCTTGTTATAAAACAAATGTTTTCTTTCAGAATCTTTGATGGACACCACTTTAACCATCTTCTTTTCTTTAGGATAAATGTGTTCTAGCAGAGTCAGCTAAGAAATAAAATTTTACAAAGCCAATTCCAGTAACTTTCCTAACACTGACATACATTTCCATAGAGGAGGAAGGGCTTTGATGGTGGCAGGAGAAATTTAAGTTATTTGGGGAGCAAAGTGCCACGTAACCAAACCCCTTGTGGTTCCACAGTTCCTGTCGGTCTTCCTCTGCCAGTACCTAATGCTTCTGTGACACCAACAAATACTCTCAACTAGCTGAATGTCTCCCAACCCAGAAAATTTCTTTATTTTGTCATCAACTCCCAGACCTTTGCTCTGACTCTTCCAGGTGGTCTAAGCCACTAACTTATCCAAACGACCCCATCTACTGTAGGCCAGGCTCTTCTGTCCCTGTGATTCTCCAGAGAAGAATACTGGAACGGGTTGTCATTTCCTTCTCTGGTTCGACCCAGGAATCGAACCGAGGCCTCCTGCCTTGCAGACAGACACTTTACCATCTAAGCCACCAGGGAAGCATGGAGTCGTAGAGTCAGATACAACTGAGTAACTGAACAGCAGACTGGAAAATAATTTGGGCCAGTCTTAAATGAGACGCCTCCATCTCCCCACGTGAGCCAGCAGCGGGACTCAAGTCGGAAGCCCCCCACCATGCAAGTGAAGGTAGTCTGTGTCATCAGTGTTACCTTACAAATTTATCAAAATTATTTGAATAAGAGAGATCATAAATAATTTCTCCTCCAAGTACTCATTTACTATAATGACCTCTGACTGTTTTAAAAAGTGAAAAATAGCAATCATAATCCAAAATTCCATTTTTGAACAAAGTGGAATAATGTCAATGAAATACAATGTATTTTGGAGCTAAAAGCGTAGTGCTTTGACTGACAACTTTTGTGAGGTGAGTAACCAGACACCAACTAGATCCCTTAGGACAGCTGTGCAACCCTCCACCCCTGCTCCCACCCGGAATGGGAAGCTGGCATCTGCTTCTCTGCGTGACTGCTGCGTGAACACGTGGCTCTGATGGGAGGAGCCAGGGGAGACCAACCTATCGCCCACGCGCAGCAGTAACCCCAGGCGCCTTACTGTCCGGGCATACGGTGTGCAACTTACAAGTACGTGTCTGGAGAATCAACCTCAGAAAAAGGGTCAGTTTCAATTATCAAGTTACACAGCCCTAAGAGTGCCTGGGATAATCTGAAACAAATTAATAAAATGGGGCTGGAAGATGATTGGAAAGGTGATGCTTGTAAGATCTTTAAGAGTTCCAGGTACATTCAATGTAAAACAACGTGACAGTCAACCTTAAAAGGCTGAAAAAAAATCAACTATGATGAATAACTTCCGGTGTGTTAAAAGTAAAAACATAAACCCATTTATTCTAGGGCATTCACAAGTGTGAAAAGCACAAACCACTGCAAATCAAAGCAGGTAAAAAAAGTTGAAGGATGCAAGCAGCAATTTACTGATTTTCCAATTTATCCACTGCCTAGTATTTTCAAACCAAGTCCAGCAGAAGGGATTTATCAAAATACAACATATGAACCTCTGCACCGTTTACATACGGCATCCACGCCACAGTTGTTAGCTGCAACGATCACAAAGGCCTTGAATCTAGGAAAGCAGGATTTTCTAGTGAAGGAAGGGAAAAGGAACCCCCGCCCCCAGTCCTTTTGAGAATTCATTGAAAATGACAGACCCCCTCCCAAGAGAAATAATATACACAATGTTAAGAACAATTACACTAGTGTAACAATCTGGCAACACCGAATCACTTCCCTGGATAAACACAATGAAATCTGCTAGTTGGGAAAAGTAACACACATAAACACCTTTTCCTTCTCCACAGTCAGCCCCTCTACTGGCTCTGTCTCGTGGAGGTCACCGACAGCGAGAAGGTGTAAAACCCGACACACACCTGCCGGTCTCCGCACCTCCCACCTCAGCAGCACTGCTTCAGAGCTGATGGCCACTCCACTCAAAACTCTTCCCACTCGCTGCTTCCTGACCCCCTGCTCTTCCTTTTCCTCCTTTCTCTCTGTGTCCTCCTCTGGCTTCTCTTTCAGCCTCCACCACCTCTGTCTAGAAGGCATCCCAGTCTTCAGCCTGACTCTCTTCTCGTGCCTTCCTCTCCAGATGAGCTGGAGGCCTCTGAGAACCTCTACAAGCCGGCTTCTCCCAAGTGCACACATCTCAACTCTCTGTGTCTCAAGTCCACGCTCCTCCTCAGGAAAAGGAAAGGAAGTCACTCAGTCGTGTCTGACTCTTTGTGACCCCTCTGTCCATGGGATTTTCCAGGCAGGGATACTGGAGTGGGTTGCCATTTCTTTCTCCAGGGAACCTTCCCGACCCAGGGATCGAATCCAGGTCTCCCGTGTTGCAGGCAGACGCTTTACTGTCTGAGCCACCAGGGAAGGTGACTGATGCGCCGAACTACCAAAAAAACAGCTTAGGCCTGGCCCAGGAGAGCTCTGCACCCCCTGTGATTACAGTATTAATGAACAGTATGCTGCCCAGGTAACAAAACCCAGTGGTAACTTCAGTTCAGTTCAGTTCAGTTCAGTCGCTCAGTCGTGTCCGACTCTTTGCGACCCCATGAATCGCAGCACGCCAGGCCTCCCTGTCCATCACCAACTCCCAGAGTTCACTCAGACTCACATCCATCAAGTCAGTGATGCCATCCAGCCATCTCATCCTCTGTCGTCCCCTTCTCCCGTCCCCAATCCCTCCCAGCATCAGAGCCTTTTCCAGTGAGTCAACTCTTCGCATGAGGTGGCCAAAGTACTGGAGTTTCAGCTTTAGCATCATTCCTTCCAAAGAAATCCCAGGGCTGATCTCCTTCAGAATGGACTGGTTGGATCTCCTTGCAGTCCAAGGGACTCTCAAGAGTCTTCTCCAACACCACAGCTCAAAAGCATCAATTCTCTGGCGCTCAGTTATGCAAAGTCAACAGGACCTTCCTGACGGAAACATCACCTTGGCCTCCTGCAAGTTTATCATAAGCTACGTAGTGTGGCACAGGGCTTCCCTGGTGGCTTAGTGGTAAAGAGTCCACCCAGAACGCAGGAGACGTGGGTTCGATTCCCTGTCAGGAAGATCCCCTGGAGAAGGAAATGGCAGCCCACTCCAGCATGCTTGTCTAGAGAATCCCATGGACAGAGGAGCCTGGCGGGCTACAGTCCACAGAGTCACAAGCAGTGGGACATGACTCCGTGATTAAACGACAACAAAGCATGGCCAGGACTCTACAACAGCCTACCATCACTGGCACGCTCCAGCAAGGAGCCCTGCTGAGTGCCTCCGCCTCTGGAGGAGGAGGTTTCCCAGGGGTGAGGAGCACACTCTGACAGCAGGTACTGGGCCTGCTGTTTCACTCAGGGCACGACTGCATAGGAGAGGCGGAACAAGCACGGGCTTATTACGCAGCCCTACCTCACTCGCTGGTGGTGGGGAATCTGTCAGATGCCTCTAGCAGGTGCCAGCACCTCCACATACCCCACTCTGGAAAGGCTCTGGGCACAGGGAGCCGCTCAGGGAAGCCCAATTTACTCAGCACCCCTAAACCCATGCTCACTTCTTGGCAAACTAATCTTCTGAAGTCAAAACCCGTGAACACTGGTACTGGTATTTTCTGCATACATCTTCTCAAACTAGCTGTAGCACCGTCTTTCATACCACAAAGAGTTCCTCTGTGATGCCGGGAAGGTGAAAATTGCCGAGAGAGACTGGATGCCATCTTGGAAAGACAGCCAGCAATGGACAGCTGTAAACTGCGATGGCCGTTTCTCCAGCTCTTTCCAGTAATTTCTGAAGAGGGTAATGAGGGCATCCCATTAAACTATCAGACTCAAATTGGGTTACTGTGTTTGTATTTTAATTTAACAAACATGTATTGTAGTTTATCTACTCTCTCTTGGACAATGTAGGGATGCAAAGACATAATCCCTGCTCTCAAGGAACTTCAAGTCTCCCAGGAAAGAACGAACGGAAGGACACGGGGGCGGGTGCTGCTTTTCCAGCAGCTGGAGTGGAGTGTTCCTCGAGGGCCACAGAGGCTTCAGTCCTCTAGACACGGTCACTCCACCATCAGGTTGGGGGCAGCAGCCTTCCAAAACACACGCTTTTCCACTCACCATCTCCCAGGTGGCGCTAGTGGCAAAGAATCCACCTGCCCATGCAGGAGACAGGAGACAGGGGTTTGACCCCTGGGCCCAGAAGAGCCCCTGGAGAGGGGCACGGCCACCCACCCCAGTGTCGCTGCCTGGAGAAGCCCGTGGACAGGAGGGCCTGGCGGGCTGCGGTCCACAGGGTTCAAAGAGTTGGGCGCGACCAGCGCTCACTTTCCCATTTCAGTTCTGACCCTATTGTCTTCCCTACAAACTGTGTTCAAAGAACCCTGCCGCTCCCTCTCCTGCCTTCTCACTCTTTTCCTCTGCGTCTACAGACTGCGCTTTATACTTCACGACCACAGGAAAAACTTCCCTGCCTCCCCTACAGCTCAGAGCTCTCCCCTACTTGGCATCTGTGTTGGCCAGGGCCTCGCTGCTTCCCCATCCCTCAGAGTGCAAATCTTAACTCTCCTCCTCCCGGGGCGATCGGGTGGATTTCATTACCCACCTTCGCATCTACCGGAGTCGCCCACGGCCAGCCCCAGCCTCGGCACCCCACCAGCCCACACACACAATGCACAGAAACCCACACACAGGCATCCCAACTCACTTCCAAATGGTTCTGCAAAATAAATATATGGAGATGTTGCTGCTGCTGCTAAGTCGCTTCAGTCGTGTCCGACTCTGTGCGACCCCATAGAGAGCAGCCCACCAGGCTCCCCCGTCCCTGGGATTCTCCAGGCAAGAACACTGGAGTGGGTTGTCATTTCCTTCTCCAATGCATGAAAGTGAAAAGTGAAAGTGAAGTTGCTCAGTCGTGTCTGACCCTCAGCGACCCCATGGACTGCAGCCTACCAGGCTCCTCCATCCATGGGATTTTCCAGGCAAGAGTACTGGAGTGGGGTGCCACTGCCTTCTCCGTATTTAGAGATGAGATGGAGGCAAAGCACAGGTACAGTTTTAACAGTTGATGTATGGGGGTGAAGGCTGGTGCTCCCTGTAATATTCTTTCAACTCTTCTGTAGTTTGAAAGTTTCCAGATTTAAAAAGTTGGGGGAAAAGAATATGTAGGATTAGAATAAAAACAAGAATCGTGGTTGCTGTCCTTTGGGCAGTTTGTAAGTCTAACTTGTCTAATCTCAATAGGTGAGATACATTTGAGAGCTCGATGACTGATAATAATAAGCCTAAGCGTACCATCAACATGCAAGTCCTGACTGACGGCCTACCAAGGAGCAGCACGGCGCTCAGCGCCGTGTGTACAGGGTCCACAAAGCATTCGCCCCGGGAGCGGGAGCCAGTCTCCCAGCCTCCCCAGCCTGTGCTCACGGCACCACTGTCTTCCCCGGACCCCTGAGCCCTCTCAAGCAGCCCACACCTCAATCAGTGGCCAAGGTCTCTGCCTCCAGTACTCTCCACCGCTCTCCCCTCTCCACTCTGAGGCCACCACCTGCCCCCATCCCAGGCCCACCTGCCCTCTCACCTGGACTCTGCGGCAGGAGTTCCATGCAGCCCTTGCTTCTCTGTCTGGATGCTCAGCTCTAACTGGATCACACTTCTGGTTTGAAGGGTTTCTGGAGACCCTCCAGCACCAGGAAGTCACACCCGAAGCCTGCCGGTGACCCCGAGGAGCACGTGTTTCATTGCTGCTTCTCCCACCCCTTCTCACTGCCTCGTTTGCTGTTGTCTAGTTGTCAAGTTGTGTCCAACTCTTTGCAACGCTATGGACCGTAGCCCACCAGGCTCCTCTGTCCATGGGTGCTCCCAGGCAAGAATACTGGAGTGGGTTGCCATTTCCTCCTCCAGGGGATCATCCCCAACCAGGATGGAACCCACGGCTCCTGCTTGTCGGGAAGGTTCTTCTCCACTGAGCCACCCGGGAAGCCCCTGGCCACACACTGGCTCCCTGGCGCCCAGCAGTGCCCTGGCTGCTTTCCTGTGACCCCGTGGCCTGCACAGGCACCCCCTGTCCCGCAGCAGGCTCCCTCACTCTCTCCACTCACTTCTGCTCTCCTGCGCGGCCCCAGATACGAACCCTCATGCCAGGTAATATCGCACTCCTCTGAACCTTTAAAAAAACGTCACATGCACTTACTACTTTGCAAGTACTACTGACACTTCCGAGTACAACCCAAGATCTATATGTGCATTTCTTACCAAGATTCCGAAACAATGAAGTCCCTGAAGGCAACGACTTTTACATGTGACAGGCACTAAAGGTTTATGACAGGAACCTAACATTCCTTTACACAAATCCAAAAAACTGTAGTGTTGCCCCCTAAACCACAAGCAATTTTCCCTTCAGATGCCAACAACATTTTAACAGCAATATAGTCTTTTTCTTTTTCCCTCTTTTAGTGTGGTAAAATATATAACACAAAATTTGCCATTTTAAACCACTTGAAAGTGTAAAATTCAGTACCATTAATTACAATGACAACATTGTGCAACTATCACCACTATCTGTTGGCAAAATTTTCATCACCCCCAAACAGAAACTGCCCCTGTTAAGAAATAACTACCCATTCTCCCTTCCTCCTGCCCCTGGGAACCCTCCAATCTGCCTGTTCTAATTAGCTCACCATGTAAACGGAATCATGTAATAATATCTGTCCTGCTGTCTAGCTTATTTTCCAGCTCATTCATGGTGTAGAGCGTGAATCAGAACTTCACTCCACGGGAATTCCTTGGCAGTCCAGTGGCTGACTCTTGCTTCCGCTGCGGGGGGTGAGGGTTCAATCACCCCTCACCCCCCCGGGGGAACTAAGATCCCACGTGCTGTGTGTGCAGTGCAGCGGTGGGTGGGGACAGCTTTTCGGGGCTGAAAAATATTCCATTATACGGATAGGCCACATTTTGTGCATCCACTCATCTGCTGATGGACACCTGGTTATTTGCACTTTTTGACTACTGTGAGCAGCTATGAACACTGACTCAATGCAGAGTCCCTGCTTTCAATCCTTTTGGGACAACACTTAGGAGTAGAATTGCTGGGTCACACAGGAATTCTTTTCCGCTTTATGGGAAACAACAGCAGTATAGTTTTACAATTTACAAATGTGGTCCTTTTGGGAAGCACAACACCCACAAGAGTTCCTACTCATCTGGGAAACAATTCACTTTTAGACAGGTAACAGATAAATTAAAGATATATACAAGGAAGGCTATTTTTCAGCAGGTGAGACAGGGCTTTGTACAGGAAGACTTCTGTTGAACCTGTTTCTTAAACCCAAGCAAGCATACAAAACATGCTTGGATGAAATGATCAGCCTTTACTATTCAAAGAGGATCATCTCTTTTCAGTCCAAGGTTAGCAGCCTGGGATTTCTAACCTGACATCTCACTATTATTACCACTAATGCCAGGAGATTTTATAAAACCACAGAATACAAAATGTAAAGTCGCAGACACAATCAGTGCTGACCCAGAGCACCTCTCTAAGGGCAAGGTCAGAAGAGACCACCAGGAGTATCTTTCACTCTTTACTCCACAACTTCTGCATCTCAGCCTCTCAAAAACATACATTCTTATAATCATGTAACAGCCTAAAATTGTACTTAAAATACAAGCAATAAAATACAAGCAATGTTAGGAAAAATGATGAGCTGTTAAAGGCAGCTAAATGGGCAGCTCTAACAGTATCACCATCTAACACGTCAGGAAACTCTTACTCTCCTGTGAGCTTCACAACACTGCAAGGCAGGCCGGCCAGGTGCTCAGCCCTTTCAGTCAATGAGGAAAAGAAGGTTGAGAAAACTGCTTTACATTTTTTTTAATGCTCCTGACATTAGCCTTTGTATCATACTAAAAAAAGGGTAAGTGTAGCTGTAAAACTTTAAAACCACTGTATCTGGTTTCATTCTAGGTCTCCCCCCAAAATAAAAAGCACTGACTTAGTTGGGTTCATATATTTAGAAAACACAAAAATAATGCTCAAAATGTAATAAAGTCATCTCATATAAAAGGAAATTTTATTTTTATTATTCTCACCCATGCCTGAAATGTTTAATGACTTCTCTAAGACACTTTGTCCTAAATAGCACCCTGCCTCAAATCTTAATTTTTAGGTTTTGAGGCACTAAATGAGTATTTACTCAAAATTCTGATATATCTAATAAGAGAAATCTGAAGTTTAAAGGACTTGCGCAAAATGTGTCATTTATTATGTGCAGACATACAGGCTACAGACATTTATGGCTACAGGTTAGTTATATAGCTCTAACTAGTCAATTTAGCAAAGCTTGAGCCTCAGGCTGTAAATAACAGCTACAAAACTGACTCCAGGGGCCCAGAGTTCACCAGCTATCTAAAAGGCATAGTTTTACAATCCAATGCTTTAGGAAATCATTACAGTAGTTAAGACAGCACTCTTCTCCTAAACGAGAGAGCGCCAAAATGCAGGGGAAAAAGCCTAACCGAAAGCACAGTACATGAACTGGGAGACTAGTTATGATCATATTTATATGCACAAATGTAATAGTTCAGAGATACCAAGGAATTTTATTTAACTGGCAATACACAGTAATTTTAAAAATACAGTTTAAAACACTTTTGAGGTCACTGAATGTATGAAAGAAGAGAATGAAAAAGCTGGCTTAAAACTCAACATTCAAAAAACTAAGACCATGGCATCCCATCCCATCCCTTCATGGCAAATAGATGGCGAAAAAGTGGCAACAGTGACATTTTATTTTCAGGGCTCCAAAATCACTGCAGACGGTTACTGAGGCCGTGAAATTAGAAAACGCTTGCTCCTTGGAAGAAAAACTGTAACACATCTAGACAGCATTTTAAAAAACAGACAGAGGTCCATCTAGTAAAAGCCATCTACAGTTCTCCCAACAGTCATACACAGATGTGAGAGCTAAACCACAAAGAAGGCTGAGCACCAAAGAATTGATGCCTTCAAACTGTGGTGCAAGAGAAGACTCTTGAGAGTCCCTTGGACAGCAAGGAGATCAAACCAGTCAATCCTAAAGGAAACCAACCCTGAACATTCACTGGAAAGACTGATGCTGAAGTGCCAATACTTTGGCCACCAAATGTGAAAAGCCGACTCACTGGAAAAGACCCTGATGACTGGAAAGACTGAGGGCAGGAGGAGAAGGAGGTGACAGAGGATGAGATAGTTGGATGGCATCACTGATTCAATGAACATGAATTTGAACAAAATCAGGGAGACAGTGAAGGACAGAGAAGCTGGGGTGCTGCAGTCCATGGGGTCACACAGTAGCACACAACTGAACAACAACTGAATATATTCCTCATTTTGTTCTTCAAAATAACATCTACTCAATATGAAACGCTGAGAATTTAACTTGATGTGCTCAAACATAACTGTTAGAAACTGCATTTCACACAGGTTTGGAAGCTCAGTAAGTTCACATATATTTGTCAAGTGCTAAAAATACTCAACACATCCAGTGCACCTTCAGGAGAAGCAATTATCCCATTGATCTGCAATAATCAATGGTTTACTGAGAGGTTACTATGCACCAACTACTATACTTTAATAAAGTAATGTAGCTAAATTTAAAGCCACACACTCAATAGTGACTGAAGAAAGGCAGTTCTACAAAAGCTTAATATACATCAATTGAAAGCTAATTATATAACTCACTCAAAATATAGTTTACAATTGTCGAAATTAAAAAATTTTAAGAACCAAGCTATCAAGTTTTCATGCTGAGTAACACTAAGAAAATTATAAAGAAATAAACATGCATACATTCAATGTATCATTTAATTCACACATTTTAATTGGAAGCTAGCTTCCCTGGTGGCTCAGAAGGTAAAGAATCTGCCTGCAATGTGGGAGACCTGGTTTGGATCCCTGGGTGGGGAAGATCCCCTGGAGAAGGGAAAGGTTACCCACTCCAGTATTCTTGCCTGGAGAATCTCATGGACAGAGGAGCCTGGTGAGCTACAGTCCATGGGATCACAAAGAGCTGAACACGAACTTCAAAAAGTAGCTTCAAATTACCCATTTCCATCTCAAATAACAATATACATTAAAATAGTAAATGATTCAATCCTATAAGGTACCAACACAAAACCTAAAACCAAACTCGTTTACGTTAGCTGACTATTGGGGTACTGTATAACACTATCAGTAACACTAGTAAACCAACCAAAAGTAGAAATCACAGTTCACAGCACTTAAACAGCCCTACTGAAAAATGTCTTCAGAAAAATAAGGCAGTCTTTACTTTTGAAAGTCAACATAACACACATTTCCCTCCCAAAATAAAAATGTCTTGTGTTTTCTCTGAAACTGAAGAAAAATTTTTTCAAAATGTTTATGTTAAAGCTTGTGTCCCCAGCGTCCACAACCCAACAACCCATCCAGTTTTAGGTGATTGATGGTCAGAGGTTTCACCTTTAAGGGTCTTTAGGAGGGTTTTCCAAGGATAAGAAGTTCTACATGTTGAGCAACACAAATCTCTCACACGGGAGCTCAGCTAAAATGCTAGGAAACTAAAGTGTACTGACAACTGGTTTCTTAAAGAAAATGATTAATCCCATGAAAACCTTCAAACTGTTTACAATTTTAAACTGTAAATTTAAGAAAGAAGTTTATGCCTTGATAAACATTATTAGTTTTGAAACTATGCTTTAAAAGCTTGGTTTTAAAACCTAGATCAGCTAAAGCTGTCTGAATCCACAAGACATGCATGGAAGAGACGTGATATCAAATATGTGGGTGATAAGGACAGGCAGCAGACATACCTTGGGGAATGCCCATGGGTTCAATACAACCAACCAAGGGAGCCACAGGCCTCCAGCCGAAGTAAGCTGCCACCAAGATGAAAAAGGAAAATATCCCAGGCCTAAGCCTGGCCCATTTCTCAACTGTTCAGAAAGACAGTCTGAAAAGATTCTTGAAAGCCAAGAGAGAAATCCTCCAGAACGATTAACTGGCTACAAACTATAGTTTAAGGGCATTTCAAACTCAGAAAACAGGACAAGATTTTACCAAGCAACACCCCACACTTGACCGAACGTAAGAACATGTTACAAAAACGGCAGTGTTAAAGTTTTCCCCACTTAATCCATTAACCACAGCTTAGAAAGTTCAGTGTTCATAAGCAAAATATTCCCTTTCGTTTTTCAACCTGAATATTTCCACAGGCGCATTTTAAATTCTATTTATCACCACTGTTACTCGCTAGTAACAACTTCTTCCTATGCTATATAAGTTTAGTACACTTCTAAAACACCTCACCCTATTCCAATTATCAATCCTGAGAACTAAGATTTAGCTTAACTGTTACAGTTAATTTTCAGACTGTGGGAGTAAGAGAACGGAATAATTAACCTCTCTCAAACGGCGCTACTGTAGTACCTAAGTCCTTCAGCGGAGAAGGTGACAGCACCCCACTCCAGTACTCTTGCCTGGGAAACCCCATGGACGAGGAGCCGGGTGGGCTGCAGTCCATGGGGTGGTGAAGAGTCGGACACGACTGAGCGGCTTCACTTTCACTTTTCACTTTCATGCATTGGAGAAGGAAATGACAACCCACTCCAGTGTTCTGGCCTGGAGAATCCCAGGGACAGGGGAGCCTGGTGGGCTGCTGTCTATGGGGTCGCACAGAGTCGGACACGACTGAAGCGACTTAGCAGCAGCAGCAGCAAGTCCTTCGTCACTTCACGTTGATTTAGTAAAATCATCCAGTCTTCCGCCTTGACCCAACAAAAGCCAAGTGGCCATTTTAAATAAAATCAAGTTATCACCAAATCCTTCAAAAGCATGTATCAAGTTGTTTTGAAACTGAAACACGCATGATACACACACAGTTCGAGTAAAGCAATTTTGAGGAAAAACATCTCTACGGAAGAGTTAAAATCTATAAAATAAAGTAAAAACGTCTTTATCAAAGCCACAAACTACATCCTGAATCGGTCAGCCCAAAGTCCAACACAAAAATGCACACAACGTAACTTGTTAAGATGCAGTGTTACCGCTGCATTAACTTGAAGAACAAAGACGGCAGTTTTCTGAACTGAAATGTCCCTAAGCGTCTGGCTCCCACAGCACCCTCGGGAGCCCTGAGGGGGTGTCCCAGAAGCACGCGGACAGGCGTCCCCTCAGAGGGCCCGCCGCACGGCGGCCGCAGACTCGGCGGAGCCTCCGCCCAGGCCGGATTCCAGCGTGAGCTCGGGGTCAGCGCCCCACAATCACCGGCCAATGAACAAAAGCAAAACTTCGAAACAAGGAGAAGAGGAGACTTCTACAGTTCAGAAGGGGGACCAGGGGACAGGCGCTCACCTGCAGTTGGGCGGAGGGTCTAGAGTGATGTCCGCCAGCTCCTTCTGAATCCTGGATCGGGAGGCGAGGGGAGAGAAAGACAGCGCGTCAGGGTGGCCGCGCGCAGGGCTGACAACC
>NW_011494808.1:7767094-7770097 GCF_000754665.1 Bison bison bison
TTGCGGCCATGAAGCCTCCGCCACCTTTCAGACCCAGCCTGGTGTCTTTATCACCTTTCCTGACCCTATCGAATCAAGCCCTAAAGGGCTGTGCTACAATTTAAAAACCCCACATAGGCAGTACAGGAGTACAAAACATACACACAGTCTAAAAGCAATCAATCCCAATGGATGCTCTTCTCTTCCCAAAGGTTTTCTGAGGGTAGGACGACAGGACTAGCTAGCTCCGATTGCAAAAGGTTGTATGAAAGCAGTTTTTTTTCATTTATAAGTCAAGAGAAATTTACTTCGGATTGGGGTGGTGATTAGGGAAGTTCCTTAAACTTTCCAATTGGAGGACATTTCTTGTCGTGAAAGGGCTTTGCTATCTCTGGTATCTACTTATCTGTGTCCTGCTCAATTCTTTTGTCAATTCTTTTGCGATCATCCTATCAGCTCTGGGGCCTTGGCATCCCCGGTGTTTGACTCATTATTGTATGTCAGGCAAAGTTTGGATTGTGGGCTTCCCGATTCTTTACCTACATCTACTAGAATGGCTGTGTATGTTAAGGCCTGTGTACAGGGGCAAAATCTCCTCCCTCTAAGCACAACTGGCATAAATTCTCCTTGTCAACCCAATCTCTCTGATAAAATATTCACTGAAAAGGGAGCTGTTTCTTTAACACCTAAAAAAGATAATACCAGACAGCTTTATCGACTTCACTTCTACAGCAAACATTCACACTACTTCCAGAATACTGGGAAAAGATTTGTAAGAGTAATCCACACATGTTCCACAGAGTATTTCTTATCCAGTCCACCTGCAGTGGGGGCTTTCCCTTCAGCTGTGGACTAAAGACCAACAAGTGGTTTCCTTCTAATGGGCAGTTAAGTAACCTCCTGTCGGCCAACTCAGGCTTGTCTTTCTTCCCATCTCCTAGTATATGTGCCCGCCCCAATTCTATTCCCACCTTCCAGATCAATGTCCCCCAGCAGCATCTACAGGGTCCCAGCAACCTCCCTTTTCCCCTTGTTCTTTCGTGGATACGAGGCCCCCTGTTTTTTCACCTTTACTATTAACCACAGCTCTGCTTTATGGTAACAGCCACTCCTTCAGCAAGATTCCCAGGGAGCTAAAGCTGATGTTAACCTGATAAAATTACTGTTGGAAGCTTCCCGCCTTTCATTTATTTTACACCTACCATCTCTTTCCCAGGCATTTCCAAATGAGTTTTTAACTTCCTTAGCATAAATAGACAAATTGTGTCTAATGAAGAAAAAGAAACCGTCTCTAATTTGCCTACATAAAGCAGACAATTTTATATTTGACACCTGTGCCTTTATCCCCAAATATATTCCTGTACACGAGGGTAATCCAGCAAAATATAAAAATGCTAGTGAACTAACACAAATATTCTGCCTTAGGTCGGGCCAAAAGCTGCCCCCAGCTTGGATCAGAGAGCCCAGAGAAAGGGAGGGGGAATAAAGAGACGGCTCCATCCAAAGTGGGCAGGGGAGACGCCAGGCTCGGGGAGAACCAGCACAGGGCTGACCGCAGAGGGCCGCTCAGGACTCCTGGGAAGCTGAGATGCGATCAAACGACCTCTCTGAAATGAGAATCTTGCCAAGGCACCTTGCCACTTAACTCTACACGTCTACACTGTTTACAGCAGCCAGAGCCTTTTCTTCGTCTCCTGTGCTTTGGTCACCAAAGCATTTCATCAACTTTCCAAATTTCAAGTCAGGGAAAATGACAGGACAAACTTTCTAACTCAAAGTTCTGGCTCACTCCTCAGTGGAGAAACCTAAAGCCTCCTTTTCTTTTTTTTACGTTCTTTTAAGACAGACATCTTTATCTAAGCTACCATTTCGATTCCTTACTATCTTCCTGGTTTGCCACTTTAAAGTTTAATGACTGTACACCGGACAGCATTATGAAAAGGAAAGGGGGCTCCAAGGAATCTGCTGTAGACTAAGGCTTGTGAGGATCAGAGGATACTACTGAAGGATGATGGAGGTTAAAAGTAACTTCTATCAGAGACATAAGAGGGAGAGAAAAAAGAAAAAGAGCTATTGCGTGAATTCAACTTGTGTTGACAAAAGTGTTTTTGTTTTGTTTATAGCATAAAAGAAAATAGCATGAAAAAAAAAATTTGAGCGTCCCTGAAATTTAAGTGGAGGTTCTCAAAAAGAACAAAGAATCCCCAAAACAGCCTGGAATAACTAATTTACATCATTTATTGATTTATTAATTTGCCTCAACTCTCTAAATCAGAAAAACCTCTTTAAATCCCACTTGAAAACATCCATTTCCATCTATTAAATTTTTTACTCTGCTAATGTGAGTTAGTTATTCCTTATGCAATTTGTGGAGAAAGCACTATTCAAAGAAAGATCCTATGTGCAACAGGTGAGAAGGAAGTAAGACGGTGATAGAAATCGCAGTGATAGAGCTGTCCGGGCAGGTATTAGTAATTAAGTGGGATGACAGTCTTGGGGAGGGTCACAGATTAGTGATTAACAGGACAAATAATTTGAAATCAGATTTGGAGGTCACTAGCAACACTCATGCGGATTCTTACAAACTGCAGCAAGATATGGGGAAGGCAAGCCACAACAGCTGCATGGAGACAATGATCAGAAGAAAAAACAGAAGCAGCAACAGAGAAATAATTCGGGCTTTCACGGTCCTTTTTTCCCTTTTTATGAACACATAAGCCCTGAGGAGCGAGTAAGCTACCCTCACTGGAGGCGGACCCAATGCAGCCGGAGGCCGTGCGGGCAATAGGAAGCCTGCTTTGGGGGGCGGGGGTGGGGTTCGGTACCTCTTGGCGCTGGTGGAGAGTAGTTTGGAGTTTTTGCTCATGCTGACTTTGCTCTCCTTCTTCTTGGGGGTGTTTGCTTCTTTCTCAGTTTGCTGGTTGGAGGACGAAGACGAGGAGGAGCTGGTGCTGGCCCTCGAATCGTCATCCGACATAGCGAACCCCCCGCCCCACCCCGCAAACAGCCCCTGCAGGGGGAGGG
>NW_011494808.1:7771314-7788013 GCF_000754665.1 Bison bison bison
GGTGGGGGTGCAGAGAACTGCCGGGAGTGGGAAGGTGACCTGAGGAAGTCCTCTCCCAAGGGGCTTTTGCCAAGGGGACTCGAGGGTGGCCGACTGGTTTAAAAAAAGTGATCCGGTAGCCAGGACTTTGGATGAGAGAATGCCCCCGGGAACTGCTCCTAAAAAGTGATCAGCCTAAGGGGAAGTGAGGAACCCCACGACAGGCTTTTCTGTGGGCTGACCTGGCTTCTCCCTCTGACGGTTTACCTGCTAGGAGCAGAGGTCGGTGCAGGTTCCCCTGTGAGAAACGGGACTTTTCTGCCCAGACACGTGCTATTTTACAATGTTAAATATTTCCAGTCATTTTTATAGACAGAGGTGGTGTTTTCTAAAAGTGATACAAAGGATTTCGTTACAGGTAAAACCAACCAACGTGCGACAGTCTCATGAATATGAGAAATCAATGGGAATAAACTCTGTACTACATTAGACTGGATTTAGAATTTTTGGTGTCAGAATTTAGATTAAAAGTTTGGGGGACCGCTGTACATTCTTCAGCTACAATACAAATGCCATTCAAATAATCATACTATTTTTATAAAAGTCGCTCTAATTCTGAATTGTTCATTTAGTATTCTTACCAAGATTAATTTTTTTTAACCATCAAATTACAGTTATGTTTCTCATTTATTCCTCATTTCAATGGAAGGAAATTGAAGAAATACGTATGAGGTTACACGTACTAGGTGTAGTACATTAAGCGACTGTCCAGACAGATTTCCATGGGCCACTCTAAATTATCTCATTCAAATTGCCATCCTTTTCCATGGCAACAGTGTGGCTTCAGTTACCACAGTACAACACAGTTTATAAAGCCCATGGCATATCCACTAACCAGGAAAACAAGCATGCTTACCACCCACCTAAACCCCTCCTAGCCCTCAACATGAAACTCCAACTTTACTAAGACTCATAAAGTAATTGTGAGGTACCAGGAAACATGTACCTACCAAGAATTGTCATGGTATCAAGGGGTCTAAAAGCTGAGAAAGAAAATATATATAGGGCATCATTTCAGCCTCCTATCTCCAGACAGAGCAATCCCTTAGTCACTCAGATGCTTAGAAATTTTGAAAAGATCCCACATGTCTGTCTGATTTCAGGAGTCCTGGTAGAGCATATAAGAATAACATTCTCTGTTGTATGTTATACGAAAACAATCCAAAAGAATCTGCTTAAAACCAGGCCGTATACATGTACTTTGGATGTAAAAGATATAAATTTAAGGGAAAACAGTAAACAAACATGAACTCAGTAGGGATGAAAAAAATAATATGAAGACAGTTATTAAAATTGAGACTTCCTCTTAACTAAAATGTGGGTTCCTGATTATTTAAAATACATGTTCACACTGTCAGTGTCATCGACTCGATGGACATGTGTTTGAGCAATTCCGAGAGTTTTGGTAATGGACGTGGAAGCCTGGCCTTCTGTAGTCCACGGGGTCGCAGTCAGACACGACTGAGCAGCTGAACTGAACTGTGTGAATACAACCAGTGAAGAATGCAGGAAAATAAAAGGTTTGATTTGCTCATATGACTAGGATGGTAGCTGAATTTTTTCTTTAATTTTGGTTTGCGTAAATCGTATGTTTGGAGACTAACTATAATAATATTTTTTTTAAAAAACCGAACATGGTATTTTGTGTTTCGTTGATGCTTGAATTAGACTGGTCCCTGGGGAAATAAATCATGACATGGAAGGGCCCCTCCTCTGTAGGGGAGTGCCTTCCCAACCACCAGTCCGGAGGGACACTAGCTCGCATTTGTATCCTAGTCTTTCTTATCTCTAACCCTGATTAGCGCTTTATGGTTCAGGAATGACCTGCCTGCCGAGGGGGGAATAAAAACCTCAAAATGTTAAGAAAAGAATCTGCTGCTCTCGGAAGACTATTCTTTATGTCAGATTATTTTAAATCAACAGTTGTCTCTGTCATAAAAAAATAATAATAATTCATTTATAACCATCTAGCTCTTCTGCTTATTAGCTGCAAGGCCTAAGGAGCCAAATTGACCTCTCTAAGCCTCCCTTTCCTCATCTATGAAGGGCCATACCTGTGCCGTACTGACAGGTGAGTTGTAAGAAAGAACAAATATGTATCTATAATTAGATGGTTTGTTAACTGTTGCTTAAAGTAAAGTATTCATAATCCCACCCTGATCCTACTTCTCAGGAATTTTGTCAGGACACGGGGTCTTTATGACTCGGAATTGACGATAGTATAAGAGACCTCCTCAGGAGAAAGATAAGAGTGGGGGAGTCAGAGGATTTTATTTACCAAATGGGGCCTAAGATATAATATCTTTGAGTTCAAACTCCTCATGTTGCAGATGAAGAAATTCAGGCCAAGAAACCCAGTGTCTTATCCAAGGTCAAGCAGAAAGTCAGTGGCAGAATTACGGCTGTGGTCCATGGTGTCTGGAGATGATTTTGTTTCTTCTGGCAATGTTTGGTAGGGGGAAGAAGGGAGAGTCTCAATTATGTTAAAGAACAACATATTAAATATATTCAATATGTAAAGAACTTTGATAATATTTTAAAGAACATAAACAATCAGCATAGTTGGGAAAGTGGAAAAAAATGGAAGCAAGTGAAGGGAATCGCTGAATTTATAACATGTATTGTACTTGAACCAATTAATGATCACTATTGAAGTTCCCTGCTCCCCACTCTGAGAATAATCCTTATTATGTCTTTATTTCATATTGATTGGCATATTTTAAGTAGGTACTACATTGTCATGCTATATTATCCTGAAGAAACCAAAGGGTGTGCCAGGAAAATCTCCCTCCACCCCTCCCCCCAACTCTGAAAGTCAAGGGCAGGCAAATGCACATGTATACAGTGGCTGCTTTGATAAGAAGGCTCAATCTACATTTAAAAGATGCATTCAGCCAAAAGGCCCGCGTGGTGCAGCCCTCGGCCATCCCTGGGCTTTGAAAAATTGGGCTCCAGTTTAGTAATGCCTCTTTCTGATTCTCAAAATGATCCAATTCTCTTTCTCAAGCCAAATTCTCTTCCTCAAGCCATCTTTAGAGTATCAATTATCTTTAAGTAGAAGCACTTGAAGTTCAATGTACTGACTGATCCCCAGGAGGTGAAACGACATAGTTGATTCAAAAGAAAGAGACCCCATCGAACTTTCGAGTACTCCTGTTTTTGGTTTGTTGCTTGCACGGACCTTCAAATAATTCATGAAGCTGATCGTTCTCTTTGGCCAACGTCACATCCAAAGAACTGTCAAACAAATTAACGTTTATTACTATGACTTTTTAAAGCTACCTTATGACTTGATACAAAGACTTCCTTTTTTTTTTTTTTTTTTGGTCAAAAGGAAAAAGCTCTTATGTTGGGAATGTAAAAAGAATTTCTTTAAAGGTTTTCCGAAAAGATGGACTCACTGCAGATTTCATTCAACTTGTTTTATTTTATGTTGCTCCTTTGCTTGAAAAAGTCATTCCTTATATAGAAGGATAGAAGGATAAAGAAGGTTTGCAAAGAAGATCAATTCCATGAGGCCTAATGAGATCTGGGGTTTTTATCTTCAATTTGGGTTGTCTTTTCCACAGGCTTTTTTTTTTTTTCCCCAAAAAAAAACACTAATTCCTTTGAAGGACTCTATTGGTCCTGAAGGTTGCTATCACAAAGCTAGGACAGAGCTAAATTATTTTTTCTACCACATGGAGGCATTGAACAACCATGTGATTTTCAAAATTTACCAAGATTTGATAAGAGTTGAAAGGTTTCTCAGGCAACAGCAAAAAGGTGGGTTTGATGTCGACAAATGACTGGCACTTAGTATGGAAGCATTCTTCCCCGTTTATAATTTAGCATCTCCTCTGAGGAGCCTGTTCTCTAAACACACTAGCTTTCAGCCTCCTACACGTTGATAACATAAGGACACACTGTATTTGAACATACTGGATTGCAGCTTGAGCAGGTTGGTCCATTAGTTTCTGAAACCTTTTCTTGAACGGAACACATTTTCAGTTTCCTGAAATTTGGAGGGATGAAAGAGTACGGGAAAATTGTTTTTTATTTCACGCTCTTAAGTAGCTATTGTGAAACTTTTTTAAAAAGATCAACTCCCCCTCCATTCCCTGGTGTGGCAAATCTCAAGTCAAGGATCCACTTTTGAATCCAAAAGTTACCTCAGTAGCTGCAAGGCCCAGAAGCAGTTGGCAGCAAAGATACCAATGTGAACTTGCTAAGCCTACTTGATGAGTTCTGTCTTTGCAGCAGACAGGACTCAAGTCTCAGCCCCAAATTAGTCAAACAGCAAATACGTATTAACTGCCTGTGTGTGCTGAGCACAGCGCCCGGTGTCGTGGCAGAAATGAAGTCTGAGAGGCGTTCTCTGTGTGCTTCAGTTGCGTTGCCTCTTTGGGATACCTTGGACTGTAGCTCGCCAGGCTCTTCTGCTCCTGGGGTTCTTTCTCCAGGCAAGGACACTGGAGGGGGTTGCCATTTCCTCCTCTAGAGGATCTTCCCAACCGAGGGATCAAACCCCAGGCTCCTGCTTTGGCAGGCGGAATCTTTACCACTGAGCCACCTGAGAAGCCCGTGCCTTCTTTCAGTACATTGTAAAAATCAAACCGCTATATCTTTAAATAACAAAAACAATATATAGAGGCAGAAAAACTCCGGAAGTTACAGGAGAGACCACGAGTAGACAAATTTGTTCAAAAGAAGTGAGTGGTGGCTGGAAGGGTGAAAAGAAGTCACCTGGCTTTTGCAGAGGGCTCCACGGTGAGCATGGATGGAGGAGCCTGGTGGGCTGCAGTCCATGGGGTCGCGAAGAGTCGGACACGACTGAGCGACTTCACTTTCACTTGTCACTTTCATGCATTGGAGAAGGAAATGGCAGCCCACTCCAGTGTTCTTGCCTGGAGAATCCCAGGGACGGGGGAGCCTGGTGGGCTGCCGAATATGGGGTCACACAGAGTCAGACACAACTGAAGCGACTTAGCAGCAGCGGCCAAGGTGAGCTGAGAAGCCCGGACTTCACTACAGGATCAAAGTACAAGAGAAAGACACTAGAGGCATTTTAGCCTAAGGGGTGTCTTAAGAAGATTAGTTTGATAGGAAAGCCAGAAAAAAGAGGAAAAAGTCTGCAAACCATGAGGAAGCCACTGGGGGAGCCTGGGCTTAGGGAAGCTGCTCCTGAGTCCTAATTCTCTGCACTCATTTTAATTAATCACGTTTAATGCCGAAGCTCTGGGAATTTAAAGCCCGCGATAGCCGAGAACACGTCTGCTTAGAATTATTCTAGAACAGTGCTTGGCACTTAGTAGGCATGCAATACACAGCCATAGGAGAAGGGGACGACAGAGGATGAGGTGGCTGGATGGCATCACCGACTCGATGGACATGAGTTTGAGTAAACTCCAGGAGTTGGTGATGGACAGGAAGGCCTGGTGTGCTGCAGGCCATGGGGTCGCAAAGAGTTAGACATGACTAGCGACTGAACTGAACTGACACAGTCATAGACGGCAGGGGATGGACATCATCCTTGGCGTTGATAGTGTCCTCTTTCCCTTCTCCCACCTCCTCCAGTGGCCCATGGTTCACAGGTGTGGGATGACGCCATCCAACTCTCAATAAGGGACATGTGGGGTCTGTGTTGCTTTTCCCAGGAAAGCACGCGTGGCCCCAAGGTGAGGCCTGAAACGACGCCTAGCCACCCTCCGGAAATGCTGGATGAGTTTCCTAAGGTCAGGCAACTGGTTAGCTGCAGAACTTTCCCTTGAAGGAATTCAAGTGGACTGTGGGGTCTGGTGGCATCCACATGGCTGCGCCTCAAACGTGGGGTGCCCGTGGGGACACTCGCAGCCAGAGGGAACCTCCAAGGGTTGAGTGTGCCGTTGTCCTAGCCGGTCGGCACTGCTCTCTGTAGACTGGGCCGAGTCATCCGCTTCACAGACCCTCCGCTGCAGACATCAGGCCAGGCACAGACTCACCTCTCCACTGCGTGTGCGTGCCCACACACACCACTTGCTTCCTGAATTACACTCACGGAATGGAAGACAATCTGTAATCTCACAGTGGAGTGGGGATGGATGTGGGCCCTACATGACTGTGAAGCTAGAAGCAAATATCCCAGCTCGCCTTGCCTCAGCCCCGACTTCAGTCTCCTTGAAAAGTCTCTTTAGGAACAGACTTGTGGTTGCCAAAAGGGATGGAGGGGGAAGTTGGGGTCAGCAGATGGAAGTTTTAAAGTGTAGGATGGATGGACAACAAGATCCACTGGATAGCACGGAGAATCTTCAAAGTCCTATTCGTGTGTTAGTCACTCAGTTATCTCCAACTCGTTGTGACCACATGGACTGTAGCCCACCAGGCTCCTCTGTCCATGGGATTCTCCAGGCAAGAATACTGGAGTGGGTTGCCATTTCCTCCTCCAGGGGATCTTCCTGACCCAGGGATCGAACCCAGGTCTCCCGCATTGCAGGCAGACACTTTACCTTCTGAGCCACCATGGAAGTCCTACGATAAACCATCATAGAAAAGAATATATTTCTTAAAAAAAGGAATGTGTATGTATGAACACCTGAATCACTGTTCTGTACAGCAGCAATAAACGCAGCATTGTAAATCAGCCATGCCAGGTTTTCCCGTGGCTCCGACCTTCCCCGCGACTCCATCCCAGGGAGGAACACAGTTAAGGAACAGGCAGGCCTTTCCCAGGCCCACACTCCCTCTGATGGATGGTGATGTCTGGAAAGTTCTTCAACCTGCCCAACTTTTGCTGCTGCCTAAGTAAAACTGGAATAATAAACCTGATTTCTTTTTTTTTTTTTTTTTCATTTTTTATAGAAGTATAGTTGATGATTAGAAAAGACCCTGATGCTGGGAAAGATTGAGGGCAAGAAGAGAAGAGGATGACAGGGCAGGAGGAGAAGGGGATGAGATGGTTGGATGGCATCACCAACTCAATGGACATGAGTTTGACCAAGCTCCAGGAGATGGTGAAGGACAGGGAAGCCTGGTGTGCTGTAGTCCATGGGGTCGCGAAGAGTTGGACCCGACGGAGCAACTGAGCAATAGCACAGTTGATTTATATGGGTTACTTTCTGCTGTGCAGCAAAGTGATTCAGATACATACATTCTTTTTCATATTCTTTTTCATGATGGTTTATTGTAGAATCTTGAATATAGCTCCCTGTGCTATACGGTAGGAACTTATTGCTTATCTATGTAAGATTTTTTTTTTAAAGGTTAAATAAGAAACGTCTATAAACTGCTTAGTCCAGGGCCTGGCATGACCAGAGCTATCATTGTTGAATCTAACACATTATTCTGGTCTAATTAGTATTTTTCAGGACTTAATCCAGCGATCTCAGACTTCCTTTGGCTGTTCCAGAGCTGATAAATTAGAAGCACACGCAGCCAACCCTGTACTTGTACACTATTTTGGTTGCTTCCTGTCACCAGGAGACACTGCCGTGGGGACCTCTGCCCCATTCTAGCTCGAGCCCAAGGCCGCATCCAGGGAGCTGCGTGGCCACCTGCTGAGTGGGGGTCATTGTAGCACGAGTCTGAGAGGCTGAACAAACAGGTAAGTCAGAAATCATCCGAGTTTGCCCAGAAGTGCTCCTCTCTCTCAGTGAGTGAGTCAGAACAGCCGAGTATGTGACGCTTTCGCTTCAGTTGTTTGGAGAGCTGTCAGGTGAAGGATCATTCCAGAGGATTTGTGTCTCTTAGGCGGAATTCATTCTCTTTCTTTGTAGATGGCAGGTTAGTCCGGCCCCTTCAAAGTGTTAAATCAAGAGGTCTGAAAGGAAACTGGCGGTGGGCAAGCTGGGGTTTTCAAAGATGCTTGAAATGCAAGGACGTGTCTCAGGGCAGCCTGTGGATCACAGTGTGGACGAGTGTGGGAAATGGTGGTGAAACCGCTCACTGTTCACATGCTTCTCTGCGTCAGATTCTCACACTGGATTCCCAGAAGCAATTACACCATCAGCAGCAGCAGTTTGGGTTTGCAAAGGTCATTTTTTGCACCATCTATAAGCTATTTAGGTTCCATCTGTTCTAAGACAGAGATTTAGAACTGGGTAACTGGGGGGAATATTTGTCCTCTTCGAGTTCTAAATTTTTACTATATTACAGAGTTGAGAACATAACATTTTTTGAAAACAGATTTTTCTTTCCATATAATTGTATAGAAATTTGTATTCAGAAACCCTTCAACAGTGGAAAAGCTCATTACTCACAACTCTGGGTCACCCCTTGGCACTGCTGTGTCCTTCAGCGACAGAGGGGAAAACGAGAAGGATCCTTTCTAAGCCTGAGATTTATGTTCCGATATTTAGAGTTTATTTAGTTCCAGTTGTGTCTTAGCTTAAAATAAATCCTTGGGATGGTGGTTGGTCTAAAGAGGTATATATTTAAGATGTTATTTTTGGAAGCTGCTAGAGAATGAAATGAAAACTTGTGATTTTCCTTGAACTTGGCTTGAGAGTAAGATCAAGATTTTATGAACTTGGAGGTGCATACATTTACTTTGCTCAGACTTTCTAACTTGTAAACGAATGGCTTAGAGCAGAGCCCAGCCAGAATAGGGAGCTCAAATTCTATAGAGATTTTCTTAGTTCTGTCCCCATTTATGGATCCATCGTTACCAAAATCGTCTGTCATCCTCTTATTTAAAGAAAATAATTATTGGCACTCCAATATATTTGCATCATAAACACATATTATTGATACATTCCATTGTTTATTTATTGTACATAAATGCTACACAGATAATTTAGGTTTGGCCCTTTATAGGAATGGCTGGAGAGGTTTTCCTTAGTAGTATAGGGTGTTTTAGTTTAGTTTTTTAAATGGGACTTCGAGTCCTCTCCTTATGAAACATTCCCTGGGTTGGGATGATCCCCTGGAGAAGGGAATGGCAACCCACTCCAGTCTTCTTGCCTGGAGAGTCCCACGGACAGAGGAGCCTGGCGGGTTACAGTCCATGGGGTCGCACAGAGTCGGACAGGACTGAGCAACCAGCACTCATGAAACACGCGTGATGTGGAAGGCGTGGAAGGCAGAGCTATGTGTGTGTGCCGTGGCCGAGTGGTGCACATCTGGTCACGTGTGGCACTAGGCCATCTCTGCAACATCTTTAACACACAGCTTCTGCTTTCTAGAAAAGTCCTTTTTTGTCTGTTTCATTCGTTTCCTTTTTATTATGAAAAATTTGGAACATTCATAAAAGTAGAAAGCATAGCACAAGAATCCCCCTACACTCACCTCAACACCCACATTGAAGAATTGATAATATTTGTCTTTTAATTTACTAAAACAGTTTAAAGTAAACCGATGTCAAGACGAATTACCCTAAATTCTTCAACCTGCTTCTTCTTCAAAACACAAAACAAAAAACACATACCATCGTTACAGTTACAGTGGCTCAGCTGGTAAAGAATCCGCCTGCGATGCAGGAGATCCCGGTTCAGACCCCCTGCAGAAGGGATAGGCTGCCCACTCCAGTATTCTTGGGCTTTCCTGGTGGCTCAGCTGGTAAAGAATCCGCCTGCAATGCAGGAGACCTGGGTTGGGAAGATCCCCTGGAGGAGGGAAAGGCTACCCACTCCGGTATTCTGGCCTGGAGAATTCCATGGACCGTATAGCCCGTGGGGTCAGAAAGAATTGAACTTGACTGAAGCACTTTCACCCACTCCAGTGTTCTTTCCTGGAGAATCCTAGAGACAGCGGAGCCTGGTGGGCTGCCATCTATTGGGGTCACACAGAGTCGGACACGAGTGAAACGACCGACTTAGTAGCAGCAGCAACAGAACCACTTTCACTTTCATTATTAACTAGCAATAATTCCCTAGTTTTGTCTAAATATTCTGTACATATTCAATGCTCTGATTTCCCTTTAGGATCAACTCAAAGTCCTCTTCAAGGCCACACATTCTGGGTTTGTTTCCTCCCTTTTTACCCAGAGCCGCGCCCAGCTGTCCCACGTCTCCTGCCTTCCCTGAACCGCAGCACTGGCTTGTCGAAAAGACTCGGCCAGTTTGTTTTGCAGAATGTGTTTTAGATTTGCTTGATTGTTTTTCTCGTGGTACTGTTTATATGACCCCTTTATCTCTTCTGTATCTTGTAAACCTGAGTTTCCCTAGAAAGGTGTGATTCATTCCAGTTAAACATGGGGAGCGAGACAGTCCAGACCTGGGTGACACTGGATCCTTCCTGCTGCGTGACATCAGGAGGCGAAGATTTCTTCCTTCAAAGGCATCTCTGGAGCAGCTGAAACACGTACCATTTCTCATGTGTCTTAAAAAACACCCCTGGACCTGAATCCAGAGCTGTGAAGTTCATTTAGCCTCTCTGATCTTCAGTTTTCTTGCAAGAGACAAAACCAATACATTTGGCACTCGGTGGCACTCGGTACGGCTGGGGGATTGGTCCCCCACTGATGCCAAAATCCAAGGATGCTCAAGTCTCTTTATGTAAAATGGCGTAGTATATACGTATAACCTGCACATCCTCTCGTACACTTGAAACCATCTCTAGATTACTTGTAATACCTAATGCAATGTAAATGCTATATAAATAATAAATAAATGCTATATAATTGTAAATGCTATGTAAATGCTATGTAAATAATTGCCAGGATACAGCAAATTCAAGTTTTTAAAAACTTTTTTTTTAATTAAAAAAATTTTCACCTAGTATTTAGGCTTTTTTTTTTTTAATTAACTTTTATTGGCGTGTAGTTGCTTTACAATGTTGTGGTAGTTTCAGGGGTACAGCAAAGTGAATTGGCAATGCGTACACACATATCCCCTCTTTTCTGAATTTCCTTCTCATTCAGGTCACCACAGAGCACCGAGCAGAGTTCCCTGTCCTATGTAGTAGGTTCTCATTAGTGATCTATTTTATACATAATCTGAATCGTGTGTGTACATAAGTCAACCCCAATCTTCCAGTTCATCCTCCCACCCCTCCCCCACTTCCTTGGTGTCCATCCATCAGGTTTTGCTTTTTGGCATTTCCCCCCCCTCCCCCCCGAGTATTTCTGTTCTGCACTTGGTTGAATCCCCTGATTCAAAACCCAAGAGGTACTATTCTTATCATCTCCGTTGTATAGCTGAGAAACTGAGGCACAAAAAGTTTAAGCAATTTCAGTTCAGTTGCTCAGTCGTGTCTGACTCTGCGACCCCGTGGACTGCAGCATGCCAGGCTTCCCTGTCCATCACCAACTCCCGGAGCTTGCTCAAACTCAGTTTAGCTGTGGTCAAAATGCTGGTGAGAAGGGGAGATGAGTGTAAACTCAAGCCGCCTGAACGCAAGGCCCCGGGTGGGAAGCCGCGCTATGAAAGTGCCATATAGTAGCAAAGCAGCGACCAGAAATACCATCAGGCGTTGCATTAGCAGATGGAGAAGACGTTTTTCTGTTTCTGCTTTTTTCTTTCTTTTTTTTCAGACTTTCACTGATGTTTTCCGATTACTTGTATAACCACAGTATGAATAGGTATTTATGAAGGAAGACATACAGCACGGATATAAAATAACAATCAGAATCATTTCTTACTTACCTGCACTCTGCTCGTGGTACAGAAAATGGAATAAAAAGAATCACATCAACAATAATAAAGAAACTTTGCCTAGAGGAAAACAGACGTATTAAGTGATGCCATAAACAGACACTCTGTATTTTCTTCTTCCCAATTCTATTCCTTTTGTCCTTTTTCATTTGACGTATGGCTCACTTCATAAAAACGTTTAAATATTGATTTCCAAATAGCTTCACGTGGTCCTAAAACAATATTGACACACCATGTGGGTTTTTGGAAGGATCTGTTCTGCTGCTTCTATAAAAGATGTTTAGGTTTTTCTTCCCCAGGATTTTTGAATCAAGAAAATTCGTTGGTCAATTATACCCAAACACAATGACCATGCAATTTCCCTTTTAAAGGCTGTGGTTGAGTCCATTTTAAAAGGCACGGCCGTCAGTGGGTCCTCTGGGTTAAACCTCTCAGATGAGCATCTGTCCTCTCCAAGGTGTGAAATCATACTTGGCAAAAGGCATCTCAAGCCCCAGAACCCTCAGTCAGAGCCGTCGCGTTTTTCGTCCACACACAGTAAAGATAGCTGTGAAAACTGCAGTCTTCACCGGATTTCTGCCGCTGAAAACGCGGGTAGGTTTTTTTCCCGCCCTTTTCATTCTGCTACAAACATCAGACATAACAGTATGTTTACTTTGATAACTGTAATAATCCCAATCCTGGAAATGTTTACTGTAACTTGTATAAAAGCCAATAAGATATTTGAGGGCTTCCAGGTGGTGCTAGTGGTAAAGAACCCGCCTGCCAATGCAGGAGAAGTATGAGACGAGGGTTCGATCCCTGGGTCAGGAAGATCCCCTGGAGGAGGGCATGGCAACCCACTCCAGTATTCCTGCCTGGGGAATCCCAGGGACAGAGGAGCCTGGTGGGCTACAGTCCATGGGATCACAGAGTCGGACACGACTGAGCGACTTAGCATGCACACACACTCAAGATATTTGAAATAGATTTAAAATGTGTATACATCAGCCTAATATGGGAGAGAGACAACAAGATCTCAGCAAGCTGTGGTTAAGATAACTATGTCACAAAATTGAAAGAGCATCTTTTATCATGCCTGGGTGTTTCCAAAAAGAAAAGTTTCCTGAAACTTTCACATAGCCTATTTCTACTCTAAAGCTACTAAACATGATCATTTGGGGACTTCCCTGGTGGTCTAGTGGTTAAGAATCCACCTGCCGATGCAGGGGACACAGGTTCAATCCCTGGTCCAAGAAGACTCTACATGCCTCAGGGCAACTAAGCCCATGAGCCACAACTACTAAGCCTGCCCGCCAGGCTCCTCTGTCCATGGGGATTCTCCAGACAAGAACACGGGAGTGGGTTGCCATGCTCTCCTCTAGGGGATCTTCCCAACCCAGGGATCGAACCCAGGTCTCCTGCACTGCAGGCTGATCTGTTACCGTCTGAAGACCAGAGTATAGATTTAACTAAACTTACTTCCCTGGTGGCTCAGACGGTAAAGTGTCTGCCTACAATGCGGGAGACCTGGGTTCGATCCCTAGGTCAGGAAGATCCCGTGGAGAAGGAAATGGCAACCCACTCCAGTACTCTTGCCTGGAGAAATCCATGGATGGGGGAGCCTGGTGGGCTACAGTCCATGGGGCCTCAAAGAGTCGGACATGACTGAGCGACTTCACTTTCACTTTCATATGAAATTGGGCAAGATTAATCTATTCTTTATTAGATATCATATTATTTACTCACACTGCATACTTGGCTGCCTCAACGTTACTCTTTTTTAAATTTCATTTATTTATTTATTGGCTGTGCTGGGTCTTCGTTGCTGTACAACGACTTTCTCCAGTTGATGAGTGAGGGCTACTCTCCAGTTGTAGCATGTGGGCTTCTCGCTGCGGTGGCTCCTCTCATTTTGGAGCACAGGCTCTAGGGTGCTCAGGTTTCAAGCGTTGTGGCCCGTGGGCTCAGTGTTTCTCCTGGGCTCTAGAGCACTGGCTCAGTAGTTGTGATGCCCAAGCCTAGTATCTCCGCGGCGCGTGGGACCTTCCCTGACCAGGGATCGAACCAGTGTCCCTGCGTTGCAAGGTGGACTCTTAACCACTGGACCACGAGAGAAGCCCTCTATGTCATTCTGTATGTTACTTTCTGTGTGTTTGGGGCCAGACACTTAATCTCTCCTCCTTGTTTCCTGTTGTAAAATGAGGTTGTGATTATTGTTTTTTAAAATATTTTCTTGGCTGTGCCACATGGCTTGTGGGATCTCAGCTCCCTGACCAGGGATCGAACTCTCGCCCCTTGCATTGGAAGCTGAGTCTTAACCATTGGACTGCCAGGGAGGTCCCCTAAAATGATGCTATTCAGTTATCCTTCCCAAAAATTAAAAAAAAAAAACAAACCTGCTTTAAAAAAATGTACATTGTCATATTAAAAATATCTGGAATCATAAATACCAAGATAATGATGTTATTGTCTTTGATAACTGTGACTTATTTACTTTGTATCTCCAATATCTCCATAATAATATAAAAAGAGCAAATAAACCATGTATCATAGAAAAAAGTTATCCTCCCCAGACTGCCCTGGTGGTCCCGGTGGTCCCGTAAGGGCACCTGGGCCGGAGCGCTGATGCTGCCTGTCCTGTGTTCCCTGGCCCCCGCGCCCCCCCCACCACCGCCGGCTCTCTGCAGCCTTTGTGCTTTCAGTGGGGGTGGGTGACCTGTCTGCCCGGGGGGCGGTGCCTCAGAGAGAATTCAGGGCTCCCTGATGCCACTCACTGGAGCAAAACTAACTAGGGCCAGACTAGGACGTCCCTGAAGCCAGGCCCTGCGTGTGCGTCCAGGAGCAGAGGAGGCCAGCGGCCCGCTCCCACCTGGAGGGGGCCCAGAAAACGGCGCCTGGATGCCTCAGAGACCTCCTGAGTCCCCTTGCTCTTCCTAGTCTCCATCTCAGCCTTCGCCACCCTCGCTGTCTAGACGGAGCCAACAATCTGACTGTGTAATTAAGCCGTGCGGTCACCCTGGAGACAGCAAGGGCTGAGAGACACACTGGGCTCCAGCCCAGCACCTGCCCAGGTGGGCGGTCCAGGAGCCACGAGGAGGCAGCGCCCCACCTTCCCCTCCCCATCCATCCTTTTTTTTAAAAAATGCATTTAATTAACATAGTTTAATTGGAGGATAATAACAATACTGTGATGGTTTCTGCCATACATTGACACAAATCAGCCGTGGGTACACATGTGTCCCCCTTCCCCTGCCCCGTCCTGAACCCCCTTCCACCTCCCTCCCCACTCCCATCCCTCTGGGTTGACCCAGTGCACTGGCTTTGGGGGCCCTGCTTTATGCATCGAACTTGCACTGGTTATCTATTTCACCTAGGGCAATTCCATCCCTATAGAGCAAAAAGGGGGAAATAAGACTCAGATGGCTCCCATTCTAAGACGCTTTCCTCCTTGCTGGGTTTCCCCGCGCATGTGTGACCCCCAGCCTTGGCTCTGACCGGACAGCCCAGGGAGCAGGGAGCTTGCGCATAAATGATACCTCTCCCTTGGGTCTTCTTTACCCCTCCCTGCACCCCCGTCCCCGCCTGTGCTCCCTGTCACCACCCTCTTCTTCCATCTGTGTCAGAGGAAACCCCTTGAAGCATCTGCGAAACAAACAAAAAACCCACAAGTCTGTCTTCTTCCTCCAAGGTTCCTGGCACTCCTTTTCAAGACTGAGATTGTCACAGAAAATGATTTTGGTGGGTTCAGGAACATGTTTTAATTCTTAGCCCCCAAGCAAACATTTCAACCAAAGATCCCCTAACCTTTAAAAAAAAAAAAGTGCCAAGTAAGTTTCTGCAGCAAAGAATGACCTAGTATTTTCCCAAGCTTTCCTGCAAACAGAGGCCCCTTAGACAATATTTACATCTACGTGTGGGTGAGTGGAGACTGTGCTCCGGGCACTTTGAATAAGAGAGGCTTTGAGAGTTTCCAGTAAGGCTGGCGGGCATTGAGGCGTGAGGATGCTGTAACCCGGGGAGCAAGCCCGGAGTGGTGAGAAAGATCTCACAATCGTGGAGTGTGCCCGAGGACCACGCCCTGTGCCAGGTGCCCTGCGTGCGTGCGTGTGCTCGGTCGTTCAGTCGTGTCCGATTCTTTGCGACCCCGTGGACTGCAGCCTGACAGGCTCCTCTGTCCTTGGGATTCTCCAGGTAAGAATACTGGAGTGGGTTGCCATTTCCTGCTCCAGGGAATCTTCTCGAGTCAAGGATCGATTCTGCGTCTCTTGTGTCTCCTGCATTGGCAGGCGGGTTCTTCACCACTGCAGTCTGGGAAGCCCATAGACGTGAGCTTCCTGTTTGACCTTCATAACCACCCCACGAGGCAGAAACGAATCTTCCTGATGTCCAGGTGAGGACACCGAGGCACATCTTGGAGCGGGGCTCCTGACACGGGTCTCTGCCCCCAGGCCCTGCTTCTCCTGTGTGGTCCTGCCTCAGCCGTATTTGCAATCTGTGTTTTCACAAGCCCCCTAGGGCGATCCGTCTACACCTTCCCCTCTGGCGCTGAGCCCAGTTCTTATTCTGACTCTCTGGGGTTCTCAGAAAGCTCAGTTGCTTATCTCTAACATGAAGATGGAGAATTCAGTGGGACTTAGCAGCCCCTTTCTAAAGGTTTCTGTGCAGCATTTTTGAAGTTTGAGTAAACGGCACTATGCAAATGGCAGCAATAATTTAAACCTGATTTTCAAAAAGCTACATTTGAATGACAATAGAAGTAACACACTCAGCATAGGAGATTTGGAAAATAACGATGGAGAAAACATAAAGTTCTCCTGTAAATCCACAATCCTGAGATCACCAAGGAAACATATAGTTGACTTTCTTCCCAGTATTTTCTCTCCATGTATATGTTTATGATTAAATATATTATTTTTCCCAAATAGGGATCATTTTATATGTATACATTCATATCCTGAATTTATGTCTCTTCACATTTACATGATGAGCACTTAAAAATTACTTTAAACTCTTGAATACAAAAACTGCCTTCCGGGGCCCAGACTCTGGGTCAGAAAGTTCTTTTCACCTAGTTTTGTTTGTTTTTGTAAGTTTTATTGAAGTGCAGTTAATTTACAATGTTGTGTTAATTT
>NW_011494808.1:7788113-7796870 GCF_000754665.1 Bison bison bison
AATTTTCACTGTCCAGAAATACATGTGCCTTTTCATATGCACAGGATATTGCATCATATTATGGATTACTCTTAATTTTTGTTAAGTATACACAAAGTATGGCAAAATACTAACAACTGGTAAATCAAGATGGAATATTCTAGGCTTTTAACATTCTTGGATGCCTGAAAACTTTTGTAAGAAAATGTTAAGGGAAAACAAAAGCAAATGATTTAATCCAGCGCTTCTCACAAGTCAGATGGGCTGAGCCATCATCACCCTGAAAAAAAATTTTTTAATAAAAAATTCTGAGTACTAAAAAAAAAAGAATTAAATCCATCAATTCAAGAATTAAAATTGAAACTGCCCTGTGCTTGAATATTTCAGAGATAAATCCATGGGTTTAGAGTGAAAAGCTCATGAAAAGGGGGTGAGGGGCTGGAGGCAGGTCCGGAGACTATAGGAGCCTGCGGGAGCCCACCTTTTTTCTGGGCATCGCAGCCCCTCCACCTGTTGGGTGAGGAATGGAACCTGGGGCTCCAACTGTGCGAATTCCTTCCAAGTAGGAATTGTCTGGTTTTTGCTTTTAAGTCTCTGTGTCCCAGTGCTCAGCATATGCCTGGCACATGGTAGGAATGGAATAAATCTGATGGATGAATGGATGGGTCAGTACATGAGTTGGTGAATGAATAAAGGAAGGAGGTGGAGAAGGTGGGCAGCTGCCTAAGGGTATACACGAGGCATCTCTTCTGCTCTCCCTTGGCCCTGCGTTGGGGCTTTCCAGATGGTTCAGTGGTAAGGAATCTGCCTGCAATGCAGGAGACCCGAGTTCCATCCCCAGATAGGAAAGATCCCCTGGAGGAGGAGATGTCAACCCACTCCAGTATTCTCGCCTGGAGAATCCCATGGAGCCTGGTGGGCCTCTGTCCATGTGGTCACGAAAGAGTCAGACATGACTGAGCACACACACCACACACCAGTGTGGCCTGTCTATGCATCAAGCTCCACCACGAGATTACTTCCTTGCAGCAGTCTTCAAAGGCCTGCTTTCACAATGGAGCATCCCTGGGAGGGCTCCCGTTACATTTATCAGCCTTTGCAAATATGTTGATGTGGGATTTTAGGAAAAACTTTCCTCCCATTTGCCATAGTCAATAACACTATAGGTAAACCAGCTTCCTAAGCTGAGTACTCTGTTCTTTTGAATATTCATAAATTGTCTGCCCTTTAAGGGTATTGTCTCCAGGAGCAAGGAGAATTTGCCTTAGAAAGCTCAAGGAATGTCTGAAGCAGAGAGATCATAGAATCTTTGCACTGAAAGGTCTTAGGGTGTGACATTTTGTTCCCTGGTAAGGATGGAATCATCTGGTTAGGGCCCTGTGGCCCCTACAACCTGGAGACTGTGTGTGTGTGTGTGTGTATGTGTCTGTATGTGTGTGTGCACCTGGAAATGGTATTTATTTATTTTTAAAAGTTTTAAATGAATTTTTGTTGACGTATAGCTAACCTGGAGACTTTTGCTCTAGGAAGGACTAGTGGCGAGCAGAACTGAGCGAATGAATACACGCCTGAACTGAGACAGGGCTCATGAACTTGGACTTGCCGCTTGTCATGTCTTTGTGGGAGAATCTTAAAGCTCTCAGTTGACAGCCAAGAGGAAGCAAGACGGAGACATCCCCCGCCACCTCCCCGCCACCCCTGCAGCCAGCAGCCAGCGGCGCACCCGCATCATGAACCCCTCTGCTTCCACCCGCAGCCTCCGACCGTTTGCACCTACAGATTCTGAGTCAGATCAGCTGGTGGCTCTGCCCCAAGCCCTGCAGTGGCCTCCCGCCTCTGAGCAGAATCTGACCCGACATCGACACAGTCCCATGTGACGTGGCATTCTCTGCCAGCCTTCTGAGCCATCTCCTGCTTCTTTGCCCCCTGCTCTCTCTGCTCCTGCCGCCCTGTCCCCACCCCAGGCTCCGCCCTGCCTCACTCCTGCACTCCTCTCTGGTCTCTGCTCAGATGTCTTGCCTGGTCCACCCAAAAGCAGGAACCTTGCCCCACACCCTGCCCCACTTTCTACCCCATGCATGCATGCGTGCTAAGTCACTTCAGTCGTGTCTGACTCTTTGCGACCCCATGGACTGTAGCCCACCAGGCACTTCTGTCCATGGGATTCTCCAGGCGTGAATACCGGGGTGGGTTGCTGTACCCTCCTCCAAGGGGGTCTTCCCGACCCAGGGATCGAACCTGCTATCTTAGTCTCTTGCACTGGCTGGCAGGTTCTTAACCACGAGTGCCACCTGGGAAGCCCTCTCTACTGCCAAACCTGCTTTATTCTTCTTCATTGCATCTCTCACCACACGACACTTGATATATTTGTTTCTTTATCTTTTTCCCAACTAGAATAGAAGCTCCCTGAGAACAAGGATGCTTGCTCAGTTTACTGCTGTGGTCCAGGGCCTAGAACCTTGCCTGGATTCTAATTGTTTTTTTAAGTGAATATTGAATGAATCTTAAAGAACAATGGTAGGATTTTTATTTTTATACTATTTTTGTACCATTACCATTTTTCCAATTCAATGTTCCTATTATTTTTTATTACAGTGTTTTTTATTTCAAAGGAAAATCCAGACTCAGAAGGAGTAGACAGTTGTAAATCGATTCTGAAATGTCATAAAACATGAAATGAGTCTTTCCATTTGCTCCACAAACAAGGCTCAGGAACAGTGGCCATCTGACTCTGCCCTGTGCGCCTGGGTTTCCTGGGTTATTTAAGGAAGGCCAGAGAGTCCGAGTTTGGGTTCAGGAGGGCATCTGGCATTGTTTTCCATGTTTAGCCGTGGGACTATAAGACTGGGTATGAGGCCTAAAGTTGAAATGCAAAGGTTCAAAACATTCAGGGGGTTGAGAGATGACTTTTCTCAACTTGATTTAAAGAAAAAACTTTGAAAATTCACAAATTCGTGCAAAACTCAGTATAACAGATAGGTTGTGTTGTTTGGTTTTCGTGTGTGCTAAGTCGCTTCAGTTGTGTACGACTCTTTGAGACCCTATGGACCGTAGCCCACCCGAGCCCTCTGTCCGTGGGATTCTCCAGGCATGGACACTAGAGTGGGTTGCCAGGCCCTTCCCCAGAGGGTCTTCCCGCCCCAGGGATTACACCTGTGGCCCTGTTGCCAGGCCCTTCCGCAGAGGGTCTTCCCACCCCAGGGATTACACCTGTGGCCCTGTTGCCAGGCCCTTCCCCAGAGGGCCTTCCCGCCCCAGGGATCACACCTGTGGCCCTGTTGCCAGGCCCTTCCCCAGAGGGTCTTCCCGCCCCAGGGATTATACCTGTGGCCCTGTGTCTCTCCTGCATCGGCAGGCGGGTTCTTTGCCACTTGTGTCACCTGGAAAGCCCGCCTTTTGGTTTAGCCTATTTAAAAACCTCTGGTGGCCCAGTGGCTAAGACTCCGAGCTCCCAGTGCAGGGGGCCGGGGTTCGATCCCCGGTCAGGGAACTAGATCCCACGTGCTGCAACTAACACCCAGTGCAGCCGGATAAGTAAAAATAAATGCGTTAAAAAACTGTCTAAGTTCACTGACAATGCAACAGTGCACTGGCCTGACAACTTCCGTTCCATCTTTCTATGTATTAAGTCTACCTTTTGATTTCATGAATGGCATCCGTCAAGCTAGAAGCCCAAGAAAAAGGGAGGGTATTTATTTCACGAGCGGATGTTATGTCTCTGAAATGACCCTTCACAACCTCAGTCAAGCCCCTAGGTCAATATTTCTCAAACTTTATGAGGCGGAAAAAATTACCTAGGGAGTCCTGTTCAATGTGTGTGGATTCCTGGGCGCCACGCAGCAAGATCTGGATCCCTTATGGTGGGGGGAGGCCGAGAGGGGGCTGGTAAAGCTGGTGCCCTGGAGTGCGGTGCAGCAGAGCTCCCAGAGAGCCCGGAACCCCTGGAGGCGAGGACGGCACCGCCTGATGCCACAGACTCCACCCAGGGGCTCCTTAGAGATTCTGAGGGAACTGAATGTTCTTCTTCTGGAATGTTCTCCGGGAACTAACTGAGGGATCGCCCCAGAAAGGAGGGCAGACCAGGGCCTGAGGAGAAACAAACACCCCATGATACAGCACTTTAATAGAGACTGACTTGGAAGCCTCCTACATTTTGTGAACTCTCTTTGGCAATTATCAAAAGATAATTCTCGTTAATCCTGTCAAGACAAGCTTTCAGATGACAGATTGATAAGGACACCTTCTTTTAATATTTGAGACTGTCTTGAACTTGCCGCATCAGTTCCAGCGGCCCCTCTGGACCCGTTCTGCTTTCTTACTGCTCGTTTCTGATGCTAGAAGAGTGACCCGGAGCTGAGCCCAGCTCCTCCATCAGAGACGTCCAGTGGCTGATTTCAGGGGGTCTGGGGAAACGGCCTGCAAACCGTACACCCTGAGAGCTACTATAGCCTGTGAAAATTCTTCAGTTAGGAGTGAAAGAAAGGGAAACTGTTAGTCCCTCAGTGGTGTCCAACTCTTTGCTTCCCTATAGACTGTAGCTCACCAGGCTCCACTGTCCATGGGATTCTCCAGGCAAGAATACTGGAGTGGGTTGCCATGCCCTCCTCCAGGGGATCTTCCTGATCCAGGGATTGAACCTGGGTCTCCTGCATTGCAGGCAGATTCTTTACTGGGTGGGGGTGGTATAGACTTTATGTTGGCTTTCTCCCCGTGAATTGTTTTAAAAATGTTTTCATTGTTTTAAAAATGCACATATCATGCACAGACATTCCTTGTTCAAACAAACAAAACACAAGTATATAAGTCAAAACAGAAAATCCCCACAACCCCTTCCCTGGGCTAGACCCATACACAGAGCCCCACGCTTCTAGGTGGGTCCTGTCATTCCAGACAGTTTTGAAGAGTTGAAAACAATATCCTTTGGGCCAGGGAAAGGAACAGATGTTCACTTGGCTCCCCAGACTTCCCTGGGGGCTCAGACGGGAAAGCGTCTGTCTACAATGCAGAAGACCCGGGTTCAATCCCTGGGTTGGGAAGATCCCCAGCAGAAGGAAATGGCACCCCACTCCAGTACTATTGCCTGGAAAATCCCATGGACAGAGGAGCCTGGTAGGCTACAGTCCATAGGGTCACAAAGAGTTGGACACAACTGATCGACTTCACTTTCACTTTCTGGCTCCCCAGAGAGCTTCCCTTGTGGCTCAGCTGGTAAAGAATCTGCCCGCAATGTGGGAGACCTGGGTTCGATCCCTGGGTTGGGAAGATCCCCTGGAGAAGGGAAAGGCTACCCACTCCAGTATTCTGGCCTGGAGAACTCCATGGACTGTCCATGGTGTTGCAAAGAGTCAGACACGACTGAGTGACTTTCACTTTCACTTTGCTCCCCAGGGCTTTGGCCGAACCAACCTGCCTCCTTTCTCTAAGACCTGAATGGCTTTGGAAGGTCGGGACAGCATCACTCCGCTCCGTAGCATCTCTCCACACAGCCGTCAACCTGCTGCCTTCCTGCTGCACTCAATTCACTGAGGATCTACTCTCTCAGCTTACTGTCTTCCTCTGCATCTGACTCCTGTCCCCCTTCTGGGTCATTTCAATACACCTCAGGGTCTCTTAGTTCCCTGACCTGTCAGTAACTTGTTCCCCGTCCTCAGCATCCATCTCCCATCACAGCTTTGTCTTGGCAGCACCAGTCACAGTACCCAACCCAACCACAGACACCCTGCTCTCAGACCGACACCTCCCTCCCGCTCTCCCCAGCTGCCTTTGGCTCGGTTGCTTCTTTCTCTTGCTTGGACATACAAGCCCTTTTCCTTTTCCAGGTGTCTGCTCTTACTTTTCTTCAACCTTAGTGGGTCTTCTTACAGCTCCTCACTTTGCTGGATGATTCTCTGGTTCTGTGTCTCCTAAAGATGTCCCCTCTCCCGGGAAGCCTTCCCTTCCTCAGTCTCTCTTTAACACCCTCTTGCCTCTTTCACAGAGCTCATCACAGTCTGTAGTTCTCTTGCTGTGTATTGTTTTGTATAGGATGAGAACTCTTAGGGTTTTCTCTCTCAACAACACAGTGAAGTTTTCTTAAGTTAAAAAAATCCCAACAATGCAAATGAACTTCTTTACAAAACAGAAATAGACTCACAGACATAAAAACCAGCTCATGGTTATCAAGGGGGAGAGGGGGAGGATAAATTAGGAGTTTGGGATTAACATACACTGCTATATATAAAATAAGTGAACAGCAAGGACCTCCTCTATAGCACAGGGAACTCTACTCAATGTCTTATAATAAACTATAATGGAAGATAATGTAAAAATGAATACATGTGGCTATGTATATATGTATAAGGGCTTCCCTGGTGGCTCAGTTGGTAGAGTCTGCCTGCAATGCAGGAGACCCAGGTTTGATCCCTGGGTCCGGAAGATCCCCTGGAGGAAGAAAAGGCTGCCCACTCCAGTGTTCTTGCCTAGAGAATTCCATGGACTGTATAGTTCACAGGGTTGCAAAGAGCTGGACATGACTGAGCGACTTTCACTTCACTTCACCCGCTCCAGGATTCTTGCCTGGAGAATTCCAGGAACTTAAGAGCCTATGGGCTACAGTCCATGGGATTGCAAAGAGTTGGACATGACTGAGTGACTAACAGCTTCACTTTTTCATTTATGTATAAATGAGTCATTTTGCTATACATCTGAAGCCAGCACAACATTGTAAATCAACTGTATTTCAATTAAAAAAAATTTTAAACCACTGGAAAAAAAAAATTTCAGCTCTAGTAATGAAAATACTTAGTGGGAATTCCTGGTGGTCCATTTCTGACACAGAGGTCCTACCCAAAGCCTCCCTACACAGCGGTCCTCTCAGCCTCACCCTGGGCTTCCCGAGCCCGGGAAGTGCTGACGGGGCTACCTGGATTAAAAACTCCTCCCCTCAAACAGACCCAGAATCTCTGAGTCCTGAGCTCCCTGAGGAGTTTTGTAGAATGGCTGTCGGGAGCGGAGGTGGCAGGCATGTCCAGGGGAGGCCTTGTGTTTCCACGTCCACAGAATCTGCAGAGTGCCTGGCACTGAACAGGCAACACAAACACCTCTCAAATTTGGCAGCTGGATTTATGCCCACGTTTGCAGATTTGTGAGCACAATAAAAGTTATTCTAAGCCACTGTTTTATGGTCGTTTTTATGCAGTCTTACACAACGAGACCAGATATATTGAGGTTCCATGGGCCTCACAGTCACTCAGGAGAAAACAGGTCTCACAGGGGAAAAAATGGGGTGGTGGGGAGGGATTCCTGGGCCCCAGGGGAGGGACAGGGAGCTGCCAGGGACGAAGGTACCAGCAGGCAGGGCAGCCAGGGTCTGCTGGGGGCAAACAGGTGCATGAGGTGCTGAGGGCAGGTCGACAAAGGAGAGGCCCATTCAGGCTTATAGAGCCAGGGAAGCCGTGAGTCACTTACCCCCAGTGGAGAGGTTCTGCCTGGTCCATTGCTATCAGAATCGCCAACATTTATTAACTGTTTTCTATGTGCCAGCCACTTGAGAGTCCTTTGCAAACATGCTCTCTAATCCTTGCACTCTAAGAGTAGGAGTTATTTTTTCTCTTTTACTTCAGTTGTAGGGAAATTGAGCCTAGGAGACTTGAAACAGCCTGCCAGAGGTCACAGAAATCAGAAGTGGCAAAATCAGGGCTCAAACAGGACCCTGTTCAGGGACCAAACCACTGTTGCTGCTGATCCCGTGACAGGCCACTATCAGCTCTGAGCCTCAGTCCCCTCCCTGGACAATGCGAGTGGTGCTGGTCCTCATCCAGCAGAGAGGAGAAATAAAATCAGACTCCTTAGACCAAGGCTGTCTGGTATGCCAGCCACTATCCAGACGCGGCTGGTCTGAACCGGGACACGCTCTTAGTGTAAAATCCACACCAGGTTTCAGAGTCTCCGTGAAGAAAAGATGACCATGACCGTTAAGCCCGTGGAACCTGAACACATCTGGTCTTGTTGTGTATGACTACATAAAAATGACCATAAAACTTAGTGAAAAAAAAAAGATGGTAAATGGTCTCAATAATTTTTTATATTGATTCCAAGTTGAAGGTATAATATTGGGCTAAAAATATGCCATTAAGGTGGATTTTACCTGTTCCTTTTTACTTTTTAAAATGTGGCTGCTAGACAATTTATCATAGACGTGGTTTGCATCATGTTTTCTGTAGAGGGCTCTGCGTTAACCCCTCGTGTGGGACCATAAAGGGGTGGCCAAGACATTTCAGCTTGGCTCAGCCCGTATCACAACCTTGCAATTCTACCGTTTCTCTTGTCTCCTCGGATTGGATACTTTTCCTCTATAAACCCTTTTGAATCCTCACAAGAGCCATTCTGTAATTTGATGATGGTTAAAAAAAAAAAAAAATCTTCTTTCCCGTGTCTGTGGGTCTTCTTCCTCCTCGTGTACCTGCCTGCAATCTGTGATGTGAGCTCGCTGTGAAAAGGGCCCGTGGGCTTTTCTAAAGGGCCACAAGCAGGGGGCGGCTGGGAGGACAGCGTTAGGCTGGAGAGACGGGGCTGCTTCCGAGAGTGGGAGAGCGCATGCGCGCTGGGAGGGGCGGGAAGGGGCCTGCCTGCCGGACTGTCTGCGGCGTGGTCTCTGCTGGCAGCAAGGCCTGAGCCCCTGCTGCTGAAGGTTAGCCTGAAGGGGTCTGTGCAGGTGCCCAGTGGCTGGGGGCACCTGCTGGCCTCTGAGAGGAGGGCTGCGTCCTGCCCACCTGGGGATTGCGTGCGTGTCTGACTCTC
>NW_011494808.1:7797050-7799134 GCF_000754665.1 Bison bison bison
TGTCTCCTACACTGGCAGGCGGGTTCTTTGTGGAGGGCTGCCTACCGCTCCATGGGGACCTGGGTCCTTCCTGCAAATCCAGAGTCCCTGGGCGCTGCCGTCGGGGTTGCCACAACAGACTTCAAGGCATGCCCCACGCGAAAGCAGATTTTAATGTAAAATAGAGATGTGTACCTAAAATGGATCTCTCCACAATCTGAGATAGTAATAATGTTCCCAAAACCCGGAACCCCGTATCCCTTCCTCTTTCAAAGAGTCTTGTAGAGTTGGGTGCCTTCTGTTTTGTGATAAGAGGGGACACTGCTCCGGTATATGTTTAAGGTACTGACTCTAACTCTGTCACTCGGAGAACAAAGCGGACTTTTCTGGAATGAATCATGCCTTAGAGAAAAAAGTCACATGCGTTCCTTGGGAACCTTGCAAGCTCACCCCCAGTCCCAGAGGGACAGAGGATAATGATTTCGTGTTGTTGGCTGTTTACTCCCTAGGGGTTCTGAAACACGGGTTTTCCTTTGAAAGGAAAGATGCCTCTCTTTTTTTTTGTTTTTCCCTAAAAGCCATCACATGGCTCTCCATGGCATGGTTTGGCCCTGGCACCCACCACAAAGACATCTGTGTGTCCTTTGGGGCTGTGTGCCAGGCCCAGAGACTGCCCAGACTTTCTGCCCATCTTCCGTACGGAGGGCAAAGCCCCAGCTTCTGCCAGCCCAAGGCCACCGGAAGGCTGTCTGGGAACAGAGAGAGCCTTGCTGCTGCCGCTGCAGCAGGCCCGGGCCTGGGTGTGACCTCAGGCCTCCACGCCCTCTGGCTGCCTGGCTCCCGGTGTCAGGTACCACGAGGTTGGAAAGGCCTGGACAGGCAGCTTCGTTTGACAGACAAAGGGACCACATGTGGCCTGCCAAGTGTGTGATCAGGGCTAACCAACAGTGTCTCCTTTGCTGGGAGAGCCTTGAAGGTGGTGACTGCTTTTTTTTTCCCCAAATGTTTGTTTCTTTGGCTTTGCCAGGGCTTAGTTGCAGCATGTGGTCTCTCTACCTGCGGCAGGTGGGATCCAGTTCCCTGACCAGGGGTCGAACCTGGGACCCCTGCACTGGGAGCACAGAGGCTTAGACCATCCTGAGTGAGAGGTGGGGCTGGGGAGGCCAGTCGGAACAGTCCCTATTTGTATACTGGGAATCGAGGGTAGGGAAAGATGCCCTTGCTCCCTGACTGGGCCTCCGAGGACCTGCACGAGTTCTGGTGGGAGAAGGATGGGAGGGTGGAGAGATGAGCTTTCGCTTTTCATGGGTTTTGCACACACATGTGTCTTTCACATAGAAAGAGAACACAATGTGCCTTAAAAGTTTCACCCCTGCAGTCACTCCCATGAGATTATTCCTGGTCCGCCCGCCCCGCCCGTCACCCCTGCAGTCACTCCCGTGAGGTTATTCCTGGTCCGCCCGCCCGCCCGTCACCCCTGCAGTCACTCCCGTGAGATTATTCCTGGGCCCCCAGCCCCGCCCGTCACCCCTGCAGTCACTCCCGTGAGATTACTCCTGGTCCCCCGCCCCGCCCCCCGCACCGTGGGGCCTGTGGGATCTTAGTTTCCCAGGCAGCGATTCTGGGGCCCTAACCCCTGGACCGCCGTGGGAGTCCCTACGAGATGATTTCTGGATGGGAACGGTGAGTGATTTGTTTCTTTTATTGTGCTGTATTCTACCTTTTCTATGGTGAGTATATAGGACTTTAATAGTACAAAATAAGGGCTGCTTTCAAAACGACATCAAAGCTGACAGATTTAGAAATGTAACCAGACCTATGCGAAGGCAGGTTGAGAGCAAATAAACATTTTTTACATTTGAAAAGTGGTGACTTAAAATGCCCATTGACCCCTCCCTTCTCTGGGCTGTTTACTTGTCTCTTTTGTCAGGTACGTGGTGGTTGTTGTGCCCTTTTCTAGAAAAAGTCATGGAAAGCATGACTGACCAGTGCATTTATTCCAAGCTGCTGTCCAATCGTTAGCCACTGAGCCTCCATTCTGTTAAGTGATTTATCTATATATGCACACATACATATATATTATGCAGTAAAATAGGTAATTTTAT
>NW_011494808.1:7800791-7831242 GCF_000754665.1 Bison bison bison
ACCACACACAGAGAAAAGGAGCTATCGATGGTTATCACACCAAGTGAAGTGAGTCAGAGACAATCTAGCGTCACTAACATGAGGAATCTGAACATGACACAAACGAACGTACAGAACAGGAACAGACTCGCAGACTTAGAAAACAAACTACGGTCACCAAAGGGGAAAGGCGGGGAGGGACAGATTAAGTTTAGGGTGAACAGACACTCCTGCATGTAAAACAGGGAACCGACAAGGACCTACTCTCTAGCACAGGGATTGTATGCAATACCTTGTATTATGTCGGTGCCAATGTCACTGTGGTTTTGGACCGTGAATTTTAAATCATTATAACTAGGCTCAAACACATCTTCATCAATCAAAATAGGAGCCAGTACAATCAACACATTTTTGCCAACAAAAAGTAACTTTGTTTATTCCCCAGAGCATAAAAATCTGGGCTTCGGGATTCCGTGAACTCTTGGAAAGCATTTTCTGCCTCCTGCTGATTGTGAAAGAGATTTCCCTGCAAGAAGTTGTCGAGATGCTTGAAGAAGTGGTAGTCGGTTGGCGAGAGTTCAGGTGAATATGGCGGAAGAGGCAAGAATGTGGGCCGATTTGTTCAACTTTTGAAGCGTTGGTAGTGCTACGCGCGGTGAGTGTTGGATGGAGAGAATTGGGCCCTCTCTGTTGACCAGTGCCGGCTGCAGGCATCGCTGTTTTCGGTGCATCTCACCGATTTGCTGAGTGTACTTCGCAGATGGAATGGTTTCACCAGGATTCAGAAAGCTGTAGTGGGTCAGACCGGCAGGAGACCATCAAACAGTGACCAGGACCTTCTTTTGGTGCAAGTTTGGCTTTGGAAGTGCTTTGCAGCTTCTTCTCAATCCAGCCACTGAGCTGGTCATCACCAGTTGTTGTAAAATCCACTTTTTGTCGCACATCACAATCCAATCGAAAAATGGTTTGTAGTTGTTTTGTAGAATAAGAGAAGATGACACTTCAAAAGGATGATTTTTTGACTTGTGATCAGCTGAGGAGGCACCCACTTATTGAGGCTTTTCACCTTTCCAATTTGCTATTTCAAATGCTGAATGACTGTAGAAAGGTCAACACTGAGTTCTTTGGCAATTTCTCTTGTAGTTATAAGAATATCAGCTTCGATGATCCTCTCAATTGGTCACTGTCAACTTCCCATGGCAGTCACTGCCCTACTAGTCTTCAAGGCTCTTGTCTCCTTTGCAAAACTTCTTGAACCACAACTGCACTATACATTTGGTAGCAGTTCCTAGGCCAACTGTGGATGTTGCAAGTTGTCTCCAGTGCTTTACGACCCATTTTGAACTCGAGAAAATTTCTCAATTTGCTTTTTGTCTAGTATCATTTCCCTAGTCTAAAATAAATATAAAATAAATAGCTAGTAATAAGTCATTAGCAAAAAACATGAATTGAGAAATGCACATTAAAATGATGTATAACATAACTACATTTATTTAAGAATGTAATCCAATACCAAACAGAAAAGTTTAACAATGCAAAACCCTAATTACTTTTGCAGTAACCTGATAATAACCTATAATAGAAAATAATGAAAAAGTATATATATGTGTTATTACTGAATCCTTTTGCTATACACCTGAAGCTAACACAAATTGTAAATTTATACTTTAATAAAAAGAAATAATTTTTTAAAAAGACTTGAAGGTTGAGAGAGTGTTCCAGATTAAAGGAGAGCAAAGAGACTTGGCAACTCATACATTACGTGATCCTGGATCCAGCACTGGGAGAAAAATTGCTGTAAATGACATCATCGGGAAATTGGTAAAATTTGATTATGGACTGTAGCTTAGGTATTAGTATGGCATAATATTAAATTTTCTGAATTTGATCATTTTACTGGAGTTATGTAAGCTGTCTTTGTTCTTAGGGGATACATGCTGAACTATTTAGTTAGCATAAATGGTTCAGAGAAAGAAAAAAATAGAATCCTATAAATTTTAGCACAATTTTTAAAAATCGAGGTGAAATTCCCACGACATAAAGTTGCCCATGTAAAAGTGTACAATTCAGGGACATTTAATAGAGTCACGGGTCTGTGCACCCACCACCTCTCTCTAGTTGCAAGTCGCTTCCATCATCTCAAAAGAAAACCTCCAGGCCGCCTCTGTCATTCAGTGGTTCAGACTCCGAGACTCCGCTGCTGGGGTCTTGGGCTTGGCCCCTGGTCAGGGAACTAAGTTCCCACATGGCAGGTGGTGTGGCCAAAAATCCAAAACGACAGCAACAACAACCAAAAAATCCCTGCTACCCATGAAGCAGTGCGTGTCCATCTTCCCTGCATCGCTGGTATATATTTTCTACATTTATGAATCTACCTGTTCTGGAGTTCCTGCAAATGGAATCATACAATATGTGGATTTATATGTCTGGTTTCTTTTTTTTTTTTTACTTTCTTACTATTGTGTCTTTGAGGTTCATTCCCATTGCAGCATTTATCAGAACGTCAGTCCTTGTCTTGGCTAATATCCGTTGTACATAGAGGCCACATTTTGTTCATCCACTTGTCCATTATGGTTGCTTGTGTTGTTTTCCCCCTTTGGCTACTGTGAATAATGCTGCTACGTGTTCAAGTCCCTGTTTTCACTTGCGGAATATACCTAGGAGTAGAACTGCCCGGTCCGATGGTGAATGGGGGCTTAACTTTTTAAATGGAGAAGGCAATGGCACCCCACTCCAGTACTCTTGCCTGGAAAATCCCATGGACAGAGGAGCCTGGTGGGCTGCAGTCCATAGGGTCGCAAAGAGTCGGACACGTCTGAGCAACTTCAGTTTCACTTTTCACTTTCATGCATTGGAGAAGGAAATGGCAACCCACTCCAGTGTTCTTGCCTGGAGAATCCCAAGGACGGTGGAGCCTGGTGGGCTGCCGTCTATGGGGTTGCACAGAGTTGGACATGACTGAAGCAACTTAGTAGCAGCAACTTTTTAAAGGAGCTACCAAAGCCTGTTTTCAAAGGGGCTGCGTCATTTTACTATGTCTACTGCTCTTACAACTCTTCTCAGAGCTTGAAATTATTTCAAAGTAAAAAGTTAAAAAAAAACCCAAAAATTAGTGTGTGCACCCAGGCTGAAGGGAAAGGCAACCAAAATTCAGGAAAGTGGGAAGGGCCGAGCGCTTAACCTCACCGAGCAGACAGGCGTGGAGACTGGGAGGGTGAGAGTCAGGTGGGGCAGCTCGAGGGGAGATTCCGGAGTGGAAACTTCTATCAGGGGTGACACAGTCTGAAAGTGCTACCCCAGCACTTCCAGGACCAGAAACCCAGCCCGGGGAACGCGGAGGGCGCACGGTGTGCCCCACCGTCTGGGCGGAGGTTCACTACCACCCTGCTGGCGCACGCCAGAGGAGTGAGCTTGCACCAATACTGGACTTTCATCCGTGCGCATCCATGGGCACTGCCGTTTCCCCTGCAGAAAGCTGCCTGGGTGTCAGGCTGCTGGGACCCTCGTGGGTAGAAAGAGGGTAAAGTTCCCCCCATGACTGCTCCGATACTTAAAGCAGACAGTGCAAGTCCTGGAAGGCGCTGACAGATCTTGAGGATTATGACTAAAGCCTGTAAATTCCATCCACATCCTGCTCGGTCATTCCTCTTGCCCCTCAGCCTGTGGCTCCCTAACCAGCCCCATGGGGATCCCCCAGGAGGGGGAAATGCAGACTCTCAGGCCCCCCGAGTTGGAGGAACCAGAATCTGCATTTCAACAAGATCCGCAGGTATTTGGCAAGCTCACCAGAGATTAAGGGCCTTCCCTGGGCAGAAGGTAAAGAGTTGGTCTGCAGTGCAGGAAACCCGGGTTCAGTCCCTGGGTCAGGGAGATCCCCTGGAGGAGGGCATGGGAACCACTCCAGTATTCTTGCCTGGAGTATTCCATGGACAAAGGAGCCTGGTGGACTACAGGCCATGGGGTTGCAAAAAGTCAGACATGACTGAGCAACCAACACTTCACTTAGAGCTTAAGAAGCACTGCTTCTGCACCCACTATATCAAACATGACTTAGCAACCGAACAGCAACAAATATGTAAAACAGAGAATCAACAAGGCTCTCTTGTGTAGCTCAGGGACCTCTATCCAGTACTCTGTAATGACCCGTATGGGGAAGATTCTGAAAAAGAATATATGTATGTATACGTATAACTGAGTCACTTTGCTGTACTCTGAAACTAACACGTCACTGTGAATCAACTATTTTGTTGTTGTTTAGTCGCTAACTCATGTCTGACTCTTTTGCCACCCCCATGGGCTGTAGCCCACCAGGCTCCTCTGCCCATGGGATTTCCCAGGCAAGAATACTGGAGTGGGTTGCCATTTCCTTCTCCAGGGGTGAATCAACTATATACCATTATAAAATTAAACATTCTTTTTAAAAGTGCTGCCTTAGTGCAGAGATTCCTAACTTTTTTGATTTGAACAACCATCTGGGATCGCTTATGAAAGAATTCAGATTCCTAGGCTACCTGGGAGTAGAGGTTAATCCAGTGCACCCAGGGTGAGGCCCTGGAATGGGCATTTGTACCAAGCCTCCCTGTGAGTCTTTGGCTCAGAGAACTCTGCTAAGCAATACTTGAAACGCATAGTTTTAAAGGCAAAGGGGGAAATCCCGGAGAGAGACTGTTAACACGTCTCAGAGCAGCCTGGGCCCTGAGGCTTTCTGCTTGCTCATACAAGCCTCGCTGGATCTCTGCACCCTGCTGAACAGAGTTCTGCCTTAATCCTAACGCCAGATGAGGAGCTTTCTAATCTCATCGCTCAGGAGGGGACAGAGGCTCTGAGAGGGTGAGTGGTGGCCAGAGATCCCTCAGCCAGGAAGGAGAAGAGGGACCCGATTCAGACCAACTTCTTTCCAGCTGCCAGGGGGCCGGCACGTGTACCCGATCCGATGAGTCAGCATAGCCTACCAGGACCTCTCCCTCTTTCCCTCTCCTCCTCTGCCCCAAGAAGTGGGAGCAGAGAACACACCCGGCCTTGGGGCTGGGGGCTTCCTCTGGCTTCCAGCCCTGGTTCCCTCTCTTCTCCAAACCTCCATCTCCTTACCTATGAAACGGGAATGGCATGAGGGCAGGGTTAAAGAAAAAGGCTTTCGGTGAGGGTTAAGGATAAAACACATTACGTTTCCTGGTACCTAATGCGTGCTCAGTTCATGGGAGCCATTTCTGTTATTTTCTTGCAGCTGCAGCAGGACGCAAAATTTAGGGATGAAAACTAAGGAGGTGTTTAGGGCATGGCTCCTCAAAGGGAAACTGTCCCTGAGTTCTGACACATCAGCTGTAGTCAGATGGTTTTGGTTCACAAGATGTTTTAGCTTCCTGTGACCTCTGGTACAGATCACCGCAAATGTGGTGACTCAAAGCAACAGAGATGTGTTACAGAAGGGGAAATGTGATGGGGTGGGCAGGATCAATAAGGACTTTGGGGTTAACATACACACACTACTGTACATAAAGTAGGTGATCAACAAGGACCTATAGATAGCACAGGGAACTCTACTCAGGATTCTCTAATGGTCTGTATGGGAAAAGAACCTGAAGAAAAAAAAGATTTTGTTGTTGTTCAGTCGTGTCTGACTTGTTGCGACCCCGTGGACTGCAGAACGCCAGGCCTCCCTGTCCATCACCAGCTCCTGGAGCTTGCTAGCTTCTAGAACTGAGAGAACACACTTCTGTTTCTTTTTTTTTTTTTTATCACTGAGTTTCATTTTTTTAATTTAATTTTCATTTTATGTTGGAGTATAGTTCATTTACAATGTGTTAGTTTCAGGTGTACGGCTAAGTGATTCAGTTATATATATATATTTATATGATTCACTTACATCAACTCTAGTCCAACCTGAAATAAAAATTAAATTAAAAAATAAAACTCAATGATCAAAAAAAGGAAACAGAAATGTGACAGGCTAGAAGTCAGAAACAGACGTGTGGGCAGCCCTGCCCACCTCCAGGGGCTCGAGGGGGGCATCTCCATGGCCCGCCCCCAGCCTGGGAGGGGGTGTGCTCCAGGCCGCCCTGTCTCCTAGGGGCAGAATTCCAGGCCTTGCCTTCTCCTGCATGTCTCTCTGTATGTCTTCTTTTCTGTCTCCTGGAAAGACACTTGTCACTGCATTTAGGGTCCACCCATATGATCCAAGGTGATGTCACGGCCAGTTCCTTAATTATTAATCCATCACAAATAAGGTTGCGTTCACAGTTTCCAGGCGTTAAGAGGTGGCCCTGTCTTCCCTGGAGCCCAGGTCAGCCACTGCCCCAGGCGTGGGGTGCGCCTCCCCTCTCTGCCCCGGGAGAAGGGCGCTCCGTGGTCGGGGACCAGCGGGGGGAAAGGGGCCTGAGAACCACTTGCCTGGATGCCCCATTCCTCCGGATGATCCCGGTTCCCACCATGCTCCCCGCAACCCCCCTCCTCGCCCCCCCGCCAGCTTCCCGACCCTCAGCTTTGGATCCCCTGCTTCACCCAGGGCCTTCAGGTTTCCCCTTCAGATTCCCAAGTGTTGATGGGCGCTGGCCAGCCCGGGACAGCCTGATCTTGGCTCAAGTGCTTTTCCTTGGACTGGTCACCTAGGGCCCTGTGGGGCGGGGATGGCAGAAACATGTGACTCTGAAAGGGTCCCCCAGGCCTGCTCCTTGAGGGGGTGGAGAGCATCTCCTTAAGAGGGGGTGGCGTGGTATTTGGGTAGACAGCTCTTGCATGGGCCCTTGGAGGAGAATATGGTGGAATCCTGGGTTCCGCACTGTACCTGGGGCTGAGCTCCATTCGTTGAAGTGCCAAACTCCTTTTTACAGGGAGACACGTTTTGGGGAAGATGTCAGCCTGAATCCTGGGGTCACGTTATAAGGGAGGCTCTGGTAATGATGTAATCAGAGCAGCCCTCCCACTGATTCATCATCCCTCTCGTTTCTCATTGAAGTTTTGCAACAAAACTGCACAGGAGTCCCCAGCCCTGCCCCAACCCCACGGAGCCATCGAGGACACGGAGGCTTAGAACCGCTCAATGACTTGCCCGAGGTCACCTGGCTGCCAAGTACAGAGCCCGATGAGTCTGCCGCCTTCTTCTCAGCATCCCATCACCTTCTTCTCAGCATCCCATCACCTTCTTCTCAGCAATGACTGCTTTCGTTAACGCCACACATTAGTCACTCCCTTTGGAAATCAGCTTGGCGTTAATTTAACGCCAAGGGTGCCATGGGCTTCCCAGGTGGCGCTAGCGGTAAAGAGTCCGCCTGCCAATGCAGGAGACGCAGGAGACGTGGGTTCGATCCCTGAGTCGGGAAGATCCCCTGGAGAAGGGCATGGCAACCCACCCCAGTATTCTTGCCTGGAGAATCCCATGGACAGAGGAGCCTGAGGGCCTACAGTCCATGGGGTTGCAAAGAGTCGGACTCGATTGAAGCGATGTAGCACACATGCACAAGGGTGCCCTGTTAGGAAAGACGCCTGAATTCTGCGGCGCTCGGATCTGGCACGATCATAGGCCTGTGGAGGGGAGTGAGGGTGGAGGACCGGCCTTCCTGGAAGTGGGGGCTCCGCCGGCCCCAGCACAAGCCTTGGGAACCTCAGCCTCTTTGCCTCCATCTTTTCTTTCTCTTCCGGTGTGATCACTGAGGGCTGGACGCCTGTATATCTTGTGAAGGAAATTAATCAAAGTTATTTATCTTCCCCCAGCTAGGGATTAACGGTGGGGGACTCTAGCAGAGCACAGGAAGGACCCCTGGCAGCTCTGACATCCCTGTTTGTGTTTGGAGATGAAACTACACGGAGTCAGATGCAGAAATGGGAAGGGGCGCCTTTGCCAGGCAAGCAATAGGATGACTGCCCGGGAAGAGGCTGGGGGAGCCCCTGGAGGTTTTATGGCGGAGTCTGCCTCTCCTTCCTCCCAGGCGAGGTTCACGGTGACCTTCAGGAAATGACACTTGGGAAGACTTCTCTTTTCCCAATACCCCCACGCAGTCTTCATTTTCAGGAAAATAATTAATTTTGGAAATAACAAGGTAATAATGAAATGAACTCCATTTTTGGTGGGCTGCCCTCACCAGACACAGAAGCAGCAGGGCTGTGCACCCTGGGCCTCCATCACCTCTCTCTGGAGTCTGCACATTTTTTTTTTAATGCTTCAGATGCATCTTTGGCGAAGGATATGAACTCCACCCGTCCAACTCAGGACGTCACTAGGGCCTCAGCAGGCCTGCTGGGCTCTGTGGCTGCAGGTGCTATAAATAACCGGAGAGGTTAAAAAAAAAAAAAATGTGGAAGCAGATTTAAGGGCTCTTCTGCAAAATGAAACCCAGAAGCTGAGCCCTGGGTGGTTCTATTTAAAGGCGATCACCATCTCACCGTTCCCGTGGAGCTACACGTGAAGCCTGTATTCCTGGCGCTGAGCCGGGCGGGCGGGGACCGCTCCTCCCCCGCGCTTGGCGGGGCCGCCCCCGAGAGGGGCAGGCGGCCGACCTCGGCGCAGCCCTTTCCTCCCACAGGCGTCCCTTTGAATTGAGGAAAGTGAAAATAAAGTTTTTGAGGCCAATGTCACAATTTTATCTTCTGTGAAAAGCAAAATCAACGAGGCTCTGAAAACTTACAAGCGGTTAGAAGACTTAACGTGTGGCCCTTGCCTTAGAGAGGGAAACAGAGAGAGCCAGAGACCCAGAAAGAGACAACAGACAGAGACGGAGAGAGAGAGACAGAAAGAGAGAGACAGAGGAAATCGGGCTGCACTGTTCCAAGCAACAGCCAGCAGAAACCTTCTTCTTTCTTTCTTTCCCCTGCTCGCTGCCACCCTTTTATTTATTTATTTTTTTAACACATCTGGTCTCAATCTTTATACACCAGTGGACAAAAGCAATTAGACAGCTCTGCTTTCCACGTCAAATGAAAGTCATATATTTTCCACGGCTGTCTCATTTGGTTACCCAGCTCTGCAGAAAGAGCTTAAATGGAATTTCAATTTCAGGCCTTTGCTTGACAGTCCTGTTAGTGACGTGAGAAGTCAGTGCAGCCGCCTCTCCCAGAACCAGGAGAGGAAGGGCAGAGTGACAGGTGTGAGCTGACGCGTGCCCACTGCCCAGTCTTCCTAACAAGCAGGCGGGCGGGGTGCCTGTGATCACTGGCTCAGGCTTGACTGACCCAGTGGAGGAGGCAACAGGAGCCTCCCTGGAAGGTGAAACTCTGACAGTCACTCCAGTGGTCGGGACTCTGCCAGAGACAGAACGCAGTACAACCCAGCCTAAGCAGAGAAGAGAGTTGGTTCCTAGACCTGGGACGTTTAAGAGAGCGAATCTGGCCAGACACAGTTGATTCTGAAGCACCAAACAGCGCCATTTGCTTTCTTTCTTCCCTTGACTCTGCCAAGAAGAACAACTCCAATCAAAGGGCTGCCTGGGATACTTCCTTTTCAAAAAAGATTTATTAAAATTTTTAAATGTTATGCATTTATTTTTGTAATTTTATTTGTTTATTTATTCCCTGTGCTGGGTCTTCATTACTGCGAAGGCTTCTTTCTAGTTTTGATGAGTGGGGGCTGGTCTCTAGGTGTGGTGTGCGGGGTTCTCACAGCAGTGGCGTCTCTTGTTGAGGCTCCAGGCTCTGGAGCATGGACTTCAGTAGCTGCGCTGCCTAGGCTTAATTGCTCCTCGGTATGTGGGATTTTCCAGGATCAGGAATCAAACCCACGTTCCCTGCATTGGCAGGCGGATTCTTACCTACTGAGCCACTGGGAAAGCCCTGCCAAGACTTCCGGGATTGATTCTGGAATACACTCTCATTGAGTGAGGCGCCCGACCTTAAACTGATCACAGCTGTGGGTCCCTGGTCCATTCCTGGAGATGGGAATGAAGTCCGCTCCACGAAACCCGAGGACTGAATTTAGGTTGAGGTTTCTACAGAGAAAAAAACCTTTCAGAAGAAGGGTGAATGGCTGCAGAGCACTGTAGCTACCCTCCATGGGAGCCCTTGTGAACCACAGCTGGCACCCCCTGTGAGCTAATGCAGCTTGGTGCGCCCACCATTTAGGGGGCTGATGGCACCCAACTTCCTTTGGGCGGAAAGCCACTCCAGGCCCAGGACACAAGGTTGAGTGGGTGGCGATAAAGCCAGGTATCAGCCCACTGGCCTCCTCAGCCGGACACTCTTGCACAGTGCAACACCTGAACAGCTGTATTTGGCGGCCCCGTTGGGTAGGCAGATGTCCTGACAACCAGCCAAGACATCTTAGAAGAGCTCCTTCCCCCGAGGGTCCTTATCTGACAGGCTTAAGCTATGGCTTCTGCACGAGGCCATACACAGTATTCATTGTACAGCTTCGTGTTTGTTCAGCCTTGAATGTGTAAGGTTAACCCATGGTGGGGGCGTGCTGGAGACCGGGCCAGACCTGGCTCGGTTGCTGGTTCTGTCCTTAAGCATCTAAGCCTTCCTGTTCCTGTCCTGATGCTTTTCTGGGTCTCAACCTCCCCAGGGGGACGAGAAAATGAAAGTGAAAGTGTCAGTAGCTCAATCGTGTCTGACTCTGTGCAACCCTGTGGACTGTAGCCCACCAGGCTCCTCTGTCCATGGGATTTCCCAGGCCAGAATACTGGAGTGGGTGGCCTTTCCCTCCTCCAGGGGATCTTCCCGATCCATGGATCAAACCTGGGTCTCCTGCATTGCAGGCGGATTCTTTACTGTCTGAGCCACCAGGGAGGCCCCTGCGGGATAGGAGGACCCTCCCCAACGCTCCCCCCTCCCACCCAAAGCCCTGATTGGGAGGAGGTCTGGCGGTTTGGGGGTCTCTGCTTTCCTCCCAGCCTTTCAGAGCCAGTATCAGCAGAAGCAAGTCTTTCTCCTACCTGCTGGCCCCCGTCCCTCAGATGTGTGAACCTCGTGGTTTTACTGCCTTAGTCAGATCCCGCAGCTCCAGGGCGTCCTCGGGGTGTTACTTCCCTTCGCCTCTGTGCTGATGACACACAACCCTGCCTTTCTGCCTGTTAGGCAAATCGGCGCCCACTCACCAACGGGCCCTACAAAGCTGGGGCCGGAAGAGGCAGGATGCAAAGCAGAGCAGTGGGACTTCTGTCCGGTGGGGTCGGGCACTCGCTGGCTGGGCAGAGGGAGGACCATGAAACAGGGGTTTTCTGTAGGGGAGGGCAGGACGCCGCACTGACACCCCAACTTCCCCCGCTGGCCCCGGGAGCCCCTGAGGGGCAGATGGATTCATACAGATCCCATAGGTGGGCATTTAACACACCTGTTTACATGTAATGATAGCAAATTCTAGTGCCAGTACAGAGCTCCACAAGGATCTTGATGACTCTGTTATCTGACAGAAACCAAACTTCCTTTTGGGTCCCTCTGCCTGGTCCCGCCCATCTCAGACCTGGGAAAGCCAGGGCACAGTGGCCAAGATTAGACCCCGAGGAGCTGCTCTGGGCGGGACTGGGGTCTGCGCAGTGTCCTTCGGGGTGAGCTGGTCTGCTTCTACTTTACTACTCACAGCCAAACGGGTGTCCCAAGGCTGATGGGTCAGGGTCATGGGTCTGGGTGGGGTTAAGCAATGCCGGTGGGTGCCACTGGGTGCCACTCGTGGAGTGTTCTGGGGGCTAAACAACCTGTCACACACACGAGGAAGCATGATGTCTATCATTCGACGTCTTCGGGGATCAGATCATACACAGGGAAGCGTAATAACCACGATGACCATGATGCCTATACTCAGGGAGCCTCGTTCAGTTCTCAGAAGCTCCCTCCTTCTTTTTGGCCGTGCTGTGAGGTTTGCGGGATCCTAGTTCCCTGACCAGGGGTTGAACCCAGGCCTTCGGCAGTGAGAGCATGGAGTCCTAACCACTGGACCCCCAGGACATTAAAAAAAATTTTTAATGATTTATTTTATTGAAGTGTAGCTGACTTTCAATAGTTACTTTCTGCTGTACAGCAAAGTGACTCAGTTATGCACGTAAATATTCTTCTTCATGTGAGTTTCTGTTGTAGTCTACCCCAGGAGATTGAATACGGTTCCCTGTACTATCCAGCGGGACCTTGTTGTTTATGCATTCTTGATATAATATTCGATCGTATGCATCTGCTAGTTCCAGACTCCCAGCCCTTCCTCTCCCCACCACCACCCCTTGGCAACCACAGGCTAGAACCCTTTTATACAGAGGGTAAAGCCTTGCAGTTCAGAACTTGAGCTACTGGACTCAGATCTTCACTCCTCCACTGAGGAAACCTCAATAAATTATCCTCCTGGAGCCTCCATTTGCTTATCTGTAACCTCCAAGAGGATATGGCCTCTGATCTCAGTTTCAGAGAAAGTTCATTGCAGTAGTCCATGTGAGACTCTTGAAAGCTTCCCCAGGTGACTCAGCAGAAAACAATGCACCTGCCAACGTGTTAGACACAGGTTCTATCCCTGGGTCAGGAAGATGCCCTTATAGAAGGAGATGGCAACCCTCTCCAGCATTCTTGCTTGGAGAATCCCATGGACAGAGGAGCCTGGCAGAATACAGTCCATGGGGTTGGCAAAAAGGGGTCAGATGCGATTTAGTGACTGAGTGTGCACACACATCATATGAAGTTCTTAGCTCATGGTCAGATGTGGAATAAAGTTTCAATACAAGTTGGCGACTGCTGTTAGGATCTGTGAACTCATTTGACTGTAATAACCCCGTTAAGTCATTTTCTTCTTTTGAAGATATTTTCTTCTTTGGCTGAAGGAGGAAAGTGAGACCAGAAAGTGAAAACACAAGCCTGGGGGCTGGGGAGGTCATGGAGTGAGAAAGAGGAGATTTGGGGTCGGGAGGGCTTCCCTGGTGGCGCAGGTGGTAAAGAGTCTGCCTGCAATGCAGGAGACCCAGGTTTGATTCCTGGATTGGGAAGATCCCCTGGAGGAGGACATGGCAACCAACTGCAGTATTCTTGCCTGGAGAATTACATGAACAGAGGGGACTGGTGGGCTACTGTCCATGGGGTCATAAGGAGTTGGATATGACTGAGCGACTTTCACTTCACTTGGCCGGTGACACATTGCCAGAAGCATCGTGGGGGCAGAGACTCACGCGCTGGGTGAGTCTGAGTCCCCTGCGGAGTGTGCAGGAGGGGCCCCGGCCCAGAGAACTGGAACAGAGCGTTAAGGGGCCATTCAGGCAAGGGACCGAGACTTTACAGTGAAGAGAGGAACAGACTTGATTGGCATTTTATCTCGCCAAAGAAAAGAGGCTATTCCCTCGTGGTCCAGTGGTTAGGACACCAAGCTTTCACTCACGGATCCCTCATCGGGAAACCGAGATCCTGCAAGCCAAGTGGTAGAGCCAAAGAAAAAAACAAAACAAAACAAAACAGCAACAACAACAAAACACAAAAGTAGGAAAACAACTTTCAGTTCAGTTCAGTTCAATCGCTCAGTCATGTCCGACTCTTTGCGATCCCATGAATTGCAGCACGCCAGGCCTCGCTGTCCATCACCAACTCCCGGAGTTCACTCAGACTCACATCCATCGAGTCAGTGATGCCATCCAGCCGTCTCATCCTCTGTCGTCCCCTTATCCTCCTGCCCCCAGTCCCTCCCAGCATCAGAGTCTTCTCCAATGAGTCAACTCTTCACATGAGGTGGCCAAATGAAAACAACTTTACCCTCTAACAAAACTGAGAGTGTAGTCTCAGCCGTGCCCTCATTCTGAGAACAACAAAAAACTCTGAACCTTTTTTTCTGATAAAACTATAGTCTTCTTTACTGCATTTTTGACTGGCATGTCACATTCATAGAGGAGTACTTCCCTCCTCCCCCCACAAAAATATTTGAAGGCCTGGTCAATTTTTAAGGCCTTTCCTGAATCCTTGATATTTCTACTATCTTGTCTTATTTCTGGGTTTTCCCTTTGGTAATTGTTAACTGGCCTCAGTCACGGTGGTCGTTCACAGGCCTGCTAAGTGAGTTTCAGCGACTTCAGGAAACCCGGAGACTCTGCAAGATTTGCAATTTCACCTGATGAACTGATTTGCATTGAATTTGAATTGTAATTTTGGATGTTGCTACAAACCACACAAGTGTCGATGTGATGGGTGGGGGTGGCTGCTGGTGTGAAACAGGGAGAGACTGTGTTATGGTCCATGAGCACAGAGTTTCACCTTACGACAACTTTTGCTTCTTAAGCAAGTCATAACTGTAGGTACTTGGGCAACAAATTCTCAAATAACAACCATATCCCGTGTAGGCATGAGGCACATGGTTTTGATAAACACAGGGCTCCACGGCCGGAGATGCAGCTAAAAACTTCCTTATACAGGTGCTTGGTGTGGGATGAGAGGGGACAGAAAAGCCATGATGGTAACGTTATACACAACAGTGAATAAAATAGGAAACTACAAGTCCCCACTGATATAAATAAATAAATGACTCAATTGCAAGTTTGATGAGAAATGAAGTATTTACATGGTTTCAATGGTGTCCACAGAATACTGATGAAAGAGGAGAGAATCACTTTTGAGGAGCCTGGGAAACACCATCAAAGAACCGAAAGACTGGCATATGGCTTGTATAAAACTGATAGCTAGTGGGAAGCTGCTGAATAAGGCAGGGCGCTGGACTCAGAGCTCTGTGATGACCTAGATGCAGGAGGTCGGAGGGAGACGCAAGAGAGGGGGGTAAATGTACACTTACGCTGATTGGTGGGGTCCTACAGCAGAGGCTACCACAACACTGTAAAGCAGTGATACTCCAGGGCAACAAACAAGCAGACCAACAGAACGTCACCAGCACGGGGCAAACTGAGACCACGCCCCACACAGCAGGACTCGGAGAACGCAGCCTCACTCCGCAACATTCCTGCCAAAGAAGCATTCTTCCTTCCCAAGTCTAGTCCAGGGGAAACCTCGAATCAAACCCCAAAGGAGGGACATTCTATACAAGTCTGCACCATCATCTTCAAAAGTGTCAAGGGCATAAAAAACAAGGGGAAATGAGCTGCTCCAGAATGAAGCAGCCAGGAGAGGCAGGACGACCTACGCATGGGTGACTCTGAATTGGATCCCTCTGCTGGGAAAAGGATGTTTTCAAGCCAGTTGTTAAGACTTGAATGGGGCTTGAGGGTTACATGGCAGCAATGTATCAGGTTAATTTCCTAACTCTTCAAAGGGTTGGGCTCCATGTAGGATGTCATGTGGAAAAGTGTGCTGAAGTTGCAAGGCATTGGGTCTGCAGTGTGGTGGTTGAGTCACTAAGTCCAGTCTGACTCTCTGAGCCCTCCAGGCTTCTCTGTCCATGGGATTCTCCAGGCAAGGATACCCGAGTGGGTTGCCATTTCCTCCTCCAGGGGATCTTCCCAACCCAGGGATCAAACCCGCCTCTCCTGCATTTGAAATCCTGGTGTGACATTTTCACAGAGATGCCAGGAAGCAATTAGATATGATCTGGAAACAGGAAGAAGGATCCCAGTGAGCAACATGAATTTGGGGTTTATCTGCTTGGAAGCCAAGAGAGCAACTGAGTTTAGTAAGGAGGGGGTGAGAGAGTGAACAGGGGGAGGCGAGAGGAGTATGGTGGAAGGGAAGAGAGTATGGGGAGGGGAGGGGAAGGAAGAGTATGGGGGAGGGGAGGGGACAGTTTACCAGCCCTATGACCGTGGGACTTTAATCCATCTGTGCCTCAGTTTCCCTGTCAGTTAAGTGGGGATCATACTAGCTCCTATTCCTAGGATCACTATGGAAGTTAAAGCTGTTGAAGCTTTTTTTCCTCCCCCACCCTTTATTTTATTTTTTTTCATTCTCCCCCACCCTTTAAAGATGCTGAAGCTTGATAACCATTTGGAACCACAGACAGCACTGTGTAAGTGTGTGCAGTTCACCAAGTGTGAACCCCAGCAGCAGTCACGCCACAGACACATCCCTGCCCCTGCAGCAGTGGGAGTGATGTTCGCGTTACACCCAGAGGCCAGTCTAGCTGTTTGTATGTTGGCAGCCGGGGGAGCCTGTGCGATCGCTCACGAGAATCCACGTCGGCTTTGGCACATGTGGCTCTGGAGGTGACCGCAGAGGGGGCTGCGGAGGGGAGCAGAGAAAGCCTGAGTTTCCGCAGGCCTGCCCTGGACATGCTGTCTCCCCATCTCAGCCTAGTCGTAGGAGAGCCGGCAGGTTCTTCTGCAGCGTGGACGAGCCTCGAAGACCTGATGTCACCAAAGGACAGATAGTGTGTGCTTCTCTCTCTGGGGTCCCTGAGTGTCTAGCTCATCACGACAGAAGGAGAATGGCGGTTGCCAGGGGCTGGGCAGGCAGGAATGGGGAGTCAGTTTTTAACGTGGGCAGAGTCAGTTTTGCAAGATGAACAGAGCTCTGGAGGCGGTGGTGGCAGTTGCACAGCAGTGTGAAAAGGCTTCATCTCACTGAACTCTTCTGTTACTTTTTTGGCCTTGAGGCACGTGGGGATCTTAGTTCCCTGTCCACCAACTGACCATGTGGAAGCGGGAGTCCTGACCACTGGATCACCAGGGAGGTCTCAATTATAGTCTCAGAAATCACCGAGAGGGAAGACTTTAGATGTGTATTTTTACTACATTAAAAGTTCTTTAAAAAAATCCAGATTTTGGATTTCCCTGGTGGTCCAGTGGCCAGGAATCCGCCTGCCAGTGCAGGGGACACGGGTTTGATCCGTGGTCCAGGAAGATCCCACAGGACGCTCAGGGCAACTAAGCCCATGCACCACAACTCCTGAGCCTGTGCACCGAGAGCCTGCGCTCGGCAACGAGAGAAGCCTGGGCATGACTGGAGAGCGGCCCTCACTCCCTCCAACGAGAGGAGCCCCGCGCGGCAACGAAGACCCAGGGTGGCCAGAACAATTCTTAAATAAATAAATACATTTTAAAAATAGGCAGATTCTGATTCAGCACTTTAGGAGTGGGGCTCGAGATCTTGCATTTCTGTAAACCTCCCAGGGGAGGCAGGCGACACATGACCAAGCTCTGTGCCAAGAGCCCACCCTGAGTTCCAAGCTGCCACACTGCCGAACCAGTGCCTTTAGCTCCTCTTTAACAGCCCTGGCACCTGCTTCGCATTAAAGCTATAGGAATGGCTTGAGTGAAATGCAATTGGACTCTAAGCCCTTTGAGAGCTCTGGCCTCCTCATTCGGCACTCAGAGAAGCTGCCAAGAAAGCTTCCATCACAATGGACACAACCGCAGCGAAATGCTTCTAGAGCCAGCCAGGGATATTTTCTGATTCTCTTGGGCTGGTCTGGTCTGTTTCTAAGGGAGCTCTTCCAACGGGTCTGAACCTGCGTCTTTCCTTTGCTTAGCCCTCCAACACAGGGACCTCCCCTGTGATGTTGCCTTCCCAGCACAGCAGCTGGTGCATCATAGGCGTTCAGTAAACGCGTACTGAAGAGAAATAGCTAACTCACGGATAGTGCTTATAAAGCAGTGCTCTGAGAATTTTATACAGTGGGTTACATCTTCCCCAAAAGGCCATAAAATATCTTCAGTCCTACATGTTCTTCTTACAGTGTGACCTGGGTGTTCTTCCTATTGAGAAATGGAGTTTCGGTCCCTCCGCTTGAACCTGCGAGGAGTCGGTATGGATCAAACCCGCATGTGAAGGCGAAAGTCAAGGACCGTTTGCGCAAGTTTTCAAATGCTGTATCTTTTTTTCCTAAAATTTTTTTTTTAATGTGGGCCATTTTTAAAGTCTTTTTAAAAATATGTGTTTATTTATGTTTGGCTGCGCTGGGGTCTTCACTGCTGTGTGTGGGCTTTCCCGAGTTGCAGTGCGCGGGGTACTCTCTAGCTGCGGTGCCTGGACTCCTCACCGCGGTGCCTTCTCCTGCTGCAGAGCTCGGGTTCTAGAGCACAGGCTCTATAGTTGTGTTGCACAGGCTGAGTTGATCAGATGCACGTGGGATTGTCCCAAACCGGGGACTGAATTTGTGTCCCCTCCACTGGTAGGCAGATTCTTAACCACTAGACCACCAAGGAAGTCCCCGTTTTTAAAATCTTTATTGAATTTGTTACAGGATTGTCTCTGTTTTAGGTTTTGGTTTTTTTGGCCATTAAGCATGGGGATGTGAGCTCCCTGACCAGGCATCAACCTGGACGCCCTGCATTGGAAGGTGAAGTCTTAACCGCTGGACCACCAGAGAAGTCCCAAATGCTGTATCTTTGAGTTTAAATTTTGTTTTCACTTTATTTATTTTTTTTTGGCCATGCGTTTTGTGGGATCTTAGTTCGCCGAGCAGGGATCACACTCAGGCCCTGTGAGTGAAAGCAGTGAGTCCTAACCATTGGTCCACTAAGGAATTCCCTCCAATGGTGGATCTTTGGAGAAAAGATCTTTCTAGAATCGGAGCAGACCCTCTTCCTCTGTTAGCCAACGATGTCAGAAAAGGGCTGGATGATGAAGCTCCCGCCAGTAGGTGTGCGGTACGTTATTCCTAGGGATCTGTGGGTTTGCTGGGGGTGGGTTGAACCAGGCTGTGTTCAGCTGGAAGGAAGGTCTGGTTTAGCTGCACATATCTGCCGTCCTTTTCTAGAACCAGGGGGCTCACCTAGGTTGTTCTCAGGCAAAGGCATTGGCTCAAGAGAGGCACCCAAACCCTGCCAGTGCTTCGGAATCCCCTCCGGCATCTCATTTACTTGTATCCCTGTGGTCAAAACACACCTCACAGCTGAACCCACAGTCGAGGAAAAGAAGGAGAGTGAATATTTTTAACAATAGCCACACATGTTCCAACGTTAACATATTTAGAAGTGTTCGGAGATCTTACGTATATGGTGACCATTCCCTCATTTCATTCAATACCCTGAACACACTATTTTCAGAGTCTACCTGGTAACCCATCCCATAAATGTGCTCCAGTGAATTTCATCACTCCCCAGTGGTTGAACATTTAGCTTGTCCTTTTTTATTGCTGCTATAATTAATATTACAACAGCCCATGAATCTTGGCTCACATTTCATGATGATTTTCTTAGAAATGAAATTTCTGATCAAAGTGATTCAAAATTTTAAGGCTGTGGACAGAGAGTTGATGGCAGAGAGCTTTGTTCAAACTCCCTCTTCAAAATATTACACACAGACTGGACTCTAAGCGGAAACTCACTCACTAATTAGATTCTTCCTTGTAGAACATGTGAGCCTCAAGTAAGTTTGGGTTGCATAAGCCAATTTTGCCCAGGATTGGTTACCCATGAAAATGGGAAATTTACATTTTACCGGGACAGAAACCCAATGCTGAGACCCTTAGTCCGAGACAGCACATTTATTTTGCAAAACACTGTGGAGGAACATAGAGTTAAACCACACTTTCTGTGAAAAGTATTTCTTTTTTTGTTATAGAATTCAATTGCTAAACCACATATGATGACCAAGATGTGTTACACTTTTTAAAATTGAGTTCACGTTCTGGCCCTCAGCATCGAAGTTGGTGAAGAGTCCAAACTGGTCATTTTTGAGAGGACACACGCGTGCACCACCACTATCCCCAGCCAGGGTCACTGTATATGCAGTGACAACCACGGGGGGAGTTAGTCCAGGCTGTGGCCCTTTCTGGAGTTGTAAAGTGATGCCCTCCATGCCCAGTTAGTTATGCAAGAACCGTGGGCCTTATGCTAGGCAGAGGTGAGACTCGAGGGAAGCGGCAGGGCACAGCCTTGAAAAGAATGAGTAGCTGTTGAGGACCTAACAAACTGCTTAGAACCGACCCGGCCCAAGATGGCCAAAGATTCAACTTCCAGTGGACCTTGAGCCTCATTACATGCTAACTGAAACTCATCAGCATCCGAGTAACACCCTCAGAGGCACCAGTACCGTCTGAGGCCAACCAGGAAAGGCCAAAAGTGGGTGGTGGCCCAATTCCTGGAAACTCCGCCCCTTCTCCCAAGTAGTTGGGATAATCTTCCCACTCAGTACCCGATGAAATTTACCCAGTCCATAAAAGCTGACCACCCCGTTCGGTGGGGCCTCTAGCTCTGAAATGGCCTGCAACCAGTCTATGGGGGGGGTGTCTCCCTGGATAACTCTGCTTCCACTCCACTTCCGCTTGCTCTCGCATTCCTTCCTGCAGGAAGCCAGGGACCCTCGCTTGGCCTCCCGTGCCAGGGACTCTCCTGCGACTGGGCTGTGAGCCTCCTTCTGCCCCATTTTCTTCCTGCAACAGAAGTATGCCAGGCTTCTGTTTCATGCGATGCCTGATGCGTTTCTTTCTTGCGTGCACGCTCAGTCGTTCAGTTGTGTCCGACTCATTGCGACCCCATGGACTGTAGACCGACAGGGATTCTTGCTATGGGATTTCCCAGGCAAGAATACTGGAGTGGGTTGCATTTCCTCCTCCAGAGGATCTGGCTCACCCAGGGACGGAACCTGCGTCTCTTCTGTGTCCTGCATGGGCAGGCAAGTTCTTTACCACTCGTTCCACCTGGGAAGCCCCAGATCTGGGCCTTGGAGAGCCTTGCCCATGTCTGTTTGAAGCTGGGTATCTCTGCAGGCAGCTCTGAGGGTGACTCCACTCTTTCAGGCCCAAGCTCAGAAATGGCGCTCTTCACCAACACTCTCAAGGTGCAGTCAGGTACAGCTCAGTCCTCCCGGGCACCTGCCCAGCCATCTCTATGCCTGGTCCTGCCCCTCAGGCAGGGGTGTTAGAACAGGCCCAGGTTCTAAGGCCTGCAGAGCCACCATGCTCTCTTCCACTCTTGAAGCTCACAGCCACCATCTCCTTTGCCTCAAATATTTCAGATTAATCCCCTTAGTGGGCCTAGGCATGCTACGAAAATGCAGACCCTCACCAAAACTGGCCCGTACATAAATGAAAGATACAGTGACATTGTTACCCCCAAACTGGATGTGTGTCTTGGTGAGTGCGGAGCCAAAAGACACAATCACGCCAAAGATCGGGAGAAGGGAGAATTTATTACTTGCAGCCAGTAAGGAGAACACCAGGGATCTTTCCTAAAACAGCGTCTCCAGGAACAACAAAATTGGGAAAGTTTTAAACTATGAGTACATGCATATTCATGAAGGGGCTTGAGCAGAGGAGAATCCAGCATAGAACTGGGGCAAAGGTCGACAGACTCCAGGTTTTAGTTGATGGAAGCCACCAAGGTCAACACCATCACCCACCCTCCTCTTGGGTGGGGCCCTCAGTTCCTGTAGAACTCAAAGGTACTATTATGTTTGATATAATAATAATAATACCTTCCCCCTGAGGAGGAAGCAGGACTTGCTTTATCACTGCACTGTGCTCGGACTGCCTCTTCTCTGTCCCTTCATTCCTTTGTTCCTTTAAGATCATTATTTATGGAGAGCTGTTAAGGGATAAGCACAGTGACCAGGCCTAGGCCAAAACGGCTTCTCTTAGGTCAAGAAATCCATGCCTCGTTCTCTTTCCCTGGGGACCCCTAACCTGTCTATTTACAGTATGAGACCTTAGGGAGTGGTGGGATTGCCGCAGGCCAGGGAGCACATGATCTGTCTAAAGGGGATCACGCGACTTGGATTTTGCCCATTTTTGCCACGTGAACGTAGGGGACCAGAAGTGCTCCATCTTTGTGTTTTCCAAGAGAACCCAGAAATTTAGATTTTCATAAGAAATCTCCCACTGTTTGAACATTGCAATGCATGTTTAAAATTCATATTAAATTCTTCAAGGCCAAATAAGGATTTTCTGGGCCTCCAATTTCAACTTGTGGCCTCAACCTCAGAAAACATAGGGGGAGGCAATTGCACCAAACAGCTTCCCTTTTTCCCACAGAAAACACAGGAAAAGGCTGTGTTTTTCCTCTGGGGCTCGGGGAAGTCAGAGTTCCAGGTTCAAAGGCTGGTTACCTTCTCTGCAGGGATGCAGGTGAAGAGGGTGGGGAAACACTTTTCATTCTTTCTGGGGGAGTCAAGGAGAAAGGAGTCCTTTCTCAGCCAGGATGGCTGATGGAGAACGCTACAGGCTTGAGTGTTTGGATGACTGCTAGTTGGAAAGTCAGACATAAATAACGTGCAATAATTACATTTATTTATTTAAAAATTTAAAAAAATATATTGGAGTATAGGTTTTTTAACAAGAATATTTATTTATTTGACTGGACCAGGTCTTAGCTGTAGCATGTGGGATCATATTCGTCACAACTCTTAGTTGTGACATGCGGAATCTAGTTTCCTGACCAGGGACTGAACCCAGGTCCCCTGACTGGGAGTGTGGAGTCTTAGCCACTGGACCACCAGGGAAGCCCCCGGAGTACACTTGGTTAACAGCACTGTGTTAGCGTCAGGTATACAGAAAGTGCTTCCGTTGTACGTATATTAATGCGTGCCTGCATGCGTGCTAAGTCACTTCAATCATGTCTGACTCTTTGCGATCTTAAAGACTATATCCTGCCAGACTCCTCTGTCCTTGGGATTCTCCAGGCAAGAATACTGGAGTGGGTTGCCATGCCTTCCTCCAGGGGATCTTCCTGACCTGGGGATCGAACCTGTGTCTCTTATGTCTCCTTCACTGGCAGACAGTTCTTTACCACCAGCGCCACCTGGGAAGACCTCATAATTAATGCATCTATGTATCCTTTCTTCATTCTTCAGGAATGAAGGACCAGCGAAGGCTTTCTACCTGGGGCGTGGTGTGACCGGGCCTGCAGTTTTGCAAGTCATGCTGCAGATTGGGGCCTGTGTCAGGGTGGATTAGGAGGCCAAAGGGGGTGTGTGTGGGCAGACTGGTCCGTGGAAAGCCTGGTGCGGTGTGGGTGGGGAGAGAGGAAGGGGCTGTCACAGGCTCAGTGACACAAGAAGAATCGGCAGGAAGTGAGGCTCCGTGGAGGGGAAGCAATCAAGATCACAATCTGGGTGGCTTCGCTCTCCCTTCCTCTCCTGGGTCCCTCGGGACGCTGCTGGGGAAAGCGACGGTTTCAAAGGAGGAGGTGATGCTCACCGTCAGCAAGGCTTGCAGCCTGAAGCGGCTCTTCCCCTTGCAACCCATGCAGCTCTGACATGCACTGCAGTTTACACTTTAACATCTCTGATGCTAGGATACATCAAATGACCCACGGCATGCTGGAGTTTAATTGGTGTTTGTTATGGGCTAAATTATGTCCCACACAGTTCTTCTGTTTAAGCCCTAACCCCCAGCACCTCGGAATATGTCTGTATTTGTATTCCTAAGGTGCGGGGGAGGAGTTTGGGGTTAGCAGACGCAAACTGTTATACGTAGAATGGATAAACAACGGGGTCCCTCAGTATAGCACAGGGAACTATCAACTTCCTGTGATAAACCGGAGTGCAAAAGGATACATATGTCACTGAGCCACCTTACCCTGCAGCAGAAACTAACACGTGATAAATCGACTTCAATAAAAAACAATGTGTCTGTATTTGCAGGTAAGGCCTCTAAAGAGGTAATGAAGTTGGAACTTCCCCGGTGGTCCAGTGGTTAAGATTCCGAGCTTGCAGATGCAGGGGGTACGGGTCTGAGTCCTGGTCTGGGAAATAGGATTCCACATGCCGTCTGGCCAAAAAGCAAAAGAACAGATAAATGGATGGGGTAATGCTTGTACCATATGTTAAAAAGTCACATCTGTACACATCAGAGCAGAAAACCAAATACATAATAAAGAGATCTTTAAAAAAAAAAAAAAAAGAAGTGATAAAGTTAAAAATAAAGCCTTCAGGGTGGGTCTTGCTCCGATATGACTGGTGCTTCTTATAACAAGAGGAGATTCAGACACAGACACGTAGCAAAGCCCAAGCCTGTGGAGGCACGGGGAGAAGTCGGCCATCTGCGAACAAGGAGCGAGGCCTCCAGAAGAGCCCAGCTGACACCTTGATCTTGAACCTCCAGTCTCAGGACTGGGAGACAGTAGGGCTGTTGTTTAAGCCACCTGGTCTGTGGTTCTTGGTGACAGCAGCCTTCGCATTTGAATACAGTGGGCTTTTTCTTTCTCAACGGTGCGTGGCATAGTGGTGGATCTTAACACTGATGCGGGCTAAGCGTCCTGGAGTCTATGAACTGGTGTGCATCATCGTTTTCCCTTTTGTTACTTACAGTCCTCACTCATGTGTGCATGACTCTGACCAAGGTCACTATACCATTTATCACCCTCCTTGGGATGATTTTAAAAGTGGAAAGGGAGCTTCTATTAGTAATGATTCAGGGACTACACGGGGGTAGCCTGGCATGTCCTGGGCGGATATGGAGCCCCAGTCCCCTCCACTCCCCCTGGAGGGTGTTAGAAGGAAAGCGTGGCACTTACCCCAGGGGGACCTCATCCCCGCGTGCCAGAGCCCAGGCCACCGCCTGCCCGACAACAGCACAGATGATGCCGCCCACCGAGACAGAGGAGCCAGGAGTTCCTCACTTGCTCAGACAGCCCTGGATTCAGGGTGGATCTCTTTAAAAAGGCCGGAAAAGGTATCTTCATGTCGTAACTGGTTAAGCTCTCCGTCTCAGGCGTGTCTTTCTCAACTGGTCTGCCACAAGGTGGGAAATTCCCATGGCGCTTCCTTTTTCGAGTTCACGCATCACGGAGTCTTATAAAAACGCGAAAGCAAAAATTACCCCTGAAAAGTGGCAGCTTATTCAGCGATTAAACCATAACTTCTGTGAGCTAATTAGGAAAAACCATTGACTGAGCACCAACTACGTGTTTTATATACATCGTCTCACTGGACTTTTCACAGTGAACCCAGTGGGGTAAATGACATGCCTCCATTTTCCACAGCAGGAAGCTAGCACTGCAAGCACTTTGGGGCCTGTTCAGGGCCACGCAGCTGGAAGGCGGGGCCAGGATTCGCAGGGGGTCCTTGACTCTGATGCTGAGTTTTTTCTGCTCTGCTGTCTGCGTTCTTTCTCCCTTCTGTCAGCTACAAATTGGAGCTTGCCAAGGGCATTTGCCTCCCGCCTCTGCTGAGATTGAACCCTGAGCTGCTGCAGCTGCTGACCTTCGACACCCCCTGAGGGGAATTCAGGGTGGAGAGTGAGGCACCCTGTGCCCCAGGGAAACTGGTGGGACAGGTCTTCAGATGGTTAGATATTTTCAGGAACTGATTTCAGGATCCCAGTCCTTGCATCTCTTCATACCTAGAAAGGCACTAAATCCCTTTGTGGTGACATCAGCTCCTTGTGACTAGCAGAAAACCTTTCGTAACGTAAGCTCTTGATTGCACTGAACTCCCCCTTCACCGAAATCCTACATACCGACCTTCCCCTACAACGTCTTTGGAGCGGACTGTCAGGGCTTTCTGAGGTGCTGTCTCCCAGGCTGCAGTCCTCGCTTTGCCCCCAATAAAGCTTAACTTGCGACTCTCACATTGTGCATCTTTTTAGTTGACATTTCCTTCTTTTTAAAAATTGTATTTATTTTTTTATTGGAGTATAGTTGACTTACAACATTGTGTTAGTTTCAGGTGTACAGCTTAGCAACTCAGAATACATATATATATATATATATATATTCTTTTTCAGATTCTTTTTCCTTGTAGATTATTACCAAATCCTGAGCGGAGCTCCCTGTGCTATACTCCAGGTCCTGTTGATTATCCATTTTATGTACAGTAGAGTGCATCTGTTCATCCCAAACTCCTCATCTATCCCTCCTCCCCTTTCCGCTGTGTTATCCATAAGTTTGTTTTCTATGTCTGTGAGTCTGTTTCTGTTTTGTAAATAAGTTCATTAGCACCACTTTTTTAGATCCCACCTAAAAGCGATACATTTTATTTGTCTGTCTGTGTCTGGCTTACGTCACTAAGTACGATCATCTCTAGGTCCATTCATGTTGCTGAAAATGGCATTCTTTTCTTTCCTTTCTTCCTTAACTAAGTTTTATATGTTTACCCAGCTTGCAAATGTTTTCCGTGTTTTTCAGATGCAGCATTTCATAACGAATAAGGACTGGGAGGAGAGGCAGAGAACCGAATGGAATGGGCTGGATGTGGGAGGTGGGAGGACTTGATTTCCGGTTCTGCCGGGTGGTGGCCCCGAGTTTCCGGCGCTGCGTGTCCTAGACCCTCATTCTAACTCTATTAGTTGGTAGCGACAGGCAAATACCACCCACATTTCGCCTTTATTTCAGCAGGCAAGTATCTTATAGTTAACGGTTTTAATGTTATTTGGGTAAAAGGCACTCAGAGTACGAATCAGTCACTAACATTGCTTCACCTTCTAAAACTGGACAGGATTGCTTATTTTTTTCTTATGTCAACGCTCTAGCGAAAAATGTATTTGACTTAAGCAAAAAAGATCACTCTAACACATTTTCAAAGTTACAGGTGCTGATAATAAAGTGCTAGGGTGGAAATCAAAACAGATACCTGGAAATCAAAATAAGGGTTTTTCTTGAGGAAAATATGGGCTTTTCTATATTTCTCTGCCTCTCCCCCCAGTCCTTATTCGTTATGAAATGCTGCATATGAAAAACACGGAAAACATTTGCAAGCTGGGCAAACATATAAAACTTAGTTAAGGAAGAAAGGAAAGAAAAGAATGCCATTTTCAGCAACATGAATGGACCTAGAGATGATCGTACTTAGTGACGTAAGCCAGACACAGAAAGACAAATAAAATGTATCACTTTTAGGTGGGATCTAAAAAAGTGGTGCTAATGAACTTATTTACAAAACAGAAACAGATTCACAGTAAGGCAAATCTCTTATTATTCCACTTGTTACATCTAGAGCAAAATCTCCAAATGCTTCTTACATGCATTATTAGTTCTGCGTTTTCTGACTTACTTAGGTTTTAAACCTTTCAACTTATGTCCTGTGAAGAAATTTATATTTAAAGTTCTTGCTCATGGATAGGGAGCTTTTTTTTTTTTTTTAAAGAAACTGCTTATTGAAAAATGGTTTCACTCTGCTCATTCTTCAGGGACCACATTGAAAGAGACAAAGTTCAGCTCTCAGATGGAGTCAGAGCAAGCGTTCTAGGTATTTAAGGACGTTTAGTAATAGTAGTTCCCAACAGAGACAAATGATGCCAACTGTGAGCTGTCCTTTCCTTCTGGAGTTCACCAGGGGCCCAGAGTTCTACGTCTTGGCAGAAACACTGGCAATTCCACACCCACTCTCAGGTCCCTGGCATTCCAGTGTACAACTGCGGGCTGACTGGCACTCTGGAAGCGTGCAGCCCTGCTGCTGCGGGGCGGGATGGAAGGCAGGCGGGGGGAACCAAGGGAGAGGACGGGGGAGGGCAGCAGGGAAGTACTTTCTGGAAGACTCTGTCGTTTTTAAAAAATTCTTTGGCTGCAGTGGGTCTTCGTTGCTGGGCCAGGCTTTCTCTCCTTGTGGTGAGCAGGGACTACTCTTCACTGGGATCTTCCGGGACCAGGGATCAAACCCGTGTCCCCTGCATTGGCAGGCGGATTCTTATCCACTGAGCCATCATGGGAGTCCCACTAATTGTCAGTTCTAATGACTGATGAAGCCTGGAGAGATGAAACCCAGATCAGATTTGACTGCAAGTCTAAGCCAGCCCGATCCCCCTGTGCCTGCCCAGCGGCCCATGGCCCATACCTCCACTCTGCTCCCTGAGGTTCCTGCTCCCCGCGGGCGCCTTCCCCAGGCAGCAGGCTGTGAGGAGGGAACCTATGGTCAGTCATTTGTTTCTGATGTTTCAGCAGTTCTTGAATCTTCCAGTGAAGAAAGGCTAAAATGAATTGGTTATTTGGCTGATAACCTGAATTAATTATGTGGCTTATCCCCGGCTTCCACGCACACAGTTTGTTATTCCTTAGGTGGGCTATTGAGAGTTGGAAGGAAGTTTCCCAACTTTAAATGACTTGCGGCAAGTGGGACCTGGTTCAGATGAGAAGGCTGGTGTAAGAAAAGGAAACGAGAGGCAGGTATCCGAGCTGGGACCTGCCGGAGAAACTCCTGCGAAGGCAAGGAGACGGGCAACTCGACAGTTCACGGCAGAGTTGCCCCAGGTCTCACCATTTCTACCTCATTTGTCTTCATTTCTTGGCTTTGGTCTCTTAACTGTTGGTGGCTATCGGACAGAGCTAAGAGATGAGGCAGACAAGGGCAAATTTTTTTTTTTAATTGGAGTATAGTGGCTTTACAATGTTGCATTATTTTCTGCTGTACAGCAAAGTGAATCAGCTGTGCATATACATATTTCTCCTTTTTCTCTTTGGATTTCCTTCCCATTTAGGTCACCGCTGAGCGCTGAGTAGAGGTCCCTGTGCTGTGCAGGAGGTTCTTCACACAGAGGCGCATCTGGGTGTCAATCCCAATCTCCCAATTCATGCTCCCCGCTTTCCCCCTTGGTGTCTATGACGTTGTTCTCTCCTGTGTTTCTGTTTCTGAAAGCTTAAGTTTAAGACCTCTGAGTTTTAAGCATTCTTTTCTTTCCAAAGAAAAGCAATCTACCAAAATCTGTCTGTGGAGTACTGGATTTTAGTGAAGAAGTGAAGTGAAGTGAAAGTTGCTCAGCTCTTTACAGCCCCATGGACTATACAGTCCACGGAATTCTCCAGGCCAGAACACTGGAGTGGGCAGCCTTTCCCTTCTCTAGCAGATCTTCCTGACCAGGAATCAAACCGGGGTCACCTGCATTGCAGGCAGATTCTTTACCAACTGAGCCATCAGGGTTGGTGAAACTGTAGTATTAATTGAGGATTCCGTTTCCCATTTTTGTAAAAAGTGGAGCTTCACCTCTGCAGCTCTGCAGTTTTATCAGGGTGGGTGTGTATGCTTAATTCTTATCAAGGTTGTAGGCCAGGGTGGGTCATGTGTTCAAAGGTGGGACAAATTAAGCCTTTCTTCTCACTATCAACTGGAAAAAATACACCACCTGGAGGTGGAGAATCATGTTTTATTTCGTGGACTTTGTGAGGGTTTAAGCCCAGGACATGGCTTGCCAGATGGCGCTGATCCACTGCTCTGAAGAGGTAAGGGAGGAGCTAAGACATACACAAGCTTTTGCAACAAAAAACAGGTAATCAGAATATCAAAAGATTTTGCTGTTGCTCAGTCGCTAAGTCGTGTCCAACTCTTTGCAACGACATTGACTGCAGCACACCAGGCTTCCCTGTCCTTCACCATCTCCTGGAGTTTGCTCAAACTCACGTCCATTGAGTCGACAATGCTATCTAACCATCTCATCCTCTGCCTCTCCCTTCTCCTTTTGTCTTCCCAGCATCAGGGTCTTTACCAATGAGTCGGCTCTTCGCAGCAGGTGGCCAAAGTACTGGAGCTTCAGCTTCAACATCAGTCCTTCCAATGAATATTCAGGGTTGATTTCCTTTAGGACTGATTACAAAAGATTTCTGTTAAAGAAAACCAGATAACCCAAGTTAATGAAGTCAGAGCTTTTCTAGCTCTGGAAAGATGCAAGAGTCTGGGCTCACTGAAATCACTCTTTTCGATATGCACCTTAGCTATCTAGGGCCAGAATCCTGTTTCTCTCTGTCGTGAATCCCCTCAGGGTGCACAGCTGGGGAAAGGGGGCGGGCAACTGCAGTGGCTATGGGCTTGAGGGCTGCATCATCTTTTGTCCGTATCACCCTCAATTTGCTGCCACTGGAAACTTGAAAAAACAAACAAAAGATTAGGAATCTGAGCGAATGGCAAAGCCACAAGATTCTGCCATCTGCCTTTCTTCCCCTCCAGCTATCACCATGACTACGCACACCCAAACAGAGTGCCCAGGCTCAGAAACGTGGTCCTCCCCTTCTGGCCCACCTCACGAGAAATGTGGTCCTCCCCTTCTGGCCCTCGTCACGAGAAATGTGGTCCTCCCCTTCTGCCCCTCCTCACGAGAAATGTGGTCCTCCTCACGAGAAATGTGGTCCTCCCCTTCTGGCCCGCCTCACGGCTTTGACATGAAGTCCTTGGCATCAGACCAGCCAGCCTTTGTCCGAAGCCCCAGGTACAGGTGCACACTGACCCCCTGAGACAGTGGCTCCTGGCACTGGGGAAGGCAGCATGGGGTCCTCAGGAGACGAGGGTTTCCCCAGTCTGGAGTGATGGGTAGGGAGGAGGAGGAGTGGGTGGTGAGAAGGGGGTAGGGGCCTCTGCATCTGGGCCCCATGGGACCTGCGTGTACTCCGGGGGCAGCAAGCAAGGCCCCTTCCCCTCACCTCCAGCTCCAGCTGTGGATGCAATCGCAGCCGGGAACTGGTGGGAAACAAACACAGCTCACTTGAAAAAGTCAAAGTGTGTCAGCTGCTCAGTTGTGTCCTCCTCTTTGCTACATCACGGAGTAGAGTCCGCCAGGATCCCCATCCATGGAATTCTCCAGACAAGAACATTGGAGTGGGTAGCCATTCCCTCCTCCAGGGGTCTTCCCGATCCAGACATGGAACCCTGGTCTCCCGCATTGCAGGTAGATTCTTTACCGTCTGAGCCACCAGGGAAGCCCCAATTTATAGAAGATTCACTAATCTCTGATTTAAGTTTCCACTCTCCCTAGAGTGCTGGAACCTGAACCTGAATCAGTTTTGGCCTTCCTGAGGGCCACAGGCAGCCTGCAAGGCACAGTGGGGGGTTCCCAGGGGCCGCCTCTCCT
>NW_011494808.1:7831342-7869431 GCF_000754665.1 Bison bison bison
CCCCCAGGGCACAGAGCTGTACCCCCAGCAACCCGGGTCCTGTGCTGGGCAGGGGAAGCTCAATCTGCCGTGTCTGTGACATGTCAGGGGCATGAACCTCAGAGACACGCAGGAGGACCCCCCCCAAGTCTGACCCCCTGTGTGGGCCCCAGGGAAGCTGGTGCCCACCCGACTCGGGTCTCTCAGGCCTCTTCCGGCTCCTACTAGGAGGCAGGCAGGCGGCTTCTCGCTCCAGCGCCCCCGCCCACAGATCTCTGCTGTTTCCAGCTGCAGGAATTTCCTTTCCTCAAGGATCAGCTGGAACATGTCGCTCCTACAGACGTTTTGCTGGCTCCTGGAGGTGAAGCAGGGAACGCTCCTGCTCTGGGGCACCGCCCTCTGCTGTGGGCCAGGAGCTGGTGCTGGGGGGTGGGAGGGGGGCAGGGAAGCCCGGATTAGGAACGGGTAAAGAGGACCCCTCAGAAGGGCTCCCCCGCTCCCACGTGATGAAACTCACTGGTTTCCTTCTGCTCCAAGGGCTGGGCACCCAGGAAGCTGGGACTGCGTCTGCATCTCTGCGTGTATCCTTGGTGAATTTCGGACGAAGTAAACCAGGGTCTGGTGCCTTATATGGGAAACCCTGAATCCCAGAGGGCTCCCAACTGCACCCTCGCTGCCGGAGGGGACCGGGGGAGTGGGGAGGGGCCGGTTCTGGGGAGGAAGGGATGGAGTGGGGAAGGGAGCCATTCTTGGGGAGCCCCACGTAGGGAGGGGTCATCGGAACCATCATGAATCTGCATCTATTTATGAGCTTGGTGACAGTTTTATTACATGGAGGATAGGAAATTCCAGTGGGACGCCAGTTCTCCAGAGGAGAGGTCCCAGAATTGTCCACTGAAAACCAAGCGAGTGAATGAGTGAAAACGTGCTCCAATTCCAGTCCTTCAAGACCTGTGAGCAGCAGCAGCATTCGCTTGTATTCTTTAGGTAGTTGGGTCAGCAGGATCACAGTTCTCTGCATCTACTTAAATATAAACCACAGTGAGACAGAATCAACGCCAAATTAAAACCGAGCGACTAAATATAACTCAGATACCAAGTATCTTTGCTTTCATCTGGGAAGACAGCCAAATGACACATGTTTGGATTTATTTATTTTTTTTAAGGGGAAACAAATTAATTACTTGGTAAATATAGTTTGCTAGGCCAGATTGCTTGGAACGTGAGAGAAAAAGATAAAGAATGGTTGCTAGTGATTCCAGCAAAGTCTATTATTTAAAAGCTAGTTCGCACAAGGGGCAAATATTTGCCTTTTTATGTTGGCCTTAAACGTATTGATGTATTTGAATAAAGATTAGGCTGACAATTAATCAGTATCAACATCTAAGGTTTACTTGAAGCTGGAATTAACTGGAGTCAGTAAACTCTGCCACAGAGTCAAAAGCCCGAGCCTTATCAAAATGACGGAAAGGTTTGGGGTTTGCAGCATTGATGGGCCTTTCTTGTCTGTGTTTGTTGTCAGCCTCTGAGCTAGCTGAGTGAGTGGCTCTGCTCAGGGACCCCACTGTCTGATTCTTGCCTTTGGTGTTTCTGACCTATTTAAGGAGAGCAAATTTCTGGCCTGAGACTGCTACCCTGAGTTCTCCTGAAATACCCCTTCAAAGTTTATTCTCCAGCAGCAGGATGGCGAGTGCCCGCTTGGGACTGGCATACTGGTAGACCAAGATCCCTTTTCCCAGGCACCCACCAAGGGAGGGTGGTCACTAGGGAAGGAGAGAAGGGATGAGCCACAGGACCCTTGCGTGTACCACTGCTCCCTACTCACTCTACAGACCCGCGAACAGGTAAGTAGAGCGCAGGGGCCCCTTACTCCTGAGGCTTCCAACCCCGTCTTCCCGAGCCCCTCCCTCTTGGCTTCCTCAGAACCCCTGTTTCCTAAGATATTAACAGATGCCACCCCTTGCCCCCTCAGGGAGGGGCTCTGTGGTTGAAGGGTGCTTGAAACAAATTTAAACAACTGTTTTTCTCTCTTGCAAGAATTCTCAGAACCTTTAATATATTCGTTTACATTGAGAATCTCTTAAGAGGAAAAGACGTGACCTGTGACATTTAGAAATTTTCGTGATTTTCTACGCATGTGTTTTCCCTCGAAAGGGTTTACAGCAGAGCTGGTAAGAAGCAGGTCACCGGGTGACACGCAGTTTGTTTCACAAACTGGGGAGCCCGCTAGAGCAGTTCCAGTTGCCCAGAAACAGGCCAGTTCCTTGCGGGGACTGGTGGAATGGGGAGTCGAGGAAAAGGGGGCCCGGGACTTGCTTTGAAGTGATGATCCTTTCTAGCTGCCCTAGCTGCCCTTGCTGCCCGTTGCCAGTTATTTCCAGCGGATCCTTCTTGTAACTTGGGAGGCTGGAGAAGCCGGCCGGATACGTCAGGGCAGGAAGCTGGGCTGTCAGAGGCCAAGCCCAAGTGTGAGTGCCTCCCGAAACCCTGCCCTGCGGCCCCTCACCTGCCTCTGAGGGGTGGGAGGCATCCACGGGGCCACTGAACGTGGTCCTGGGAGAACCCACAAGGCCCCTGGGACTGGGCAGTTCAGGATGTGCTGCGTCAATCCCACTCCGGTGAACAGAGGAAAGTCAGGCCGTCGGGCCTACTCCCTGGGACCCAGGAGCATCTAGAGACGGCGTGATGGTGGAGAGCAGCTGGTCTGGGGACAGAGAAAGAAGGCGACACCACTTTAAGAAGTGTCCTTGTCTCAGCTAAAGCCCGTTAGCTGAAAGGAGACAGGTGAATTTAGCTGAGTCCTCAGGTTTCTCAGCACTCACGGATCAGCTCTGAGAAGAGCCATAGGGTCTGATGAAGTTATTTTTAAGGCTTCGCCATGGGGAGTCTCCTTCCAGGCACAGATGACTCAGAAGTGGGCCCTGTGTACAGATTTTATTAGATAACCTCCAAGGCTTATTTTTACAAAGTAGAACGTAGCACTTTGCATTTGCAAAGCAATTAATAGTGCACATATTAGTTAAGAGCCCATTTTGGGTTCAAGAGCAACATTTTGTTACTTAAAAATTAATAGCAATGTCACAAAGGGCTTATAAAAAGAGATGGATTACCCCAATTCTGTATAATGCTACGCTTTTATTTGCCATTACTTTAATTACTTAGATATTATTTTATATGTTTTCATTATTTTAAAGTGCCTTGGGAGTATGAAAGATGTCTCACAGATAATGTATTCCACTTTAGCCCGAACAGCCTAATCATAAGTAGCTGTAGATTAATGCATTTATCACTTAAAATTTCGTTTTAATGTTCTGTAAGCAAGTGAAATGGACGTCTCAGAGAAGACCGATACCTCACATGCCATGGAATTCCTCCTCAGAGAATAGATTACGAACAGTCCTGGGGAAGGAAAAAAAAGAAAACAGTAGAAAGAGTTGTACAGAAGCTGACAAACCCCAGTTAAGAGCCAGCGCTGAGAAAATAGCGCACATCCTTTGGAAATGGAATATTTATTCTCCACTAAAGTGGGTCTTCCAATTTCCACGCGTTCACGTTCTTCTCTATTTCCTGCCAGGTGAGCTGGGGTGACTGTCCTGCAGACGTGGCTGCTGTGGTTTTCCCTCAGCAGGCAAACTCCAGATAAACGTGACTCATGGTCACGGATCCCTCCTTGAGGGTTTTTAAAAATAACCTACAGCTGCTATTTTTAGCCAACCTGCCAGCCCGCAGGCCTGAGGCTCCCTCTTTCACAGAAAGTAATTAACGATCTCTAATCCCTCAGGAGACGGAGACACTGAAGATCCTGAAACGGAAACAAAAAATCCGCTGTCTTCACCCATGGACACAAAGCCCGCCACCCTCCTGCCGGCCCTGGTTGAGGCTCAGACTCATGGAGAAAAGCAAACAGTTTTAAACTTCTGAAAGAGGTGTTATAAATGGGGGAGGGGTGGGGGGGGATGAAGCAAAAGGTTCAAAAGCAGCTGCATCCTCTCTTTTCAAACAAGACTTTCCCCCCTGACTCCAGCTCATTTGTTATTCAATTTCACTTCCCACTCGATGCTAAAGGTTTGAAAGCTTTTGGCAGGTCTCCGTGGAGTCATTTAAGCGCTCTAATAGAAAGACCAGAAGGGCAAATTATACAAATTCATTCTGAGTCAAACACTCTTATTTTAGAAAATAAGAAAATCTGTGGTTTCAGAAGACAGAATATGGACCAGTGAGACCGTGTTGTGCAGGATGGCCTGGCAATGCACGAAGGCTGTTGGGCCAAGTGGACAAGTCCCCGGGTCTGGAGCTCCGGCGGGACCCTGGTGTCACACCCCATCAACCCAGTCACCCTCTTGGCTGCAGTGGACCTGTCTCTCTGCATGCACCAGTGCCCAGCAAGTTTCCGTAAGATGTTACAGAAACGTTTGCAGGCTTGACTCTTTGAAGTTGATGGTAAGCAAACTTCCTATTTGTGACACAAGTTAAATGTGTTCAATAGATGGAACTCCTGGGGATTTCCCTGGTGGTCCAGGGGCTAAGACTCCTCACTCCCAATGCAGGGGGCCTGGGTTCAATTCCTGGTCAGGGAACTAGACCCCACATGCCAACTGAGACCAGATGTAGCCAAATACATGAATAAATATTTTAAAAAAATAGATGGAACTCCTTATGAATACTTGTTTTTCTTAACATGACACTTTAACAGTTATTTTCTCTTTAGCTCCTGATTGTTTCTCTAGAGTCTCGCTCTTCCTAAATTCCTTTTTGTTGTTTTGTAGAGTACAATCTCCAGCGATCCTTTTAAACGGGTCCTGTGAATGGTATCTTTTCTGAGTTCTCACTTGTCTGAAATGCCTCCATTTTTTCTTACACGCCTGCATGCGGAGTCGCTTCAGTGTGTCCGTCTCAATGTGACCCCAGGGACTGTAGCCCACCAGGCTCCTCTGCCCACGGGATTCTCCAGGCAGGAATGCTAGAGTGGGTTACCATGCCCTCCTTCAGGGGATCTTCCCAACCCAGGGATCGAACCTGTGTCTCCTGCATCTCCTGCATTGGCTGGTGGGTTCTTTACCACTGTGCCACCTGGGAAGCCCATCTTTTCCCTACGGAATATTTTCACTTGAAATCGATGTTCATAAGTCTTTTCCATTAGAATTTTAAAGATGCAGCTTCATTGTCTTCTCGCATCAGCTGTTATTGATGAGAAGTGTGAGGTCAAGGTGATACTCCTTCCCCCCACCCGCCATACAGTGTTTTATTTTTATTAAAAAAAAAATCATCTGCTTTTTCCTTTTTCCTCAGGGAGATCAAGGCTTTGTCCCTAGTATTCTGAAATCTCACCACAATGTCACCACTAAGCACGTGGCATCTTTTCTTTCTCCTATTTTGGTCTTTGGGGCACTGTTGTTCACAGGACTCGTGCATTTCATTAACTCTGGACATTTTTCTTCTTTTGAGATATTTGATCCCATCTATCCACTCTGTCCTCCTTCTGAAACGTGTTCAGGTGGACGTGGGAAGCACGTGACAGTCTCTTCCACGTTCCCAACTTTTCTTTCACGCTTTTCATCTCGTTTCAGGGAATTCCTTAGTTCAGTCTTCCTGCTTTTTGGCCAGTCCTTGTAGATAGTAGGTGCTCAGTAAATGTTTGTTGAGCTGAAATGAATTGCACTGATTGGGGTGCAGGGAAGGGGGTCCAACACGTGTGAAGCCTAGAGCTGGATGGCCTTGTAACAAAGGCAACTAAAAATAAAGCACGTTATGGGAGGACAATGAATGTGGGCTGATTCCCCAGGGCAGAGATCACCTACTGGCTAATCTCTGAATACCAAGAAACACTGAGAGATTTGGGGAGGGGCCAAACACATGTCTGGCCCCTCCCCAAACCTTCTATAATTCTGGCAACAGGACAGGGATTGATCAGAACCAAATAAAAGTGCTCTTCTGACTCCATGGACACTCCACTGCCAATTCCACCCCAAGTCCCACCCCTCCTGTGGTTGGCCTGGTCTGAGTTCTGCCATTTAACGTTGTAAGAAAGATGATACCAACTTGGAAAAAAAGCCAACAGTATATCCTTTATTTAAAAATTAATTTTTATTGTATTATAGCGCATGTGTGCTCAGTCGCTTCAGTTGTGTCCAACTCTCTGTGACTCTATAGACTGTAGCCCACCAGGCTCCTCTGTCCGTAGGATTCTCCAAGCAAGAATACTGGAATGGATTGCCATGCCCTCATCCAGGGGATCTTCCAAGCCCAGGAATTGAACCCGCGTCTCCTGCATTGCAAATGGATTCTTTACTCACTGAGCCACCTGGGAAGCCCATTGGAATATAGTGGATTTACAATATTGTGTAAGTTTCAAGTGTACAGCAAAATGAGTCAGACATATATATATATGTGTGTGTGTATATATATACTTTTTAAGATGCTTTTCCCATGTAGGTAATTACAGAGTATTGAGTAGAAAAATACATTATTTGTACCATTGTTTTAGATTCTATATATAAGCGATAACGGTGTATCCTTTCAATATTCCATTGTCTAGAGGTCCTGTGAGGGGTTATTGAATTCTTTAGGGCTGCACCAGCCCACTGCCACTGGTGGCTTTCTATTTAAACTTTAATTACAATCCACTAGTATTCAAAATTCAGTTTCTCAGCCATAGTGGCGGCATTTCAAGTAGCCCATGTGGCTACTGGGCTGGACAGCCAGATACGGAATATGCCATCACTGCAGAAAGTTCTATTGGATAACGATGGTCTAAGGGATGAACTTTGCTTAATTTTCCATTCACTACTGAACTTGTGAGTCACATGCTAACTTGAACATGCTTGTCCAAATAGATTTCCGTCTGTAGGAAATGACAACCCCCATGGTTCCAGTTTTATTTTCCCGTGAGACATGAACCATTCGGTTCATCCCTAAGTTAGCAAAGTTCTTTCACGCACCTTAGCTAACTGACTAGGTAAACCTCTGTTTCTCAAATTTCCCTTTGAAAGAACTCATTCTCCTGCTGGCTCCATCATTAACAGGCTTAGTGGATTGAATGGTGGCAGGTGAAGGCCCTGTTCCAAGGCCACAGGTGTAACCCTGTACCAAGGTCATCTCTGGCACTGACCAAGCTCCATAGCAACCGTTGCCATGAGCCCCCCGACCCCATATTAGGTAAAAATAGCCACCCTGTGACCCACACTGTAGCCCCCTAGCCCATCGCCTAATGCCATCCTTCCAGCAGGAGTTTTCTTTGTCTTGCGGCTATAAAAGAAATTGGCTCCAACCCCCCAAAGCGTTGACTCTCCCTTGAAGCTGCCTGCTGTTCTAACAGTGTCTCCCGCTCTGATAAACTCTATTCTCCTCTCATTCTGCCTCATGTCTGGAAATTCTTTTCCAGCCCACACACAGACCTGGGTTCCTTGCATGGGCCTTTAATCCAGTGATGAGGGGGGCTTCCCTGGCCGTACAGAGATGAAGACTCCAAGCTTCTACTGCAGGGGCGCGGTTTCAATCCCTAGTTGAAGAGCTTGAGAGTCCTCATGTGGCCTGTTGCAGCAAAAAAAGAAAAAGAGAAAAAGAAAGAAATCCAGTGATGAGTGGCGTTGCGGAGGACAGGCGAGACTGGGAGGAAGGCTCTCCTTTAGAGGCTGGATGTGGGGGCAGGTGGTGCCACACTGCGGACCCTCACTGGGCCTTCTGGCCCCCAAAACTGGGGAGAACACCTTCATACTGGTTTAAACCATCTGCTAAGTGGTAATTTGTTACATTAACCCTAGAAAACTAATACAATCAGTTCAACAGAGGTCTGGTATATGCTCATTTTATATTTCTACCTGAGTCATGCTATTTCAAAAAATAGTTAATTTCCTTATTTTTGGTTGTGCTGGGTCTTTGGTGCTGCTCATGCGTGTCGGTTGCCTGGAGTGGGGCTGCTCTCCACTTGCGGGGCTCAGGTTTCCTATCCGTGTCTCTCGTTGCAGAGCTCAGGCTCTGGGGCACAGGCTTCAGGAGATGGGCCGTGGGCTTAGTTGTTCCAGGGCCTGTGGGATCTTCCCAGACCTGGGATCAAACCGGTGTCCCCTGCATTGTCAGGTGGATTCGTAACCACTGGCCCACCAGCGACCTCCGAGAGACACGCTTTTAACTAAAAAAAAAAGAATGTCTTTTGAGATTTGCATTTCTATTCAAGCTCTGCTCTTCCGTTGTCTCATCTTCCTATCCTTCTTTGTTGCCTTCCTGTCGCCGGCAGGGACCGAGACCAGACCACCTGCCCTAGCCCCGGAGGAAGACCTAGCCCGTTGGCAGGGGAGGAGGAGGACTAGCCCTGGAGGAGGACTAGCCCAGGAGGAGGACTAGCCCTGGAGGAGAACCTAGCCCCGGAGGAGGACCTAGCCCTGGAGGAGGACTAGCCCCGGAGGAGGACTAGCCCTGGAGGAGGACTAGCCCTGGAGGAGAACTTAGCCCATTGGCAGGGGAGGAGGAGGCACCTGGTGTGGGAGCACAGACTCTGCAATGAGCCTCCAGGGTCAGCCGCAGCGCAGCCACGAGCCTCGGTGCCCTGGGCGAGGACTGTGTTCTCCCTGGTCCTCGGTCGCCTCATCTGTAAAATGGGGGAACAGAGTAACCACCTCTCAGGACTTTTAATCTCTGCATGATGGACATGGAGTCGTGCACGCAGGCCCGAGGGAACTCACTGATGCCGTGTGCTCCAACTCCACATGGAACAGTGACTTCATCATTGTCCCCTGAAAGGACAACCGTAGCGCACTGTCTTCTCGGGTGTTAGGGCGTTCACCTGTTGTGCCAACGGTCTCTGCTTCCCAGCTCGGTCTCCCTGGGAAGTGAACTCAGAGGCTTCGTGAACAGCTGTTTATCAGGGAGCACCCTCGGGACCTGCAGCTGCAGGAGGAGTGAGAGGCGTCATCAGGTGCCCTCTGCCGCCCTTGGTTCCTGCGTGGGGCCGCCCTGGCAGGGCCCCGGTGGCAGTGGCTCCCCGTTGTGGCAGCCACGCCCGGCTGCCTGCCCCCTTCCTGGCAGCTGGGTGGCTGGGGTGGTGGCACTGCGTCCCTTCCTTCGATGACGATCCCCCAGCAGGGTGCGGTCAGGCCTCAGGGTCCAGGGTGAGCCACCTGCTTCCGCCTCTCTGTCCCCCTGCACCCCCTACCCCTCCCTCCTCTTTTTCCAGGTTGCCCTTGGTGCCAACCCAACAAGAAATGGGAGGGAAGCTGAGGGAAGGGGGAGCCAGGGTGCCTTTGCCCAGGGCGGTGAAGGGGTGGGGCGTGTTTCCTTTCTGCAGCAGGGTGGCGAGCTGCCTTTCCATAACCAAGGAGCTGCTCTTTAAAAGCTCGAATTCCAAAGGGATTAGGCCTGTCTGGGGAAAGGAATAAAAGGAATCTACTTCTGTAAACACAAAACAAAGATCAGAATGAGGGTTTAAAAGTAATGCTCGGCTAAGCTGAGGAAAGGCCAGGAAGACCGTGCGGTGAGCTGGAAGGGGGTTCCCTTCGGACCCAAGACAGAGAAACGGTGAGGCCAGTGTCGGATGTGGGGCCCGGCAGGTGGCAGCGATGGAGAGAGCATCTGGTGAGTGCCTCCTCCTCAAGCAGCGCACGCCTTCCCTCTCCTCGCTGGAAGCCACCAGTTTGCTCTTGGTGGCTCTACGCCTGCTTCTTATTTGCTACTTTCACTGTTTTGTTGCTGTGAGACCACACAGTGTTTGTCTCTTTCTGTCTGACCTACTTCACTTAGCATGATGCCCTCTGAGTCCATCCAGGTTGCTTCAAGGGGCAAAGTGTGGTTCTTTTTTTAAGACTCACTAGTACTCCATTGTCGGAGAAGGCAATGACACCCCACTCCAGTACTCTTGCCTGGAAAATCCCATGGACGGAGGAGCCTGGTGGGCTGCAGTCCATGGGGTCGCACAGAGTCGGACACGACTGAGCGACTGGAAAATCCCATGGACGGAGGAGCCTGGTGGGCTGCAGTCCATGGGCTCGCACAGAGTCGGACACGACTGAGCGACTTAGCAGCAGCAGCAGTGCTGCATTGTACGGGCTTCCCTGGTGCCTCGGATGGTAAAGAATCCACCTGCAATCTAGGAGACTCAGGTTCGATCCCTGGGTCGGGAAGATCTCCTGGAAAAGGAAGTGGCAACCCACTCCAGTGTTCTTGCCTGGACAATTCTGTGGACAGAGGAGCCTTGCGGGCTACAGTCCACGGGGTTGAAACAAGCAGGACACGACTGAGCAACTGAGCACGCGACCAGCACTCCTTTGTGTATGTATATATTCCGTACCTTCTTTATCCACTCATCTCAATCATTGTTTTATTTTTTTAAATTTCATTTTCTTTCTTTTTGGCCGCACTGGGTCTCTGCTGCTGCGCGGGCTGTCTCCACTTGTGGTGAGCAGGGGCCACTCCCTGTGGTGGTGGGCAGGCTTTTCAGGGCGGTGGCCTCTCGGTGCCAAGCGCGGGCTCTTGAGCACGCAGGCTTCGGGAACTGCAGCACACGACCTCCCTACTTGTGGCGGTGGGGATCCGTTGCCCCGCAGCGTGTGGGGTCTTCCCAGGCTGGGCACTGAGCCCGTGTCCCCTCCACTGGCAGGTGGACTCTTAACCACTGGACCCCCAGGGAAGGCCCCTAAGCATTGTTTTAAAAGAAAATAAAAACCTACCAAGGTGTAAGCAGTCTGTCTCTATGGACTTGCCCGTATCAGCAGGATGATCCGACCCCCAGCTCTCCCCAGACAGAACAGACACACGGAGCACGTTTACAGAGAGCCGACACTGCGACCCACAGGCGTGTGTGCTGAGGGTCTTCTCCAGCAAGGAGGACACTCGGCTGGGTGTTGAACTCCTGTGGTCGTCATGACAGGAGCCCATGCTAGTCGGCTAGGGGCTGGAAGCAAGCCACGTCTCTATCAATGTCCCGAGCTGCCTTCCCAGCGGACAACCACTTGGGGAAGGGCGTCCCACCTCCTGGGCCCGCAGGGACCGTTACTGCACCCCTGTGGGCTGCGTGCAACACGCTCAGTGGGTCTCTGCACATGTGTCTTTTCTTCAGCCTGACATGCATGCTTAGTCGTGTCCAACTCTTTGCAACCTCATAGACTGTAGCCCACCAGGCTCCTCTGTCCATGGAATTCTCTAGGCGAGAATACTGGAGTGGGTAGCTATTCCTTTCTCCAGGGGATCTTCCCAACCCAGGAATCAAACCCCAGTCTCCTGTAACAGCAGGCAGATTCTTTCCCATCTGAGCCACCAGGGGGAAGGATATGGTGGGACTTGATGTCTGACTCTTCTGGACAAATAACCACACTTGCCAGGACTGGGCTCTTCCAGTCCTTAGGATGGTCCCCCACCCGGGAGAGGCCTAAAGGAAGCAAGCATTCTTAAGAGAGCCGAGAACAACGTCAGACCAGATCTTGCAAAGCCAGTCGTGACCTTCACGTCTTGCCAAATGCAGAGACAGGCTGACCGCCGCCCCCAGCATTCCTGCTCCGCTCACTCCTCACTTCCTCTTTGTTTGCCCCTATTTTTAACTGGGCACATTGTGACCCAGAGTGAAGTACCGATTTGTCAGCTGTGTCCTTGTGATTTGCCTCTGGCAATGTGATGCAGTCTGTGGGACTTCCCAGAAGGCGGTCTAAAGGAACTGACTTGGCAGGGTGGCGTCTCCTTTTGCATTTACTTCTCTTCTTCTGGCAGCCTGTCTGGGACCCCGAGGCAACCCTGAGGATGGAGGTCAGGTGCAGGGCTGCAGTTCCAGAATGCATATGGAGCCCACATCCCACCAGCTTCGAATGACTGCCTTTGTGGAAGGAAGAACTAGGCTTCTAGCATGTCTAAGCCATTCTTATTTTGTTCTGTTTCATGCAGCTGAATCTCACCCTCATGGATCCGTAAGACGAGGTCTCCCTTTTCTCCTTCTTTCACTGATAGTCATCCATGGAGCAGCCTTGGCCTGTCCATTCTTCATCCTAGAATTCACTGAGGCCAGCGGGCTGGGAGGACCTGCTCTCAGGCATATTTGCGCTTGTAGGAGGACACCAGGAAAAGCAACACTTCTCCCCAGAGAAGCGCTGTGGCACCACCGGAAGTAAAATTTGGAATCCTGTAACTTGCCCCTGTAGATCCGGATACATGTAGGGACTTTTGTCCTTCAGTCGCTCAATTGTGTCCAATTCTTTGCGACCCCATGGACTGCAGCACACCAGGCCTCCCTGTCCATCACCAACTCCTGGAGTTTACTCAAACTCATGTGCATCGAGTCAGTGATGCCATCCAACCGTCTCATCCTCTGTCGTCCGCTTCTTCTCTTGCCTTCAATCTTTCCCAGCATCAGGGTCTTTTCTAATGAGTCGGCTCTTCGAATCAGGTGGACAAAGTACTGGAGTTTCGGCTTCAGCATCAGTTCCTCCAGTGAATATAGGGGATTGATTTAAGGATGTATCAAGTGCGTCCTCTGATCTTCAGTGGCCCCAAGCAAGCACCTGGCCACAGGAGTGAGAGGAGAAATAAAAGTTAACTAGTTACAGGTTTTCGTTTTTTGTCTGACTTCATGTTTTTTTTTTTTTCCACTTTTTATTGGAGTATAGTTGATTTATAATGTTATTTGTTTCAGGTGTGCAGCAAAGAAGTCTATTTTTTATACATACATATGTACTTCCCTGGTAGCTCAGATGGTAAAGTGTCTGCCTACAATGCGGGAGACCCAGGTTCAATCCCTGGATCGAGAAGATCCTCTGGAGAAGGAAATGGCAGCCCACTCCAGTATTCTTGCCTGGAAAAACCCATGGACAGAGGAGCATGGTAGGCTACAGTCCATGGGGTCGCAAAGAGTCAGACACCACTGAGCGACATCACTTTCATGTACATATATATCTATTTCATGGGTAGCAAGGAGATTAAACCAATCAATCCTAAAGGAAATCAATCCTGAGTATTCACTGGAAGGACCGATGCTGAAGCTGAAGCTCCAATACTTTGGCCACCTGATTTGAAGAGCTGACTCACTGGAAAAGACCCTGATGCTGGGAAAGATTGAGGGCATGAGAAGGGGGCAACAGAGGGTGAGATGGTTGGATGGCATCACCGACTCAATGGACATGAGTTTGACTAAGCTCCGGGAGTTGGAGATGGACAGGGAGGTCTGGCGCGCTGCAGTCCATGCATTCGCAGAGAGTTGGACATGACTGAGAGACTGAACAACAACAACTATATATATATATATTTCATATTATTTTCCCTTACAGGTTATTACAAAGTATTGAATATAGCTCCTGTGGTATACAGTAGGTCTCTGTTGATCATCTATTTTATATACTGTATTGTGTATATGTTCATCTCAAACTCCTAATTTAGCCCCCTACCCCTAACTAGTTATGTTTGAGATCCAGGCAAATGTGTTTGGAAAGACTGTAGATTTATGGCTCATTGGAAGGTGTCATTATGCACATTGATTTTCTCCAGGCTTTGGAAAGCAATTTCAAAGGGAAATTATATTTTCTAACTTATATGTAGGTTCACAAAACAACTATATCTCATATGAAACATTTCTAAAAATGCTGGTCATCTCTAGCACAATTACATATAAGTTTGAACTTTTCTCTTAACAGTTGAATGGTTGGCAGAATTAGTAAGAAATAAGGAAATTGCTTTTGAAAACAAAAGTTGAAAGTTCTTTGATTTAGGAGCGATTAGAGAAATTTATTTGCTGAGAAGTGTCGTATAACTATAATAAAAGTCATTATTCCTCCAAATACTGTAATTTGTATACAACACTTGGGCTGATTTATGAAACATTTTTGTTCCCTATGAACCATGAGTGTATTACAAAAAAAGTATGTATATTGAATTTTTTGATAGCTTTGTTTTTACCCATGACATCATTGTCTCCACAGTAAACTAACATATTTTCCAAAAAGTCACACATACTCACTGCAGCAATCACTTACTCTTTCTCTCACAATCAGTCTCATGTAGGGCTGAAAGGGTTTAAGAGTATTCTAGATGATTCTAACTTTAAAAATGAATGATTAAGAAATCTTGTCTGGGGACTCCCTGGTGGCCCAGTAGTTAAGACTTTGCCTTCCAATGCAGAGTGTGAGGGTCAGATAGCTGGTTGGAAGCTAAGATCCCACATGCCTTGTGGCCAAAAACCAAAACATAAAACGGGAGCAATATTGTAGCAAATTCAATAAAGACTTAAAAACAAGAGAAAGAAGTCTCATCTGATTCACTGTACTTCTAACCACCTCTGAGTAAGACCATGGAAATTTCATCACGAATCTTTAGAGATCTGTGGAAACATATGTGCCTACACCTTTTTCCTCTGCACCGCTTGTTTAGTTAACTTCTCATGCTTGCTGCATTGATAAAAGTCAAGTTTCTCTGTGGTTGGTATCTGGGAACTAATTTTGATAAAATCGGATGAACAATGATACCATCAGATGAACACGTCAACTCTGGGAAGGCAGCGCTTCTGCCTTGCGCTGCACCTGGCTCTCTACTTTTGTAGGTCACTGAGACCTTCCTTCTAAGTGGACTTCTTCCATCTGAAGGATGTGTGTCAGTCGCTCAGTTGTGTCCCGCCCTTTGCAACCCCACGGACTGTAGCCCAGCAGGCTCCTCTGTCCATGGAATTAATTCTCCAGGCAAGAATACTGGAGTGGGTTGCCATGCCCTTCTCCAGGGGATCTTTTCAACCCAGGGATTGAACTAGGGTATTCCCCCCTGCACGCTGGTTCTTTACCATCTGAGCCCCTAGAGGAACATAAAGAAAGGGACAGAGGAAAGAACTCTGACAGAACGCTAGGTAGAACCTCTTGCATCGGTGTTAGGTGATGTACATTCGGCTCTCCCTATTTATTTACTAGACAGTTGATATGGTTTCCTGTTGAACTGGAGGTTTCTTGCAGTTAATGTCTGTTAGGAAAGGAGGAGTAATAACAAGTTAAATACCTCAAAGAAATGTTGCACATTCAATGAGAGTTGCCTAAGAGAAGGCTGGAAATGCAATTTCGTCTGTGATATCTGCCTTCTCGCAGGTAGGTCCCTTCAGTTCTGTGAGCTGGCGTGCTTAGTGTCTGATCCAAAGTACAAGACAAATATGACGTTCACCTTCAATTGCTTAATCCTATAAACGAGCTTGGAGTGTAAACATAAATGTCATGACTTTTGTTATGATCACAGATGAATAGGCTTGGCTGGACTTCGGCAGCTCGTGTTTGAGAGCAGTTCTTAGACTGAGCCCAAGCCCACCCCTGGGGACTTCCCCCCCCCAGCTCTGGTCAGTGCGGCAGCTCTGAGGTCTTGGGTCGTCAGCACCACCATACCCCCATTTGGACTGGCAAGACTGGCAGACTGAGTGCCAATGATCACAATGTCGCTCCCAACAAACACATTCTGCCCGGCTCATTACTGCCTTTCAAAAACGTCATTTGTTGTTTCTGTTTGATTGCACTGGTACTTTACAGGAATAAGACATGAAATACATGAGTATATTCTCTTTGTAAAAACTAAAATATGTGAACTCAACACACCATTAATTGACTGGATACCCTGACAGCTATGGGCTTCCCAGGCGGCTCAGTGGTAAAGAACTTGCCTGCTGGTGCAGGAGACGTGACTTTGATCCCTGGGTTGGGAAGATTCCCCCAGAGGAGGAAATGGCAACCCACTCCAGTATTCTTGCAGGTAAAATCCCATGGACAGAAGAGCCTGGCTATAGACCATGGGGTCTCCAGGTGGACATGACTGAGCGACTGAGCACAAGCACACACACACACCCCTCTAGACTACTTCATCCAACGACCGCAGAATACACATTTTTTTCCAAAGCTCACTTGGAGCAGACACCAATATCTGCCACGTTTTGCCCTGAAAATACACCTTGCCAAATTTAAACAAATGGAAGCCACATGATGTTTGCTCCCAGACCACAGTGGAATTACATTAGAGATCAGCAACAGAAAAAGAGCTGGAAAATTCCCAAATATTTAGGGATTAAACAACACACTTCTAAGTGACATGTAGGTCAAAGAAGCGATCTCAAGAGAAATTTCAAAGAAATACAACTTATCAAGTTGTGTGGAATCCAGCAAAAGCCGTGTTTAGAAGAAAATGTATAGCGCTGAATGCATATATTAGAAAAGAAGACGATTTAAAATATAAGCTTCTGTTTTAGGAAAGCAGAAGAAAGGCAAGTTAAATCCAAAGTTAGCCAAAGAAAAGAAATAACAAAAATTAGAGCAGAAATCAATTAAATTAAAAAAAGGAAATCAATAGAGAAAATCAATGAAGCCAGAAGCTGGTTCTTTGAAAAGATCAAAAAAAAAAACCAAAAACAAAAACAAAACACATAAGTTTCTAATCAGGCTAACAAAGAAAGAGAGAGAGGAAGCACACAAATTACTAATGTGAGAAATGAAACATCACTACAGATCTCATAGACAAAAAAAGACAGAGAATAGTATGAACAACTCTATGCCGGCAAATTAGATAACCTGGATGAAATCAATCAGTTCCTTGAAACAGGCAACTTGCCAAAACTCACACAAGAAGAAATAGACACTCTGAATAGGCTTATATTTATTAAAGACATTGAGTCAACAATTCTGTTTGCTTCCAAAACAGAAAGCATCAGGCCCAGATAGTTCTCTGATGATTTCTACCAAACATATAAGAACGAAATTATTACAATTCTCGACTATTTTTTCCATAAGATCAAAGTAGAGGTAGTACTTTGAGTTAATACTAACTCATTCTGGGAGGCCAATATTATTGTAATACCAAAAACAGACAAAGACTTTACAGGAAAAGAAGACTATAGATGAATGTCTCTTATGCACAGACATAAAAATCCTCAACAAATATTAGTAAATTGTATCAACAATTGCACCCAAGGATTACATACCATGACAAAGTGGAGTTTATCCCAGGTAAGCAAGGCTGGTTCAACAACAGAAAATCAGTGAATGTCACCCATCACATCAAATGATCAATAAGATGCAGAAAAAGTATTTGGCAAAATTCAAAATGAAACTCTCAATAAATAAGGAACAGAAGAGAACTTCCTCAACTTGATAAAAAATATCTATAAAAAACTCTGCAGCCAGATGCTGCAACTAGAGAAAACCTTAGCACGGCAGTGAAGACCCAGCACAGCTGAAAAAAGAATTAAAGAAAAGAAAAGGAACAAGGCAAGGATGTTTGCTCTCTCACTCCTTTTGAATATTGTACTCCTTAAAATACATATAGCCAATGTTTCTTCCTCATCTTCTGTCCAGGAGAGGCTGATGCTGTCTGAAGCCACGGGCCTGTCTTTATCAGGTGTCCTGAGGATAGAGCTGCTCTGAGGATTGTCCCATGAACACCCTCGTTCCATTTTGAGTTTTGACCCATGTCTGATTACATGTCTTCATTCTTGTCATCTTCCAGGCCTTTCCTTTCACCATCTTGCACTCTGCAAGGGCTGGGTAGGCCTCCTCCGCCTCCTCCCCTTCCCCAAGCCACACCCGCCCTGCAGCACTCAGGGGTGTGCTGGGCCTTCCAAGCCCTTCTCAGCTCTACCTGCCCACAGCGCCGACCTTCTAAGGATGGAGGGGCCTAGCTGAGCCCTCCAGCAGCCACAGCGGTTTTCAGATGCTGGAAGACCGCCTCTGACTTGGACCAAATGTGGCAGACGGGACACCCGCCTGAACTCTGCCCTCTCCCACAGCCTGCTAAATGACAGCAAATTAAAAACAGCGATACAACCCATAAGGCCAAAGAAGACGAGAGAGGGGATGGCAGAGATGAGCCACAACAATGAAATTTTGGACAAGCAAAAGGAAAAATGATAACTACTTCTGCAGAACTGGGAAACTGAAACCTACTTCTTACAAACGAGGGGCATGTTGGCTTGGCAGAACTCTAGAATTCTAGTCTCAGGATCGGAGGGTCAAGGACCTCTAAATCCTGGTGTGTGGGGTGGGGCTACACCCGCAGTTGACTGAAAGTTTAGCTGGTGAGCAATTGGACACCCAGATTACCTTCGCTACCCAGTCAGCCAACTACCCTTCCTGTGTTAGTGACCTATTGCCGTGTAATAAGTCGCCTGGCGATGCAGTGACCTAGAACAGAAGTTGACGGTTATTACCTCGCCATCAAGAATTCTGGAAGGGCTCAGCTGTGTGTTCTGGCTGAAGGTTGCTCATGAGGTCTGACTGCTGATAGGAGCTGGAGGTGCCCCCTCGCAGATGGCTCCCTTCCGTGGTGTCTGTTGGAAAGAGGACTTGGCTCTTCTCCACAGACTTCCCACGGGCCGCCGGACTCTGTGCACAGAATGGCAGTGAGTGGTACCAGACAGCAGGCTGGGAGCTGCCGTGTCTCCCCTGACCTAGTCCTGGAAGTCACACTCCATCACTTCTGCTGTATCACGTTGGTGACCCAGGCTGCTCTAGCCACCTTGGGAGGGACCTACGTAGGAGGTGCCAGTACCAGGGAGTGCCAATCGCTGGGTACTGTTTTGAAGGCTGCTCACACTTCAGTGTGCACACAGACACCCAGACCACCAGACATTCAAGGGAACAAAGAGAGAGAGCAAAAAGAGAAACAAAGGAATTCAGAGAAGACAATATGCAGAGAGCAGAAGAAACTTAAAAAAAAAAAAGGAACTAAATCTTCAGGGAGAGAAGTTAATCTATCCCAACCGTGAAACAAGTCTAGGATGCAATACCAATGATAGTGAAAATCACAGCAAGGACCTCACAGGGTCTCCCCGCCCAACATTCATGGAGGTCCGTACAATGGAGCAGACCTTCTCCTTAACAGGACTATGCTGTATTAGCGCTTTTAATCCTTCAAAGAGCCACCCAGAAGGTAGCGTCTGTGACTATGCTTGTTTTATAGAGGAGGCACTAGGTCACTTCTCCAAGGCACAGTCGGTAAGCAGAAAAGTCCAGGGACTTTCCTGGCAGTTCAGTGGTTAAGATTCCGAGCTCCCACTGCAGGGGGCGTGGGTTTGACGTAATCCCTGGTTGGGGAACTAAGGCCCCACAGACTGAGCTGCGCTAGAGCTGAGCCCTGAGCCAGAACTGAGAGAAGGCGTGAGCTGCTAGCAGATCCTTCACTAGAGAAGGAAGGAGCTTGGTTCCAGAAGCAGATGCGGTTGAGAACGACTCAGCCTTGCCTTTGCCGCAGGGAGGGGCGGCTTGTAGCAGGGGCTGAGCCTGTCTGTCTGCTGTTCCTGCCATGCGGGGCAGGCTGCAGGGTGGGGGGTCAGAGTCCAAGGGGCAGCTCAGAACAGGCCCAGTGCCCTGCACACTGCCCTGCTGAACCCACACCCCGGTTCTTGGTACACCCCGCTGGAATCCCTGGAGGAAAATCAGAAGTTTATAGACGTTAGGAGCTGGACTCTGGCAGTCACGGCTACACCATGGCCTCCCTTGATGACCCCTGTTCTCTTCTTTTTAATTTCAATTTTATATTTATGTTGGAGTATAGTTGATTTACAGAGTTGTGTTAATTTTAGGTGTACAGCAATATGGTTCAGTTATACATATACACACATATATTCTTTTTCAAATTCTTTTCCCATTTAGGTTATTATAGAATAGCAAGCAGAGTTCCCTGTGCTATACAGCAGGTCCTTGTTTATTATTATTTTACATTTAGTAATGTGTACATGTTAACTCCAAATTTCCAATTGATCCCCCCTGCCTTTCCCCTTTAGTAACCATAAGTTTGTTTTCTACATTGGTGACTCTGTTTCTGTTTTGTGTATAAGTTCATTTGTATCATTTTAAGATCCTGCATATAAGTGGTGTCATGTGAAATTTGCCTTTGACTTACTTCACTTAGTATGATAATCTCCAGATCCACCCATGTTGCTGCCAGTGGCATAATTTCATTCTTTTTAATGGCTAGTGGCACAGTTGGTTAGCCTGTGGTACGTATATTACCGCTGTTCCAGACCATAATGATACGGTGACCATTTAGTGGTCCCTTAGTCAAGTCACTCTAAACCTTTGCCAAAGCTCTGTTTCAGGGATAAGGAAACAGTGGTTCAGAGAGACTTTTCCCAGGCCTCCTGGCTGCTAAGTGGCAAAGTGGGGTCAGAGCTCAGGTGGCACGAGTGGTGAAGACCCGCCTGCCAGTGCAGGAGGCACAGAGATGTGGGCTCGATCCTCAGGTCGGGAACGTCCCCGGGAGGCGGGAATGGCAGCCCACGCCAGTATTCTTGCCTGGAGAATCCCAGGGACAGAGGGGCCTGGTGGGCTACAGTGCATGGGGTCACACAGAGTTGGACACGACTGAGGACTTGGCGTGCACGCCTGCCCACTGGGCCTCTTCTCATAGGAGAGAGTGTTTGGCTCAACTCTTCACCCTCCCTTGGATCCACATTTCCCGGTCTTGTGAGTGTGTTCGGTCATGTGACATTAGCTTGTGATGTGACCCAGGGCTTGATGGTCCTGTGCGTCTGGCTTTGCTCTCTGGCGCCTCAGCTGACCTGCCTGGGCAGGCTCACGGGTCTCAGGGAGGGAATGAGACACCTGGGGCAGCCTACCCCTGTGGGCCTGACTCTGTACGACCCCATAGACTATAGCCCACCAGGCTCCTCCATCCATGGGATTCTCCAGGCAAGAATACTGGAGTGGGTTGCCATGCCCTCCTCCAGGGGATCTCCCCAACCCAGGGATCAGACCCAAGTCTCCCTCATTGTAGCCAGACACTTTACTGTCTGAGCTACCAGGGAAGTCCCCTTTGGGCCCATAGGCCCACAAGGAGAAAGGAATGCTGTTTTAGGACACTTAATTCTGAAATCATTGGCCAAACAGCCTTTTGGTGGCTTTGGCTAACTGGTCTACCAGGCCTTAGACATGCCTGCTGCTGAGATGCATCGGAGAAGGCAATGGCACCCCACTCCAGTACTCTTGCCTGGAAAATCCCATGGACGGAGGAGCCTGGTGGGCCGCAGTCCATGGGGTCGCTAAGAGTCGGACACGACTGAGCGACTTCACTTTCACTTTTCACTTTCATGCATTGGAGAAGGAAATGGCAACCCACTCCAGTGTTCTTGCCTGGAGAATCCCAGGGACGGGGGAGCCTGGTGGGCTGCCGTCTATGGGGTCGCACAGAGTCGGACACGACTGAAGCGACTTAGCAGCAGCAGCAGAGATGCATGCAGGTGCCTCGTGGTTGAGAGTCCGAGAGAGAGGCTCAAGGCTGCTTGGCTGAGAGGAGCAGAGGTAGCAAAGCAAGACACAGGACACAGATCATTTTAAGTTTCAGATAAACGTCCAGTCTCTTTTAGTACAGCTGCCTCCCAGGAAGTATTTGGGAAAGACTTAAACCAAAAATGATTCAATATTTATTTAAATGACACATTTAATTGGGCCTCCTGTATTTTGCCTGGGAACCTGATTCTGGCAGATTTGCAAGAGTCAGTCTACACAGACAGCGCCCGTGTGTAGACACGGACCTGGGGACTTCCCTGGTGGTCCGGTGGATGAGCATCCACCTGCCGATGTCGGGGACACGGATCAACTCCCGGTCCAGGAATGCCCCACACGCCACGGGGCAACTCAGCCCACGCGTCACAGCTGCTGAGCCCACACTCTGGAGACCGGAGGCCACAGCTACTGAAGGCCACGGCCCAGAACCTGCAGTCCACAGCAAGAGAGGCCAGCCCAGGGGCAGACCACACGCGCAACCAGGAGCAGCCCCTGCTTGCTTCAACTAAAGAAAAGCCTTTGCAAGGCAACAAAGACCCATCACAACCAAAAAGAGGTAAATAAGTAAAATTATGGTAAAAAAAAAAAAAAAACGGGCCTGAGCTAGAGAGTAAAAGAGATGGACGCAGAAATCACCTCCTGGACTCGGCATCAGGTAGTAAGTATATTCATAGGGCAGGCGCTAAGTCTTCTGAGGTTCACTCTACCTGGAGGACTGGGTCAGAGAAGAAGGTGCCTAAAATGTTAAGAAAGGACAGGCTTGCCAGTGGCTGGGGGGAGTCTCTTCCAGCTTTATCATTCAACCGCTCCACACTTGGGGGAGCTCTGGATTTCCTAGTTCCAGAGCCTGCTGGAAACACAGAGGGCACCCCTTTCAGCAATGTGACACCTGCCTCCCTTTTGCTGGGCTCGGGGTGCGTTTCCCAGGTTACGGCCCCATTTTTCTCTGAGGTGCCTGCAAAGAAAGGCACTCCAGGTGTGGAAGACAAGGCTGCAGCCCAGGGCCCAGGAAGGAACTGCCAGGATGGTTGTCAAGAGGTCAGGCCAGCGGGCAGGCAGTCAGTGAAGTCAGGGAGCCAGGTGAAGCAAAGAGAGGAAAGGGACCCGGGGAAGTTAGGGAGGAGCCGCCACAGGCGGCCAGGGACTCTGTCCACCTCCGCTTTCAGCTCTCTTTAGCAGATTTGCACAAGCCTCTGTTCTCAGTCTTTGCACAATCCGTGAATAATCGCCAGCTCAATCCAGGGAGAAATTCCACTCTCTCAGCCAGCAGCACAGATTGTTGCAGGAAAAATGACACAACTCCATCCTCTGGGCAAACTTGCAAATTATTACAAATTTCCCCGTCTCTCCTGCACTCACACAGCTGTCTGGAAAAGGTGTCAGTTTTTCCATGGAGATGGGAGGCTCTTCCTCCTGTGATTCTCGTGATCAGACGCATCGCTGTGGCGCTCTGTTGGCTTTCATTCCGGGCTCCCCTTTCCCCTGACATTGAGATGAAGCGGCCCAGGCCCTGCGTCTGATCACTCCGCAGGACTCAGGCACCAAGCTTGCCTACGCCCAGCCCAAAGGTGGATGCCCACGAGAGGAACCCTAGCCAGCGAAGATTCCCATCTCTAGATGAATGACATCACGCAGACGATGTCGATCACGTGTGTTCAGGGCAGAATAGTTCTGTGAACCACAGCCCACTCATCTGAGGGCCAGGGCTGACCTAACCTCTGAAGCCTGCCCTGACCGTTGTCAGCACTGGGGTCGTGCTTCCTCTGGACGCAGGCTCCTGCTCCCAGGTGGCTTGTAGATTTCCAAGCTGCTTTCCCACTGGGATTCAATCCAGCGAATAATTACAGCACCCCAATGGGGCTCATCCCCTGTGCCAGGCTCCAGGCAGTCCAACAATTAACGAGACACGGGGTCTAGTTTCAGGAAGCTTGCCGTTTGGAAAGGAGACCCATGAATTGCTATGATGCAAGAAGAGACTTCAAGAACCTGCATGGTGGCAGTGACCACTGGAGGAGGGGGTGTGGAGAGATGCTCCCAGGCAGGGAAGTTCTAGAGAGGGTCTTGTGGAGGAGACAGCCTTTGAGCTGGGCTTCAGGAATGGCCTCTGGGAGGTCAGGAGCATCCAGGCACCAAGACAAGCAAAGGGGAGAAGGGAGGGTGATCTCAAAGAACGGGGTTTGCAGGGAGAGGAGCAAGAAGTCTGGTTTTAACGTGAGACAAGGAATCAAAGCCTCAGAAGCACTTCCTCCAAGGAGCAGTCGCTCTGGTTTGTGTCCACAGCTGGACTTCAGATGCATTTGGGGTCTCTGTCCCACCATGCTCAGCCTAACACCTAATGCCTTCCCCTCATATTAAGTAGCTAAATTTAAAAAAAATATATATATATATATTTGGCAGTGCCAGGGCTCAATTTCCCCAAGACATGTGGGATCTTAGTTCTCCTACCAGGGATGGAACCAGTATCCCTTGCACCAGAAGGGGGATTCTGAACCACTGGACCACCAGAGAAGTCCTGAAAGGCTAGATTCTAAAATAGTTTACCCTGCTAGGTTAAAGGATGGATCTTATGTTTACCAATGTTAGTTAGTCACCATGATTCTTCAGGCTGTTTCTTTAGAAGAAAGTAGCTCTGAGCTTTGACTGTCTCTGTTGATAAAGAGAAAGTAAATTCTCCCTGTTGCAAAACCTTTTGGAGCAGCAGGAAACCAATCTGTCAACTGAAATTGATTTATTCGCTCAACTGGAATGGCCCGACCCACTTAACACATTCCCTGAGAGAGGGCTGTTTTCATTCAACCCATAGGGTAGGGCTGATCATCACATGATAACTAATATCTTCATGAGGAAGTCTGGGTAGAGATATCCATTGCGACTTAATAGATGGAGAAAACAAAGTACAAATTTCACAGTCACGCAGATAGATATTCGCTTCTAGTTGGATAATGTATTTACCAGGTCATCCTAGCGTAGTTCCCTTAGATACAGGACTAATTCCATCTGAATGTGCATCTCTAACCAGAAAGCCAGAGGCAAGGGCTTCCTAATCATCATGGAGAGGGAAACCCAGTTTTGCAATATTCTCCATACTCATTTTTAAGTTTCCAGTAGCCTCTGTTTTCTTCTCCTCAGGACAGTTCTTTACAGCTTCTTTTGTTCTTGTTTAGAATACAGTATAGCCTTGAACAATGCAGGGGTTATGGCCTCCGACCCCTCAAAGCTGAAATCTACGTATACCTTTACAGTTGACCCGCCTGTGCGAGCTTCCACATCTGTGAAAGGAACCCCTGGGGATCGTATTTAGTGATGAAAATCCAGCTGTCAGTGGACCTGCTCAGGTCAAGTTGCTGTTGGAGGGTCAGCGGTCCTTCTTCACAAGCACTCCCCGGATCTCAGCTCGGAGGCTGGGGATAGTTCAGAGCTCAGAGGGCCACGTCTGACTCTGACACTGACCCCTCCGTCCGTGAGGAACTGACGCGTGACGCCATGTCAGCTTCTAGACCCTCCTTCTAGAACCTGGATCGCCCGGGCCCTCCAGACACTCGTGTGTGTTGATCTCAGGTGCAAAACAGCTGCTGGCCTCGGAGGCGTCTCGGGAGCTCTGGAGCCAGGAGCGCCAACATCCTTGATGCTGCCAGGAGGCAGGCAGTGGTCTCAGAGTTAGAGCGCCTTCCGGACGGATGCGCTGTGGTCGGCGTGTGTGGCGAAAGCTGCAGCGGGACTCCAGGCCTGTCGTCGTCAAGCGGGGAGATGGAGGCACTGGAGTCAGGGCCCTCTTCTGCCCCTCCCTCATCCAGGGGCTCAGTGACTCACTCACTCACTCGGCAAAGACTCGCCAAGGGGCCGCCTGTGCGTGTGCCGGGCACTGCTCAGTCTGGGAAGACAGAGGTGGGGAACCAGTGTCTGACCTCCCAGAGCGTCCCAGATGTGGGACTCCGTCCTGGGATGTGGGAATCTGCAGGTAAAACTGCGCAAGGCTTGGGATCCCCTGGTGGTCCAGTGGTCAAGATGTCCCCTTCCGATGCAGGGCGTGCAGGTTCGATCCCTCTCGGGCGAGCTGGGGCCCCACATGCCTTGTGGCCAAAAAACCAAGACGTAAAACAGCAGCGATATTGTAACAGATTCAATAAAGACTTTAAAAATGGTCCACATCAAAAAAAAAAAACAAAAAACCAAACCTTAAAAAAATCAAACTGAGTAAGTACTGAGTAAACTGGGACAAACTGGTGGGGGACAGACCATTAGCAAGGGCACAAATAAATAAATATGTTAAGTTCAGACAGTGAGACAGGCCAAGGAAATAAGGCGGGCGATGTGGTAACTGTCAAAGGGAGGAGGAGGCGCTTTTTGTTTGTTTGTTTCCACATATACCTGTATCCATTTTCCCCAAATCCCCCTCCCAAGCAGGCTGGCTCATGACACTGAGTAAAGTTCTGTGTGCTACACAGTAGGTCCTTCTTGGTTATCTATTTTGAATACAGCATTTACCAAGGCCCCATCCGCCATCAGTGGCTTTGCTTGTGTTAACTCACTTTACCCTGGTAACAAAGGTAGGTTTATCTCATTATCCTGCCCACGTGATGAGGGAGAAACCCAGGTACAGGAGGCGTGAGAAGTTAGCAGTATGTCCATGACCTTCCCAAACTCCCTAACTAATCCTTCCCCCCGCCCCCCCAGCAACCATAGGTTGGTCTTCTAAGTCTGTGAGTCTCTGTTTTGTAAGTACGTTCATTTGTATCATTTCCTTTTAGAGTCCACATAGGGGATGTCATAGGTTATTTCTCTCTGACTTGTTTCCCTCGGTATGACACTCAGAGGTCCATCCACGTTGCTGAAAATGGCACTGTCTGATTCTTTCTAGTGGCTGAGGAACATTCCGTTGTACACCCGTACCACATCTTTATCCATTCATCTGTCGGTGGACACTTTGGCTGTTCCCGTGTCCTGGCTGTTGTAAACAGTGCCGCGATGAATACTTGGGTGCGTGTATCCTTTGGGATTATGTTTTTCTCTGGTTATTTGCCCAGGAGTGGGATTGTAGGGTCATGTGGTGGCTCTGTTTTTAGTTTTTAAAGGAAACCCCATATTGTTCTCTAAAGTGGCCATACCAATTTACATTCCCACCACCAGGGTAGGAGGGTTCCCCTCTCTCCACACCCTCTCCAGCATTTGTTGTTTGTGGATTTTTTGATGATGGCCGTTCTGACTGGTGTGAGGTGACATCTCATTGAAGTTTGGATTTGCATTTCTCTAATAACTAGGATGTTGAACCTTGTCACGTGTGGCCACCTGTCTATTTGGATGTCTAGGTGATGTCTAGAAATGTCTATTCAGGTCTAGGGAGGAGGAGGCTTTTGTGGACAACAGGGCAAGGAGGCTGAAGTGTCGTTGGCCAGTTGATGGAACAGGGACAAAGCGGGCAGGGACAAAGCGGGCAAGTCAGGGGTCAAGGGAAAGGTTGAGGCTGGAGGGGAGGGGGGAGGGGAGGAGTCAGGAAGGCAGGGGAGGAGCTGGCCTGGGATTCCGCGTCAGGGTGAATACAGCCAATTAGCTTTTACCAAGGCCCCGTCCGCCATCAGGGGCTTTACTTGCGTTAACTCGCTTTATCCTCACAATGAAGGTAGGCCTATCTCATTATCCTGCCCACGCGATGGGGGAAGAAACCCAGGGACAGGAGGCGTCAGAAGGTAGCCAAGGCTGATGCTCTCTGGGCATTTGGACCAAACGCCGTCTGAGGCCTCCGTGTGTGACCCGCCCAGTCCAGACGCATCGGATCCTGTGGCTCCTGGACCGTGCTAAAATATCAGCCTGCCCGAGGGCTGTGCCAGTGCAGTATTTTCACAATAGGCTTCATACGAAGAAACCAAGGAGGCGAAAAGATTATGGCATATTGCCTTTTTAACTTCCACTCTGCTTCTTTATAAGCACCCTCAATATGTTATTCTCGCCCCTTGATGAATATAGAAAACAACATAACCATCCAACTGCAGAAGCTGTAATCTCGGCAACCAAATCACTTACTCGGCTGTGCTTAACAGTGGGGATTTCTTCCCTCCACCATTTCTGATAAAATGTTTGCACAGCATTATACGGGGAAACACAGAGCTACAGCAATAAAACACGAACAAGGATAATTTGTGTGTTGGCATTTCCACAATAGAATGTCAAGCGTTTCATACCCCAGTGATATTGAGCCTTTCTAAGCTGACTGCTTTGAAAAAAAAAAAGCTTTATGTTCATTTTATTATTAATCTTAAGCTGTACATATATATTATAGACACTCTTTTTGTATGGTATGTTTCTCAAACAATATTTTAAAGTCTATAATAAAAATAAACATGCATTGAAAATGACTGCATGGAAATATGCATTGAAAACGATGCTGTCAGGAGAGCTAACAGGCAGTTTTTATTGAGGGAGAACTTTTTTTTTCTAAGACCTGCCCTCATTTCATTTAATGCCCTATCCTTCTCAGAATTCCCTGCAATGATCTTTTACAAAGGGACTTTGTTCCTTTTGTGGGACCTGATGATTAATCAACATGGACTCATTTCTCTCATTATTCATAGAGTTCTGCTTCAGACACTTTCCAGGTGGTAGATAAGGATATTCAGATCCCAGATTTAACTGGAAATCATCATATCTTAAGAGCACTTACAAATCACACATTTTAAAATGAATTGAAAAGTAATCTGTATGCATCATTTGAATTTTAGGGATTTATTTATTGTTAAGAAATAGCTTTTTTATTAAACCATCATACATAGTTGAGACAAAAGTTTCAAAAGGGGGAGGGGTAAAGGGTAGGAGAAACCTGTAGCTCACTCTGGTTTTGCATTTCAAAAAGACCCTCAAAAGCAGAAGGGACCAGCCCTCAGGTCCCGCCCCTCCCCACCATGGTGTGTAGGAAACCCAGTGAAGACCTTGCACGGTCTGTGCAGATGTTTGATCTCAGGTTCCCATCTGGTCCACATGGGGTGTGATGGGGATTTAAGCAGCCTCCAGAGGGAGAGAGTTCTGGAAACTGAGGTGACTTATCTTTGGAACTGCGTACAAGATTAGGAAATTGCAGACATGAATATGGACTAAATAGATGTTTTAGTTTCTTCATGTCAAAGACAAGAACAATTCACTTTCGTCTCAGAGTGAGCCACTGGCAAAAAGTTTACAAATACCTGCCATCTGACAATCGGATCCCTGGTGCCCAGGTCACAGGAAGGAGGCACGTGGGCAGTGGGTTGAAAAATGGTCTCCTAAAGATACGCCCATGTGCCAGTCCCCAGAACCTGCAGCCACAAGCCAAGAAGCGCCTGGACCGCGGAGCCTCTGTAGGAGACGTGCCTGTGCTGACTCCTTGACTGCAGATATCTGGCCTCTGGAACTGCGGGAGGATGCATGTCTGTTATGTTAAGCCACCAAGTTTGTGACCACCTGTTACAGCAGCTGCGGGAAACTAATAATACAATGTGTCATAAGTAGAGGGAGACAGAAGGAGAGGAAATTATTTTTTAGCTGCAGGCTCATGCGGGCTGGATTCTTCCATCAGGGCACTGTGCAGTGACTCCAGGAACTGGCAAACAGCAGCAGCATCCCGAGGCAGGCAGCCTCGTAGGATGGCCATGGCCTCCACCCTCTGGAGTTGCTTTCCACGGCACAGGGATATTGCAGCTGTAATTAAGGTAACTAATCAGTTGATTTTATTTTTCTAAGTATGTGTGTACTTGGCGGTGCTGGGTCTTCATTGCTGTGGGGCTTTTTTCTAGGTGAAGCGAGGGGAGGCTGCTCTCTAGCTGCAGTGCGTGGGCTTCTCACTGTGGTGATTCTCATTGCAGAGCACGGGCTCTAGGAGCTCAGGTTTCAGTAGTCGTAGCACACAGGCTCGAAGGCACAGGCTCCGCAGTGCTCTGGGTCATGTGAGATCTTCCCGGATCAGGGATCGAACCTGGGTCTCCTGTACTGACAGGCAGAGTCTTTACCACTGAACCCCCAGGGAAGCCCAAATCAGTTGATTTTTAACTCATGACTGTCTGGGGATTTTTGCAGAAACCAGCACCTGTAGCTGGTGATTCTTATTTTCACTGACCAAAACTTAATTCTGTTACCTCACTAATACTCTGTGAGTTATTACATTCAGTAGTAACACCTGACATGACTGTAAAGTCTTCTAATTTTTGTGAAAGGTTGTTTTCAATCCAGTCTTCTGCAGAAGCTAAGGAGCAATCTCCAGCACCATGAGTTTCGTTTTTACTTTCCCTATCAGAACCAGTCACTAAGGATTTTTTTGGTCTAATATTCACATCATCTGAATCAGAACTATATTCTGAAGAACTGTCATCTTCTGAGACACTAGTATATATGTTGCTCGGATAATCAGAGAAAGTATCTGCATAAAATTCACCAAAAAAATTCTTCACTGAAAATTTCACGATATGTCATTTTTGAAAAATTTCCGTTTATAAGATACACAAGGTTGGAACAAAAGCTTAACAGAGCAAAATGTGAATGATAACGACAATCATAAGTTGTACAATAAACCTTTGATCGATTTTAAGCTCTAACAGCTTTGCATGGTGATGTTAGTTGTTTCACTGTCTGAAAACATATTGAAACATCTCTGGTCAATAATGTGTTAAGATAGAGAGATTGTTCCCGTGGTCCTCACCTAGTCACACCAGCTTCTTTAAATGCAGAGAGTCTTCTCCAATTGGTAGCAGAAGGGGATGTCATTGAGACACATTGCTGGCTTAGAAGAAGCAAACGTCCATTCTGTGAACTGCTGATGTAGGGAAGTGGGGAGAATGGGGACCGCAGTCCTGCAGCCATGAGAAAACGGGTTCTGCCAACAAGCAGCGAGCTTAGAAGGGGACCCAAGGCCTAGCTGAGAAGCACAGTCTCAGCCAGTGCCCTGATTTGACCTTGGGGCATCCTGAGCAAAACACGGCCACACCACGGCCCAGTTCTGCCTGCAGACCCGTCAGCTGATGAGTGGGCATTGTGGTGAGCTGCTTGGTTTGCGGGAACCTGTTAGGCAGCAGTGGATAACTAGTGTGCATCTCCATTACTGGAGCAGTGAGGAGTGGGCAGAGATCACAGGTATGACAGCTCTCTCCAGTCAATACCTCCACTCGTCTCCACCTTCTTCCACCGTCCACCGCCTGCACATCCCCTATGTGCCTGACTGTAAAGGATCTGCCAAAACCCAGGACATATCTTCTATGATCTGACGCATCCAGGTGAATCCTGAAGAAATCAAGTTCTTGGTCCAGCAGAGGTTCTTGTAGGCAGGTGCTAAAGTCATATAATATGCAGAATAAACCTGCCTGTTCCCAAGTGAAAGTGAAAGTCGCTTAATTGTGTCTGAGTCTTTGCGACCCCATGGACTTTTTCACCAGGCCAGAATACTGGAGTGGGTAGCCTTTCCCTTCTCCAGGGGATCTTCCCATCCTGGGGATCGAACCCGGGTCTCGCACATTGCAGGTGGATTGTTTTCCAGCTGAACCACCAGAGAGTGGGTCCAGTGCACACACACAAACATACCCACACCCACACCTGAACGCTAAGATGTAGTATGCGGATTTTCAAGAGGCAAAAATTATAGGCATTCACTTTAACCAAGAGGAAGAAAACTGCTCTGGACGTGATTCAGAGACTAAGCCTCATCTCTCTGTACACAGCCCACCCCTCCTGGGGCTCACCTCCCTGCTCTCGGCTCTTGCACACGCTTTCCCTCAGCCTGCATTTCCACTTTTCAAACGGCAGACTTCATCTTTAAGGTTTCAACTTAAGGATAGTCTCCCCCAAGGGTCTTCTCCCTGACCTCCCCTTCTGCAGTTGGTCTCCACTGTCAGTCTCTCCAAGTTTATCTTCCTTCTGTCATGGCACTTCACAGTTTATAATTATATATTGATTTCTTTTTCTGTTTGCTTGACTACTAGAGTATGATTTTCTATATTATTCAGGAGTCTGTTGGTTGCAAGCAACAGAAATCCCTTCTGACTTGCTTAAATTACAAAAGAAGGGTAGCTTTTGTAAGAATCAAGGAAAAAGTCTCAGCAAGGGTGAGAATGGTGACTCCTGTGTGACTTTTTAGTCCTTCTCTCACAATTCCAGCCACTTTGGAAACCTGGGTGTCTGCACTCACATGTCAAGTTCTGGGAGAGGGAATATGGTGGGTTAGGTTGGGTTGACTTTCCACCCTTGAACTTCACTGTGAGCTCCTGTGATGGACGTGTGTCCTGTGAAAGCCCCTCTGTTGTTTTTCTAACACGTTACTGACTATTATTAACTGGAGACTATCAGAACTTTCTCAGACAGTGATACAATGAAAATCACCAAACGAAACTGTTAGAGCTTAAAACTGATCAAGGGTTCGTCACACAACTTACGATTGTCATTATCATTCATATTTTGCTCCGTTAGGTTTTTGTTCCAATCTTGTGTATATTATAAACATAACAATTTCAAAACTGATGCATTGTGAAATGTTGAGTAAAGGAGATTTTTTTTGGGGGGGTGAATTTTATGCAGCTACTTTCTCTGATTATCCAAGTGACATATATACTAGTGTCTCAGGAGATTATAGTTCGTCAGAATATAGTTCCTGTTCAGATGATGTGGATATTAGACCAACAAAAAGACAAAAAACCTTAGTGATTGATTCTGATAGGGAAAGTGAACATGAAATTCACACAGTGTTGGAGAATGCTCCTTTGCTTCTGCAGACGAGTGAATCGAAGACGTTTCATGAAAATTAGAAGTCTTTACAGATGTGTCAAGTGTAACTATTGGACGTAATAACCCACAAAATGTTAGTGAAATAATAGAATTGATTTTTGACAACAACTTTTTCGAGCTGATCATTTCACAAACAAACTTGTATCACTAACAGAATGAAAAACCGTATGGAAAGTACGATAAGGCTTTAAAATGGACTTATGTGACCAATAATGATATGAAGAAGTTTCTCGGATTAACAGAAGGGAAGTGGGGTTGGTTCTGGGCAGGGAGCAAACGAAGTGAACATAGATTGTGTGGAAGGGTGTGGGCAGAGTGATGTCACCAGATCTGTGGGCCTCTGACTTCCTCAGTCTCTGATTGGCACAAGTCTCCAGCAGATGTTACCACCGTCAGGAGACTCTGTCACCACACCTAGGTGTTCTAGACTGAATGTCTGTGTATCCACAAATTCAAACGCTGGACCCTAACCTCCAGTGCGATGGTGTTAGGAAGTGGGGCTTTTGGGAGGTGGTGACGTCATGAGCACAGGGCACCCGTGGGTGGGATCAGTGCTCTCATCAAAGAGGCCCCCAGGAGCATTCTCGCCACCCGTCATGTGAGGAGCTAGTGAAAAGACAGCCATCTATGAACCGAGAAGCCGGCTCTTCACCAGACACAATCTGCCAGCACCTTGACCTTGAATTTCCCAGCCTCAAGCACTGTGAGAAATACATTTCTGTTTATAAGCTTCCCAGTCTATGGTATTTGGTTGTAGCAGCCTGAATGGAGTGAGAAATTGGTAAGGAGAAGTGGGGTGCTGCTGTAACAAACACCTGAAATGTGGAAGTGGGTCATGGGTGGAGGCTGGGAGAGTTTGGAGGTGGCTGCTAGAAAGAGCCACTTTGCTCGGAATGGACCGTGAAGGGTGATTCCGCTGAGGACCTGGGAGAAAAGAAGGGAGCTGGAAAGACAGCCTCCCTCCTCTTGCCCGTGGGTGCAAGGCCCCTCGAACCGCAAGGGCCCAGCCTGAGCCTGGCAGGAAGGTCCACCCTGTGCCTAATCCACGATCGTATTTTGAAAGCACATGACTTGTTTGATTTCATGCCCTCACAGCTGCAGAGGAGCCTCCTCTGCATAAATTGCACCTTAAACCTCCCCTGGATCTAATTTGGGTGCTATTTAGATGGAACTTGGACTTCTGAGATCTTTCTGGGAGGAGTTAAGACTCTGGGAACCACTGGGATGGCATGGAAGTATTTCATAGGCAACAGGGGCGTGAATGTGGAGGTCGGGGCAGAATGCTGTAATTTGTGAGCACCAGTCTATAGTGGTTTTCAGACCATGGCACAAAATAGACTAAAACAGTAGGTAAACCGGCCGTCACAGGCTCATCCCGTCTGTGTGTTCTACGGACCTGGAGACATCCAGCATTATGCTCGATAAGGCAATCTGGACGAGATACAGTGAGAAACACTGAGGCTGCAGCTCAGAGGGGCGGGATGGGGAGGTGGGAGGGAAGCTCAAGCGGGACGGGATGTGTATGTATGGTTATCACTGACTGGAGCTGTTGTATGGCAGGAGTTTACACTGTAAAGCAATTATACACTAATTTTAAAAAATGGAGGCTCCAGAGAGAATCTTAAGTATGAATCTGGCCTTACCACTGTGACTCCAGCCAAGTCAGCCTGCCTGAGCCTCGACTTCCTTATCCATAAAAAGGGCATCATTATGTACATTTGTGAAGACTTTGCTTTCTCAAAAAGTTTTACATTAGAGTATAACAGCTCGCTGGAGGGGATGTAAGATGCCCTGAGAGCAGACCATCCGCGATGTAACCTAGCAGTTCTTCTACAGAGAAGTGAAACACGCTGTGGAATGTCTGGCCCCTTGTTCTGAAGGTTTTCTACTTGCTTTGTAATTAAACAGCCTTTTATGGTCCTGGGGGTAAAGACTGGTGAAAGACAGTTAGTTTTCAAGGGAACTTCTTTTGTGACCTGGCAGGATTCCCATAACTGTCCGGGAGCCCCATCGCTGGTTCCTGGGACAGAGGATGCTGCCTATGGAGTTGAGTCACTGCCCTGCCAGTGACCACCTGCCGGCTGACAGGGACAGTCTCGGAGCAAATACGGCAGAGATGTAGCAAGTCACCTTTCAGCCCGGGGCTTTAGGAGTGCTTGAGATGTTTTTACTTTTTAAACTACTCAGCCTGTTTTATCTGGAAACAGTTCCTGCAGGACTTCATTGCATGCATGTGTCAGTCACTAAGTCGTGTCCGACTCTTTTCAAGCCCACAGACTGTAGCCCGTCAGGTTCCTCTGTCCATGGGAATTCCCGGGCAAGATTACTGAAGTGGGTTGCCATTTCCTTCTCCAGGGGATCTTCCCAATCCATGTGTCATCATTCAAGAAACCCTCTGTTCTCCCCTTTTCACTTCCTCTGCTTTGCAAAAGACTTATCTTCGTTGATTGAGTAGGAAATACAGGAACACAATTTTTAAAAAGTCAAATGTATTCACAGATTACAGTGAAAAGTCCCCCTCTCACGCCTAACCTCCCCTCACCCTCTCCCTCCCCACTAAAATGTCATCAGCTCCTTGGAGTCCTTCCAGGTGCTCAGCGAGACTCGTCTTTGTTTGTATATGTGTGCACTCTAAAAGTGAATGGGGCACACCATGCACTACTATGCTTTTTTTTTTTTTTTTAATCACAGCCTTAAGATGTAATTCTCACATCGTGGGTTTCCCAAGTGGCTCAGTGGTGAGGAATCCCCTGGCAGTGCAGGAGCTGCGAGTTCGGCCCCTGGATTGGACAGCTGCCTTCCCCGCAGGGGGTCCCCACTCCGTGTGCACATGCCCCTGGTGTTTCTCTGGGTCCTCAGCCCCTCGTCCAAGGACTCCAGTCAGACTGCACTAGGGCCACCCCAAAGGTCTCATTTAACTCTTTAAAAGCCCATCTCCAAACACAGTCCCTTTCTGGAGTACAGGCGGTGAGGGCTTCATCATATGAATTTGGGGGGCACAGAACTGGATCATAAGAGTGGAGGAACACCAGCCCGACGGGCCTGTTTGGAGGGGGCAGAAACAGGGCACAGAGACAGTGTGCACAGCAGGCACCCCATAACAACTTTCTGTGCCACCTTGAGGACCGGTGGGGCTGTACCTCCCCAGCGTAGTCCTCAGCGGGTGAGGACCACAAGGCGGGAATCTGGAGGACTCCTGGGAATCCTTGCCCGCTGAAAGGGGGCGGGAGCAGCCTCCATCCCCAGGGCTTGCCAGACGCAGTGGTTCTCAGACGCGGACTCGCATCTGAATCCCCTGAAGGGCTTGTGCATCGCCCCCAGATTGCTAGTTGTTGGTCTTCGATGGGAAGATGGAGGAAGACTATTTCCAACCAGCTCCCAGGGCTGTTTTTAGTCCGACAACCACACAATGGGAGAGTCATGAACCTCGTGTGCTCCTGGTGCATTGGAGGCCAAGAACGAAGAATGGGTGGAGAGGGAGAGAGCGTCCTGGGAAATAATGGCTCGCACAGGTGCGGGGCTGCATTTCTAGGGCCAGTGTGATGACCCCAAGTTAGCTTTGCCCTCCATCTTCACTGACTCCAAGGTCAGAGCCGGGACAAGCTTCCAAGCTATTCTGCCCCCAGCTGGACGGGCTCGGCCTCTGCCTCCTCTTCTGACTCCCTCCCGTCCCCAACCTGGTCCGCTTAGTCAGCTGTGGTCACCCGCGAGGAGGAAGGGTCCCCCGGGAGGAGCAGGCCCCTGGCAAAGCAGCAGCTCCGACGGGAGGGGGACAACGTCAGAGCCTCCGGAAATGTCGGCTTCCCCCATGGAGTCAACTGGATGACGGGCGAGGAGAAGGCTTTTCTACTTCTCATTGAAGTAGGTTTTATGTGTCTAAAGATGTTTTATGGAAACAGAAATTGTACCTGATAAAGTGCCAGCATTAATCCATTTGATGTGTTTAAGGGAAGCATTTTCACAGCAACATATCATGTTAATGTAAGTCTGATGGATGAGAAATGGCAGAGGATGATTTAAAAAACTCTTTTTTTTTTTTTTAACACGATGGAGAAAAAAGACTGACTTTCCATTTTATTTTTTCCTGTGAGTAAGTGTATCTCTGATCCTAACAGTATTTGCTGAAATAGAGTTTGGGCTAAAATCCAAAGGGAGTTTTCAGAGTGGGGCAATTTCTTTCTACATCTGCTTCACGGGCTCAGCCATCAGACCAGCAATTCAGTTCAGTAAGCATTTACTGAGCGCCTACGGTGTTGGGCATTATCCTGCAGTTGGAGGGAACACACGGATGGCGGTGATGGGAGGTGGTTGGACACCCCCGCCCTCACCCCATGCCATTCCACCTACCCCACCCCAGTCTACTCTCAATGCCTGATTTGTCTTATTAAACAACTCATACTGGACCTCTCTGGTGTCTCAGAGGTGAAGAATCCGCCTGCCAATGCCGGGCACGTGGGTTCAATCCCCAGTCCAGGAAGACTCCATATGCCAAGGGGCACCTAAGCCCGTGTGAGCAGCTACTGAAGCCTGGGCTTCCCAGAGCCGGTGCTCCACACCCAGAGAAGCCACTGCAATATGAGGCCCTCGTACCGCAACTAGAGAGGAGCCCCGACTCGCCACAGCCAGAGGAAAGCTCGATGAGGCCCTCGTACCGCAACTAGAGAGGAGCCCCAACTCGCCGCAGCTAGAGGAAAGCGCGCACAGCAACGAAGACCCCGCACAGCCAGAAAGTAAAGAATTTCAAAAAACCTCACCCCGAATGCCCTGTTCTACACTCTGCTCTGCAATAAGGAAGCACACCATCTATTCAACTTTCACTAAAATCTAAAAAAAAAAAAATGTGTTTAAAGGTATGTCTCTCCCCAACAAGCCCCTGAACATCTTCCCCAAAGCACAGATTAAAGCACATTTTCAAAGGTGTCTCAGAAGCACGTGCAAGTTGAAGCGCTCTCTGGCTTCAAATACACGGACGGGAGGCACTGGGGTTCATCAAAGCATCAAGTCACTTACTACTAATGGTAGTTAAAACCACACTTGTCAGACGATTGGCTGTTTATTTAAAAAAGATATACTCGAGGGGATTCCACGGCTGTCTCATTTGCTTGCCAGAGCTGAGGACACTGGTGGGAAAGCAAGAAGGAGACACTTTCATCACGAGCAGCCAGGGCCGCTGACCCCACCAGGACTGGGGTGTGTCCCAGATGGCGGTCCTCCACGCAGGACTTGTGATCAGATCCAAAAGCAGGGCTAAGGCTCCGCCTAAAATTTTACCAAGAAGGGTGGTGGCAAAGAATCTGCCTGCCAACGCAGGGGACATGGGTTCGCTCCCCGGTCCGAGAAGATCCCACAAGCCAGGAGGAGCAACTAAACCGCTGGGCCATAGCTCCTGAGCGTGTGCTGGAGGGCCCGTGGGCCACAGCTGCTGAGGCCCGTTCATCCTAGAGCACGGGCGCAAGGAAGAGAAGCCCCCCAGTGAGAAGCCCGCACAGGCAACCGGAGAAAAGCCCGAGCTGCAATGAAGACAGCACAGCCAAAAATAAATCAATAAATAATTTTAAAAAAAAGTATTTGGAGAAAAAGGTTTTAGCAAGAAACACTGCAAAGCCGCCCGCAGAGGGGAGAGGGAAGGCGGGCCAGGGGAGGGGACAGAGGGCGGGTGGACAGGAGGGGCAGGACGGGGAAGGTTGGGGGGCAGGTGCAGAGGCGGGGAACAGCGTTCGCTTCACCTCCCTTCTGATCCCACTCTGCCCCGGCGGAGAGGCTCCTTCTGAAGACACAGCCCCCAGACATCGGGCTTCAGGAGTCTTCCCCCCATAGTGGGGTTCCTGCATGCTCGGTTCTCATGAGAGGCTGAGTTATTTTTGAATTAGCACGGGGCCTTTTGACAGTCCCCAGACAGAAAGGATGTTGTTTGGCTAAACAAGTGTGCCGATTCAGCTTTACACTTTCTGGTGGCCCTTCGGGAGGACCTGGGGCCCCAGCCAGAGCCACTGTCTGCTGCGGGGTGTTTTGCAAAGAAAGAAACGCCCGCCTGCAGACTCAGAACTGAATGGCCAGTCGAAGCTCTGTTCTCTGCTTTAGTGAATTTCACACCCCGCCCCTGGATGGCCCGTTTCTCTCTTCCTTCCTCTTCCTTCTTGCCTTTCAAGCCCTCTGTGAGTGGTTGCAGTGACTAGAAG
>NW_011494808.1:7869531-7878817 GCF_000754665.1 Bison bison bison
CAGACGAGTGGGGGCCCAGACTCTGACCTGGGGCGTTCCTCTCTGCACTGTGTGAGTCCAGGGGGAGCTGGCCTGAGACACAGGGGGTGGGCCAGGTTCGGGGCCGGACCACGCGGCGGAAACGCGGGTGTGGCGGTCAAGGAGGCCCGTGGGAGAGCGCTGGCCTCGGGTCCTGAGAGAGCAGCGGAGCAACGGCAGGGTCCAAGCAAGGGCCCACTTGAGTTTATGTTTTAGGAAGTGTCATCTGGTGGCATTTTGATGACAGAAGCGGGGCGCTTGGAGGCCGGGAGAGTTTTTTGAGATCTGCTAGAGAGTTTATGGGCTTCCCAGGTGGCGCTAGTGGTAAAGAACCCGCGTACTAGTGCAGAGACTCGGATAAGAGACTCGGATTCAATCCCTGGGTGGGGAAGATCCCCTGGAGGACGGTATGGCAACCCACTCCGGTACTCTTGCCTGGAGAATCCCGTGGACAGAGGAGCCTGGCGGGCTACAGTCCACGGGGTCACACAGAGTCGGACGCGACTGAAGTTAACAGCGTGCAGGCACGGAGATTTCATGTGCTACTGGTCTCAGGAACGCTCTACTTTGAAATGTGATTTATTTGACTTTATTGATTTATTTTTGGCTCTGTCGGTCTTTCTTGCTGCCAGCGGGCTTTTCTCTAGTTGCGTCGAGCAGGGGCTACTCTCTGGCTGTGGTGTGTGGGCTTCCAGGAAACAGAACACGCAGGACCCACTTTGAGATGCGGTCACAAGGTCTCCAGCTCTCTCTCCACCCGCTCCTCCGCTTCTCGGAGCCCTGATTGGGAGGGAAGCAGGCTGCCATGCTTGGGAGGGTGCTGTGGCGAGGCCCATGGTCAGGCCCCCAGGCACTGGAGAGAGCGGGCCGTGACCCGCAGTCAGGTCGTGAGATGCAGCCACTTGGGAGCGGGTCCTCGGCGCCCTCCCAGCACCTTTAGACACATGCAATATTGCCTGGCTCCTAAACCCGCCCCCAGGGCTCCTCAGCTTAAGTCAGCGTTCATGTGTGGAATGAACAGCTCCCACAGAGCAGACCCTTTCCACCCACACGGAACCTCTGGCTTATACTAAGATAGTTGTCCGTCTTTGCAAAATGTGAGCAGTCACAGAGCTGCTTCTGGGCTCCCTGTTGTCCCTTGAAGTAGCAGCGTCCTCATCTTTCCGGCTCAGGGTGGGTGGTGAAGAGGGAAATGCCTGACCTGGGGCTCAGGGGCAAGGAGGGTCTGGGCTGGAGCCTCAGGACGGCCTCTCACATAGGTTCAACCTCAGAGATATTGCTTAACCTCTTGGAATCTCAGGGTCTTCATTTGTAAAATGGGGATTCTTATGCCTGCCCAGCGGGGTGGTTTCTAAGGATGCAGGACGTCTGGGAGGTGTCAGGTTCACAGACAGAGGGAAATAATGGCCGGGTGAGGTCGAAAATGCCCTTCCCAGGGTCGGGCTGGGAGAGCTTGGGCTGAAAAGTCCAGGCTCATGTGTCTTTCCAGCTATGGTTTTCTCTGGATATATGTGCAGGAGTGGGATTGCTGGGTCATATGGTAGTTTTAAATTTAGATACATGCACCCCAACGTTCAGAGAAACACTATTTAGATGAGTCAAGACATGGGAGCAACCTAAATGTCCATTGACAGATGAATGAATAAGGAAGATGTGGTACGTATATACAATGGAACACTACTCAGCCATGAAAAGAATAAATAATTCCATTTGCAGCCACATGGGTAGATCTAGAGAATGCCATACTAAGTGAAGTAAGTCAGACAGAGAAAGGCATGTATAATGTTATATCACTTATACATGGAATCTAAAAAGAAAGATACAAACAAACTTATTTACAAAACAGAAATAGAGTCACAGATGTAGGAAACAAACTTATGGTTACCAAAGGCGAAGGGAGGAGGAGGGATAAATTAGGAGTTTGGGATTAACACACACATTCTATTAAATGTAAAGCAGGTAATCAACAAGGATCTACTGTATAGCATAGGGAACTGTACTCAATATCTTGTAATAACCTGTATGCCTACATGGGAAAAGAATCTAAAAAAGAACGGATATGTGTAAACGTATAACTGAATCCCTTTGCTACACACCTGAAACTAATGCAACCTTGTAAATTGACTATACTTCAATAAAAAAGAATAGTACATTAAAAAAAAGTCCAGGCTCACTAAAAGGCCGTGGGGAAAACACCCAGCCCAGTCCAGTGTGAGCCTGAAGGGTTAAGGTCTGGATACAGCAGTGAGTCCTGAATATTCAGTCCTGTATATTCATTGGAAGGACTGATGTTGAATCTGAAACTCCAATACTTTGGCCACCTGGTGCAAAGAGCTGACTCATTTGAAAAGACCCTGAGTTCAGTTCAGTTCAGTTCAGTCGCTCAGTCATGTCTGACTCTTTGCGACCCCATGAATCGCAGTACACCAGGCCTCCCTGTCCATCACCAACTCCCGGAGTTCACTCAGCCTCACGTCCATCGAGTCGGTGATGCCATCCAGCCATCTCATCCTCTGTCATCCCCTTCTCCTCCTGCCCCCAATCCCTCCCAGCATCAGAGTCTTTTCCAATGAGTCAACTCTTGGCATGAGGTGGCCACAGTACTGGAGTTTCAGCTTTAGCATCATTCCTTCCAAAGAAATCCCAGGGCTGATCTCCTTCAGAATGGACTGGTTGGATCTCCTTGCAGTCCAAGGGACTCTCAAGAGTCTTCTCCAACACCACAGTTCAAAAGCATCAATTCTTCGGCGCTCAGCCTTCTTCACAGTCCAACTCTCACATCTATACATGACCACTGGAAAAACCATAGCCTTGACTAGACGGACCTATGTTGGCAAGTAATGTCTCTGCTTTTCAATATGCTATCTAGGTTGGTCATAACTTTCCTTCCAAGGAGTAAGTGTATTTTAATTTCATGGCTGCAGTCACCATCTGCAGTGATTTTGGAGCCCCCAAAAATAAAGTCTGACACTGTTTCCACTGTTTCCCCATCTACTTCCCATGAAGTGATGGAACCAGTTGCCATGAACTTCGTTTTCTGAATGTTGAGCTTTAAGCCAGCTTTTTCACTTTCCACCCCTTTACCTTTATCAAGAGGCTCTTTAGTTCCTCCTCACTTTCTGCCATAAGGGTGGTGTCATCTGCATATCTGAGGTTATTGATATTTCTCCCAGCAATCTTGATTCCAGCTTGTGTTTCTTCCAGTCCAGGGTCTGAAGCTGGGTCTTTCAGGCGGGAGGAGAAGGGGACAACAGAATGAGATGGTTGGATGGCATCACTGACTCAATGGACATGAGTTTGGGTAAACTCCGGGAGTTGGTGATGGACAGGGAGGCCTGGCGTGCTGCAGTCCATGGGGTCGCAACGAGTCGGACGCCGAGCGACTGAATTGAACTGAACCGCGATGGGGGCGGAGGTGAGGGCAGGCAGGGAGGTGAGCCTGCCTGAGTCCTGTGAGCAGGCAGCCGGTCCCAGGCTCAGCGGTTCCTCCTCCCAGAGCCAAGGGAGAAGCTCAGAGACACTGGTCTGGGGTCATTCAGTGGGAGCTGTTCCCTCTGATTTAAATCAAGGAGGAGCCCCTGGAGGAGGGGGTTCATGAGCCATGCGATCTAATTAACTCCATTGTTGTGTTTCGTTTTCCAGGTTAGAGTCCCTGGAGTATTGGAGTACTTTCTCTCCCAAATACGTCATGCCCCAGTGTATCCAAGTTTCTGCCAGTACCTTGGGCAGAGGGGTGTGGAAGCAGAGATGGTAGAATTTTGTGGGCCAGGATTCAGGTGGAGAGATCAGCTTCAGTTTAGGGAGAAGCTGACCTTATACCGTAACCAGAATCTTCTTTGAATTTTTCATTCCACTTAAAGTGCTCTCCAGCTTCCTGAGTTATCCTCTGTTTTAATGGTCAGAGCTTTTTTTGCAAATGAAAGAGAAAGGAGGGGGAAAAAAACCATGACCCGATGAACTAAACCTTGAGAGAATGGGAGCCACGTGGTGTGGCTGATTCGCTTCTGCCATATACCCTGCAGAAATGATTCCAGAAAACTCCAGCTCCCTCTGACAAGTGCTAGGCTGTCTGGGAGCCAAGAAGGAAAAGAGGGACCAGATGAGACACGCTGGCGGGGAGCCCTGGTTGGTTGGGCAGAACCGATTACCCCAGTGTGATCTGCTCCCCGGGTGGATCGGGTGATTCAAAGGCTGGCCGGGAAGACAGCTGTTCTGGAGCTCCTGGATTACTCATCGTCCTGCCCTGACTCAGCGGGCTGGACCCACTCCAGGCAGAGAGGCGCAGGGTGAACCCACGGAGCTGGTCGCCCAGCCCCAGGCAAACTGAGATCCGGACCTACACAGCAAGACTGCGGAATCCAGGTGTTCGTCCTCGGGGCAGAAGGCGTCTGAAGCTGGTGAGGCCAGTGCTAACCCTCCCTCTTCCCCTACGGCTGAGCTGGGGGGCGGCTCAGGCACCCCAGTGACTGACTAGCACCCGAAAGGAGGCTCACGGTGGGGGTCTTTCCGGGTAGGAAGGAAGTGCAGCCTGGCTCTTTGGGTGACCAAGTGTGACAGAGAGAGTCTTTAGTCTCGAGCTACCACTCTGGTGGCTTCCCAGGTGAAGCAGTGGTGAAGAATCCGCCTGCAGTGCAGGAGACGCGGGTTCGATCCCTGGGTCAGGAAGATCCCCTGGAGGAGGGCATGGCCACCCACTCCAGTGTTCTTGCCTGGAGAATCCCATGGACAGAGGAGCCTGGCGGGCTGCAGTCCATGGGGTCACAGAGAGTCAGACACGCCTGAGTGACTGAACACACACACACACACACACACACACACACACACCGTCCAGTAGACACAAGTACGACTGAGCACTTAAATATGGATAACCTAAACTGAGATGTATGACACACTCGCCAGATTTCAAAGACTTTATGTGAAAAGACGTGTAAAGTCTCTTATAATTACTTACTTTGATACATGTTGAAATGATAAAATTTTGGGTATACTGGATTAAATAAGATAATTATTAAGAATAGCTTTAGTTTTCGTCTTTTTTTTCCCCCCCCGAAAGGTTGCTACTAACATGGATGGCCCTAGAGACTTTCATACTAAGTGAAGAAAGTCAGAGAAAGACAAATATCATACGATATCACTTATGTGTGGAACCTAGAAAACTGGTACAAATGAACTTATTTACAAAAGAGGAATAGCCTCAAGACTTAGGAAACAGATGCATGGTTACCAAAGGGGAAAGGAAGGGGAGGAATACATTCGGAGTCCGGGACTGACATTAACACACTGTATTTAAAATGGTTAACCAGCCAGGACCTGCTGTACAGCACAGGGAACTCTGCTCAGCACTCTGTAATAAGCTAAATGAGAAAAGAATGTGAAAAAGAATGCGTACATGTAGATGTATAACAGTCACTTTGCTGCACGCCTGAAACCAACGCAGCATTGCAAGTCAATTATACTCCAAAATAAAATAAAAATTTAAGGACTTCCCTGGTGGCCCAGTGGCTAAGAGTCTGCCTGCCAAGGCAGGGGACAGGGCATGTGTCTGAAGTATCCCACCTGCCACAGGGCAGCTAAGCCCGGATGGCACAACTGCTGAGCCCGTGCGCCTAGAGCGCGTGCTCTGCAACAAGAGGACCCGCTGCAGTGAGAAGCCCACACACCATAACCAGTCTGCTCACCGCAGCTGGAGAAAGCCCGCCTGCAACAATGAAGACCCAGCACAGCCAAAAATAAAAACTAAATTTTAAAATCTATACAAAATAAAAATTTTAAAAATGTTGCTACTAGAAAAGTTAGAATTGCATCTGTGACCGTCCTCGTAGCTCACGCTTTGTTTCCTGGGACAGCACAGCTTTACCCCCACTCAAGTCTCACCTCCTCTAAGGCAGAGAGTTCATGAACACGGCTGGATCCGGACTGCTGAAATCCTAGACCCGCCGCCGTTTGACTGTGAGACTCGGCTCAGTTACGTAAACCCTCTGAGGTTCAGTTTCCCCACGTCTAGGATGGGCTTAAAGTAGCACAGGGCAGGTGAAACTCAGGTAAGAAGATGGACTCAGAATACAGAACAGGGTTTGGGACGCCTAGGTTTTTAATACGTACGTGGTTTCCTTATGAACAGTTCTTGAACGTTTCTCACCAAAGAGGCAGACAGGAGAGGTGGCAGTATGGACTCACGTTCTTGCTACCCACCTTCAACCACTGGCCCTTCCGTAGTAACCAGGGAGGAGAAGCTCCCCTTTCACATGGATTTCACTTGCAAATTTGGAGACTGGGGATCAGAGACGCCCTCTGACTTTCTCAGTAAAGCAAGATATGTCAGGCAACTCCGAATGAGACCCGTGGGTTCTGCCTGGAAACTGGAAACCGTGGGTACAGGGAGCCGCGTATCCGACTTCAGGAGACCTGGGTCTGAACTCTGTCCTTTGATCCTAGCGAGATGTCTTAACTGCCCTGGGCCTCTGGGGCCTCAGCTGTGCAGCAGGCTCCCTGGGAACCCTTCCAGGTCTTTACATCCCTAGGTGGGACCACAAGCTTTTCATGAGCATCTACTGGGTGCCTGACACTACAGGACGCTAGGGGTTCCAGGAGGGCTTCCAGCCCGACAGAGAAGACAGGCTGCAGTTCGTTTCATACGTTCATTTGTATGCTGTTTTTTTAAGCACGCAAAAGATGGAACAGAAAAATGTGGCAAGCCGGGTAGGGGCATACCAGGGGGTCCTAACCAAGTCGGAAGAATCAGAGGAGGTTTTTCTAGGGGTAAGTCTTAACCTGAGACTCTAGGTGACTAGAAAGGGGAAAGGTCTTGCAGGCAAAGAGAGTAGAAAGAGCCAGAGACACAGAAAGTCCAGGCGGACAGGGCACATGGAGTGTGCGTGTGCGTGTGTGTGTAGCGGTGGTGGTGGCTGATTTCACAAGACAACTTGGCTCTGCTCTGGGGCCCTGACGTTTGGCCAAGCACTAGTCTAGCTGCTGCTTACGGGTGGGGTTGACCCTGGCTCTCAGCAGCCTTGTGTGAAGCAGATGACCCTTCCCTCTGCGGGTGGGCCTCACCCAATCAGTTGAAGGCCTCTACAGCAATACCTGAGGTTTCTTGGAGAAGAAAGAATTCTTCCTCAAGACTGCGACATAGAGATCCTGCCTCAGGGACTTCCCTGGAGGTGCAGTGGCTAGGACTCCGGGCTCCCAGTGCACGGGGCCCGGGCTTGATTCCTGATCAGGGAATGAGAGCCTGCAGCTACGATCTGGGCAGCTGGATAAATGATTAAAAAACATCCTGCCTGCCCGCCTGGGTTTCCAGCCCTGCAGATTTTGGACTTAGCCATCAACCCATAGTCACCTGAAAAAAATTCCTCTTTGGACAATAATCTTTTTTTAATTTATTTTTTTATTGAAGGATAATTGCTTTACAGAATTGTGCTGTTTTCTGGCAAACCTCAATATGAATCAGTCACAGGTGACATACATGCCCTCCCTCTTGAACCTCCCTCCTGTCTCCCTCCCCATCTCACCCCTCTAGGTTGATACAGAGCCCCTATAGGGTTTCCTGAGCCATACAGCAAATTCCCCTTGGCTATCTATTTTGCATATGGTAATGTAAGTTTCCATGTTACTCTTTCCATACATCTCACCCTTTCCTCCCCTCTCCCCATGTCCATAAGTCTGTTCTCTATGTCTGGACAATAATTTTCATACAGTATGCATTTGCTTCCCATAGCTGATAACCCAAAGAGCCATACACTGCGTGGCTTTAAACAACATTAATCTGTCCTCTCACCATCCTTGAGGCTGGAGTCCAGAATCAGGGTGCTAACAGGGCCGTGCCTGCCGTGGAGGCTCTAGAGGAGAACCTGATGCACGCTTTCCTCTTATTTCTGAAACTGCTGCCCGTGTTCTTGGCTCGTATTCACATCACTGCTCTCTCATCATATGGCATTCTCCCTGTGTGTCTGTCCGTGTCTCTCCTCTTCTTATAAGGATACCGTCAAAGGGGATTAGGGTCCACTCTAGCCAGCATCTCAGTCTGATGACATCTGCAAAGATTGCACTTCCAAATAAGGTCACATCCACAGGCCTTAGGGGTTAAGACTTGAACATTTCTTTTGGGTGAACACGATTTAACACACAAGACAGTGTATCAGCTTTTTAGGTAAAATTGTATCCTGTAGTTAGGGACATGGGCTTCCCTGGTGGCTCAGATGGTAAAGAATCGGCCTGCGATGTGGGAGACCTGGGTTCGATCCCTGGGTCAGGAAGATCCCCTGGAGAAGGGATAGGCTACCCACTCCAGGATTCTTACCTGGAAAATTCCATGGACAGAGGAGCCTGGCGGGCTACAGTCCATGAGGGCTGCAAGGAGTCGGACGTGCCTTAGAGCCTGAGCATGTATCACACATGCTCACTAGCTCTGATTCATAGCGAGGAAACTGGAACTTGGAGAAGTAACCTGGTCCCTCAGAGAGGAAGTGGTGGGACCTGGGTGTGAACACAGTGCTTGACGTTTGACTTGCTGCCTGTGTCTCCATCCCTGAGGTCTCACCCGGTGGCTGCCGAGCCCGACCCGCTCTGCAGGGACCACCATCAGGAGGGTTTTCATCTGGATACTCCTGGCAGACTCTCACTTTCAAGGTCACCCTCATCCCCACTCCCTAGACCAGGCTGCGTCACACGTTTGTGCTTGACCTGGGAGTGCACTTGACTCTGCCTCTATCCACTCCTACGTGCTGATGCAAGAGTTTAACATGGTTTCCTATTTTTCTCCCATTTGTTCAACTATTTCAAGATGGTTAAACGCAAAACACTGCATGTTTCCACTTGAAATTCATTTCTGACGGTTGTTGTCACTATAGTTTCAGATAATTCTGTGTGTAGATACGCTCACTTGTGGGAAAGGATTTTCCTCTGTGTTTTTGGATGTGTTGTCTGTTCTTATTTTTACCTGGTTAAATCTGTCATTTAACAACCTACATTTCTAGCTATATTTTAAAGGAAAAACAGGAAGTTGGAGAGTGTCTAGCCTCCCAGTGCTTGGATTAGGTAGTGGGTAACCACACAACTGGGGATTTTACACAGAAAGATGTATCGGCTGATGGGCTTCCCTGGCGGTCCAGTGGTTGAGACTCGGCCTGCCAATGCAGGTTGGATCCCTGGTCCGGGAAGATCTCACATGCTGAGGAGGGACTAGACCCACACTCTCCAACTACTGACAACTACAGCCCATGCTGTGCAACAGGAGAAGCCCCTGCCCCAAGAAGCCTGCGTCCCGCAG
>NW_011494808.1:7878917-7882968 GCF_000754665.1 Bison bison bison
GGCGCACCGCAGCTGGAGAGTAGCCCCCACCCCCGCCATCATGGAGAAAGCCCACACACTGCGATGGAGACCCAGGGCAGCCACAAATAAATACATATTTTTAAAAAAGTATATCAGCTTAGACAGTAATCCTCTATATATGGCTTGAGAATACTGGGAAATCAGTGTGACACTATTTTTTAAGCTCATAGAATAATCTTTTCAAGCCCACTCAGGTTCAACAAAACTTGGACTCCTCAAACTGTCCTGCCACCCACAATAAAGGGGAATGGAAGAATCTGGCTTGGTGCCATTTATCAATAACTTCTATCTGGACTAACTCTGGCAGTCCAACGGTTAAGACTTCGGCTTCCAATGCAGGGGGTGGAAACATGATTGAATTTGTGACCTCGAGGCCAAAAAACCAAAACATAAAACAGAAGCAGTACTGTAATAAATTCAGTAAAGATTTTTAAAAATAATAGATCAATTTTAAAGATTCTCCTGGTTCCATAAGACCAAGAGTCCTTCATCCCATGATCTATGTGTTATATAACATATGATTCCATACTGGCTCAATATGGGTTTCATATAGGTTAATTATCATTTTATTTTTAATTTTAGTTTTTGGCCCAGCTGCTCAGCATGTGGGATTTTAGTTCCCTAACCGAGGCCTGAACCCACGTCTCCTGCATTGGAAGCACCGTCTTAACCACTGGACCACCAGGGAAGTCCCTGATACAGGTTAGCTGTTGATTACCGGCTTAAATCGTGGGTAGTGGGTTATCTGAAAAGCCCCAGGTTTGAAAGGACTGCCTTTGAAAGCCATGACAGTCCTGTTGAAAATAAAATGTCCAGGCATCTCAATGACATGAAGGGCTCCCTACAAACATCAGGAAAGGTCACTGGATGAACTCAGTCCAGAGGAGAAGTCGCACATCACAACTGCTGCTAAGTTCCCAGCCAAGCAAGCAAGGTCTTCACGTCCTTCACAAATCTAATCGTGTTTCCACAGGGCTCTGAATGAAAGTTACTACTAAAATGTAAGCTGTGTACTTTTCCTTGCCAGCTGTGTTACAAAGCAAACCAGAGACTAATCAGTTTCTTCCCTCAACCAAACGCATTTAATATCTCATTAGCTTTGGAAGGTTTCACAGCAAATTGGCATAAATGAACACTCTAGAAAGAGCATTATTGTCCTTCTGTCTAAATAGCTACTGACAGTCTTTGTGCTTTTTTCTTTTCTGTTTGGACAGTGCACTCTGCAGAGCAGATTTGTAAAAAGAGAGCGTGTAGCATGATTAGTGCCCCATTTCTCTCTGTCTCATGGCTGAGATAGACACACAGGTAGTCAGACAACTGCTCTTCCTTCCACTTCTCTGACTTCAGTGGGACTGTGGAAAATTAACTTGAAATATTTTCAAGAAACTTTTTGCTCCTTTACCTCCAGGGAAAGGAGTTAAGCTTCATTGTACTTATTCATCCCAACCCCTTGGCTCCTCTCCATGATTTTCAGGTGAACATGAATTGCTCAGCAATCGTTCATGCACACACAGCCATCCCAAAGTGAAACTCCAGTGAAGAGCTCTCCACTTGGGTGCGTCCTCCGGTGGAGGGATACCAATATATTTTAAGAAAATGCATTAACTGGAGAAGGGGTGGAGGACAGGGAGCCCTCCTTCACTGCTGGGGGCATTATAAACTGGTGCAGCTGCTGTGGAGAACGACACAGAGGCTCCTCAAAAAAGCAAAAATGGAATTACCATATGGTGCAGCAAGCCCACTCCTGGGCACATATCAGGAGAAAACTGTAGTTTAAAAAGGTCCATGCACCCAACGTTCATAGCAACACTATTCACAGTAGCCAAGACATGGAAATCAATGATCCGTCAATAAAATTTAAAAAAAGAAAATGTCTAAAAGTCAGGCTCTTCCCCGAAGAAGAGCTAAGTGAGAAGTAAGAAATCCCGAGATAGAGCTGGAAGAGAGAAGGCTTCTGGGGTTGCAGCGAACCCGGCTTTATCCTCATCCTGGTCTCTAGAGAGAATCATCACAGATTCGGGAACCACTGGCGGAAATCTGACAGACCAGCCCCATGTTGTTGAGGTGGGTGGTTTCTCCACCATCTGCATTCAACTCACATGTGTTTATCAGGGTTTAACACGCCTGGGTCATCATCTTTGTTGTTCTAAGAGTCTTTAGAAAAAAACACGCTGATGATCTGAGTCATACGTTGCAGCAAACCATGACTCAGGAAGAAGAGGTGGCTGAGGAGGGTGGCCTCTCTGGAAGGCGGATGTAAGAACTTCAGCTGGAAGCACGTTGCCGTGGCTGTAAAGCTGGTTGACAGCACCGTCGTTTATGACATCCAAGGCCTATTAGTTCAAAGTTCACAAGATAAATTTCCACTCAGATTTGGAGCCGGAAACATTCTATCCCTCCAAGTAAACTTGTTTGCTTTCTATTCAAGTGGAAAGGAAACTGTTTTCAACATAACGCTGAGTTTAGTCAAAGGCAGTAATAAACCAGTCCAGTTGTTTGGCAATACTCATTTTGTCTTCACGTCAATCAATTTGGTTTCTGGTTTTTCTATCCTACCGCTGTGTAGTTTAATAAGCTATCTCAATTTTGGGGGTATAGAGTGCCACAATAAAAAAAAATCATTCCAAGTAAAACGTTGAGTTAGCTACTACACTTTGGATCTTAGAACGACTAAGATCCAAAAACTGATGATACCAGTTTCCAGGAAGGATTTGGCACAGCTGTCTTGTTCGACTCTTTGTGACTCTATGGACTGTATAGCCCACCAGGCTCCTCTGTCCATGGGATTCTCCAAGCGAGAACACTGGAGTGGGTTGCCATGCCCTCCTCCAAGGGATCGTCCTGATCCACTGATGAAACCTGCATCTCTTGTGTCTCCTGCTTGCTCATTACTGGTGGGAATGCAAAATGGTTTGGTCACCTTGGAAAAGACAGGGACAGTTTCTTGCAAGGCTAAGCACTGCTGTATGATCAGCAGTCATGCTTCTCAGTAGTCACTCAACTGCTATGAACACTTACATCCACATAACAACCTGCATGTGAATGTTTATAGACTCTTTATTCATAATTTCTAAGAAGTGGAAGTAACCAAGATGTCCTTCAATAGGTAAATGGACGCATGAGCTGTGGGACATCCATATACGGTGGAGTATTATTCAGTGATAAAAAGAAATGAGGTCTCAAGCTGCAGAAAAGCAGGGATGAATCTCAAATACATATTGCTAAGGGAAAGAAGCCAGTTTGAAAAGGGTACGTAATGGTTCCAATTATATGAAATTCTGGAAAAGGCAAAAACAGAGACAGTGAAAAGATCAGAGGTTGCCAGGGGTCAAGGGGAGGGGAGGAGGATAAAATGGGTGGAACACAGGGGGTTTTCAGGGAAGTGAACCCAATCTGTAAGACGCTGCAGTGGCGCACGCATGGCACCATGCACCTGTCACGACCCACAGAACTGTACAGCGAAAATAGTGAACCTTAATGTATGGTGCCAAAAAGAAATCATTTAGGAAGCTATGAAAAATCCCAGGATGGATTCAGAATGTGACAGAACAAACTGTATTACAAATATATGCAGAAGTTCACTGAAGGAGTAAGGACAAGTGTGCACCTAAGAACGTTGGAAATGAGTCGGATCTGTAGGATGAAAGGCAGAAGAAACTCCTGTAAACATTGTCCTCCAGGTGAGACAGCATCTTGCAGGGCACGGGTTAACCATTCTGACACTGCAGTGTAGGCACAGTGGAATTGAACAATTCCATATCACTTCATGGGAAATAGATGGGGAAACAGCAGAAAATTTTATTTTTTTGGGCTCCAAGATCACTGCAGATGGTGACTGCAGCCATGAAATTAAAAGACACTTACTCTTTGGAAGGAAAGTTATGACCAACCTAGACAGCATATTGAAAAGCAGAGACATTACTTTGCCAACAAAGGTCCGTCTAGTCAAGGCTATGGTTTTTCCAGTGGTTGTGTATGGATGTGAGAGTTGGACTGTGAAGAAAGCTGAGTGCCAAAAAATTGATGCTTT
>NW_011494808.1:7883068-7885459 GCF_000754665.1 Bison bison bison
TTGGAGGAGACTCTTGAGAGTCCCTTGGACTGCAAGGAGATCCAACCAGTCCATTCTGAAGGAGATCAGTCCTGGGTGTTCGTTGGAAGGACTGATGCTAAAGCTGAAACTCCAATACTTTGGCCACCTCATGTGAAGAGTAGACTCATTGGAAAAGATTCTGATGCTGGGAGGAATTGGGGGCAGGAGAAGGGGATGACAGAGGATGAGATGGCTGGATGGCATCACTGACATGATGGAAATGAGTTTGAGTGAATCCGGGAGTTGGTGATGGACAGGGAGGCCTGGTGTACTGCAATTTATGGGGTCGCAAAGAGTCAGACACGACTGAGCGACTGAACTGAACTGAACTGATAAAAAGGTGGTGGATGGAGACTTTCCTGGTGGCCCAGTGACTAGGACTCCACACTCCTGTTGCGGGGGGACTGCATCTGGTCCCTCGTTAGGGACCCCTCGATCCCACGTGATCCCGTGTGCAGTAGCTAATACCCAGCGAAGCCCAATAAATTAAAAAAACATTTTTTTTTTTAAAGGACGGTGGACAGAGGATGACGCTGTGAGGGTGAGATGGCCCCTGGGGTAGTGAGTTAGAGGTGGAGACATCAGTGTGGATCATGCTTAGTTTAGTACACATACAGGCAGTCACATATAGAAACATTTAGAGGTATGACTATATACACAGGTTAGTATGCATACATTTCCTTCCTCTGTCAGCTGAGAGTGTCCAGAAGCAAAGACACCCCAACAGGAGCAAGTACACCCAATGCCCAGATTTTGGTTTCTAATGCCATTCCAAAAGGAACCAGAGCCCCTGGAGAAATGGCAGATTCTAGTCCTGGAGCAGGGAATATACAAAATGAGCCTGGAGCACCGTGAATGCCAGAAAGCAAGGAAGTGTCAAACAAACAGCAATCCCACAAGGATGAGAGTACGCCAAAGGGACACAGGAGACAACTGGAGAAGTTCCCAAGAGCCAGACCTTGTGGATTTGAGCAAATACCGACAACAGCCCCTCCAAACCCCCAAGCAGAGAAATAACCCCCCAAGACTAATATCTGACTGTAATCCAAAATATAAAGTAAGTAGCCATGAGTCTGTCCTGGTATGAATGACTGAATATGTAAATAAACTGGAGGGAATAGATGACTCTACCATGCAGAAGGGGCCTGGATATTCTGTGTCAATGCTCTGCCCTCAAGGCGATGAGCATAGCTCTACTCCTTGAGTGTGGGCTGCACAGAAGGGGCCTGGATATTCTGTGTCAATGCTCTGCCCTCAAGGGGATGAGCATAGCTCTACTCCTTGAGTGTGGGCTGCACAGAGTGACTTCCTTCCAAAAAGCACAGTGTGGAGAGGGGAGGAAAGTATGACAGCAGAGATAGGCAGCGAACAGAACCTAAGCCTGGTGTCACGGCAGCAAGGATGCCATGCTGAGGCTGCGTCCCTTGATATGGTGTGATAAGAGCAGCCCCTCACTTCTGCCGTCTCCCCGCCCCAGACCCATAACCCGCATCTGATCATGAGAAAAGCATCAGACGAGTCCCAGTCAAAGGGCATTCTAGAGCACCCGACTATCACCTCTCGAATCTGTCAAGGTCATGAACATCAAGAAAGCCTGAGAAACTGCCACAGCTGTGAGGAGCCTGAGGAGGCGGGGTAGCAACACGGGACGCAGTGTCCTGGATAAATCCTGGGACAGAGAAAGGGAAATTTGAATCGAGTGTGAACTGCGAGTTAGCAGATGCAAACTATTACGTACAAAGAGTGAATAAACCAGAACCTCCTGTCGCACAGCACAGGGTATGCTCAATATCCTGTGAAAAACCGCACTGAGAAAGAATATGCAAAGAATATATATATGTATGATTTATATATAACCGAATCATATAACTTTGCTGTACACCAGAAACAAACACAACTTTGTAAATCAACTGTACTTAACAAAAAACAAACTCATGCTGGATAAGCAAACACAGCTGATGGTCTGCTCAGCTCGGGGCTCCTCAGTCAGTGGCCGCTCAGAAAGAGCCCTCCTGACAGCCCTCCAAGCCTCAGATTATTTCTTTAAAGTGCAGGAAGATGGAGTGAAGGTGGGATGGGGGGTGATGTAAGACTGAGCTGTCCATTGCAAACCACTTGCCACCGGGACGTGTGTGGTTATTGACATTTAAAGGAAAATTGGACGAAAGTCTGACTTGGTGAGTTACACTAGGCATGTTTTAAGGGCTTACCAGCCTTTTCCACCATCATAAAAAGTTCCACTAGAGAGTGCTGCTAACCAGAAAGGCTCTGTTGCAAAATTTGTGTACAAAGTGTATATACATACTTAAACACACACACACATACATTATATATATATATATATATATATATTTTTTGGCAGTTCCTGAA
>NW_011494808.1:7885559-7948101 GCF_000754665.1 Bison bison bison
AACCAGGGATTGAACCCACACCCTCTGAAGCAGAAGCAGAGTCTTAACCGAATGTCCTGTTACCAGGATGTAGTTGTGAAGACATTTAGGGGCTGAAGCCGATGTGCCTACCACTTACTCTCAAATAATTCAGGAAAAAAATATGTATGTGGGTGTAATGAGAACCCAAACGTGGCAACATGCTAACAACTGGTGGATCTGGGTACACTTCTTACAACTTTTCGGTAAATTTGCAATTATTTAAAAAGTCAGTTTTAAAAGTAAATTTAAAAACCCAATCAATCAAGCAAACAAAAAGCTCCAGGGAAGCGGGTAAATTTATCAGGTTGACTTTTCTGAAACACAAAATTTATCAGGTTGACTTCTCTGAAACACAAGGAGTGAGTAAACGGAGGCCCTCAACCGTGGGAGCAGGGCCACCCTCCGGGCACACTTCGGAGGGTTTAACTGGACAGGAACTCTGTCACCCCACCCTTGGGTAGGGGAGCTTCAGGGCCTCTCCCTCCCTCCAGGTGCCCTCTGCACACTCCCTAGGCTGGATGTCCCCGATGCCAGGGAACGCCCCTCCTGGTTTCTCCAGGTCAGGGATGCCTGGCTCTCAGCTCCCTCCTCTGAGCCTCCCTGCTCAGTGTTCCACTTGGAATCGCTTTCATGACTGCTCCTGTCCTCAGCTGCAGCCCGGATTGTTTTTATACGTTAAAACTGGGCAGTTCCCCAGGAGGGGTTCTTTGTACCGAGGTGCCGCCAGGTACCCATGAAAGATCACTGCTCTAAGAGCTTGGAAACATTGCTTTGCATTTACCTCGTTATGTACCTGCGTGCGTGCTCAGTCGCTCAGTCATCTCCGACTCTTTGCCACCCATGGGCTGTAGCCCAGTAGGCTCCTCTGTCCATGGGATTTCCCAGGCAAGAACCCTGGAGTGGGCTGCCATGCCCTCCTCCAGGAGATCTTCTCCCAACCCAGTCATTGGACCCATGTCTCCTACAGCTCCTGCACTGGCAGGCAGATTCTTTATCATTCTGTATCACTTGGGAAGCCCTCGCTATGTACAATTGCACTTAAATGCACACGTGTGGTGATGACGTACGGGGATTCAAATCAGCGTAGTTGCCTTTCTTCCCCTCTTTCTATTGTTCTCCCAACAACATTTTTTTCTCTTCTTCCTCCCCGCACTCATCTCTCCTGTGACCGCAGAGCCCCCAGCTTCCTCTGGACTTTGGGAGTTGGGGGGAAAGGATCTGTGGTCCCCGAATCCCCTCCGCTGGTTTTCTACATCTGATTTTTCTTAGGAGAGCACTTTCTTGTTATCCCCTAACTTTTAAAAAAAATTTTAATTGGAGAATAATGGCTTTACAATGTTATTAATACATTAGTTTCTGCTGTACAACAGTGCAAATCAGTCATAACCGTACATAGATCACCTCCCTTGCACGCCCCCATCCCACCCCTCTAGGTCATGACAGAGCTCTCTATTTACTCATGGTTGTGTATGTAAGTCAGCACTGCCATCTCAGTTCGTCCCACCATCTCCATCCCCTGCTGCATCTACAAGCCCCTTCTCTGTGTCTACATTGTATCTATATCTCCCTTCCTTCCTTGCAAATAGGTTCATCCGTACCGGTTTTCTAGACTCCATATATATGCATTAATAAATGATATTTGTTTTTTTCTCTTTCTGACTAACTTCACTCTGTATGACAGACTCTAGGTTCATCCACCTCACTACTAGTGATTCACATTCATTTTACTGGCTGAGTAATAGTCCATCGGACATATGTACACAACTCGTTATTTCCCTTTGGTTGGTGGCAGGGTCCTGGGTGTTGGGGCGGTCATAGATCCTGCATGGTGTTTGGATGAAATGCAGCAAACACTTCTGGAGAGGCTACTTCGGGATCCAGGCTCTTTGCCGGGTGCTGCTGATACAGCATCATCAGGAAGACCTTGTCTCTGATGAGTTCCCGGCGCAAAACCCCAAAATGTGCTATGTGCAACGCCAGGGTGAACCAGGCATGGTGGAGAAGCCTGATCTCATCTGGCGGCAGGGAGAAATGGGGGAGGGGGAACCCCACCTTCCTCACCACCCCATCCTCTCTGTCTTAATACAATTTCTAACATCATAATCTAACACCTTTTAAAAATTGAAGTATAGTTAATTTACAACCCTGTGATAGCTGCTAGTGATTTAGCTGTATATAAACACACATACATATATATAGTTTATTTCTTAATTTTACTTTATTGAAGTATACATTTAATCTACAATGTTATTTTCTGTTCCATAGCAAAATAATTCAGTTATACATATTTATATTTGCATTCTTTTTCATATTCTTTTCCATTATAGTTTATCACCAGATATTAAATATAGTTTCCTGTGCTGCACAGTAGAAGCTTGTTGTTTATCCACCCTATGTACAACAATTGAGAAGCAGTAGTTTATTTAATTTATTGAAGTATAGTTGACTTACAGTGTTGTTTTAATTTTTGCTGTACAGCAAAGGGATTCAGTTATACCTTTATTATAAGTTCTTTTTCAGATTCTTTCCCGTTATAGGTGATAGATTATAGATACACATTATTGATACCGAGCAGATCTTGTGTCTGTTCTGTATGTAGTAGTCTGTTTATTGTTAATCCCACGCTATGAGTTTATCCCCTTCCCCACACATTTCCCCTTTGATAAATTTGTTTTCTATGTCTGTGAGTCGATCTCTGTACTGATGTAATTCCTCCTTAAACTTTTACCTCACACTTAAACCCCTATTAGACTCTCCAGCTCCCAAACCTGCCACGTCTCCCAACTAAAGGCAGTTTCAAGTTCAACCAATTCGAGTTGAAACGAAAGTGTCTGAGACAGGATGGGGTCTGCTCCCCGAAGCTGCTCTTTGTGCGGAGAGAAGCAGCGTGCGGCTCCAGCTCTCTCCTGAGTGACCCACTCTTGTCTTTTCAAAGCAGTCCACGTCGTTCTCAGAGTTCTCTGTTAACCCACTCGCAGGCTGAGGATGTGGACAATCCAACACCGCTTCCCCGTGTGTCGGAGAAGCACCTTTTGGGGCCTCCCTGGGGGTCCAGGGCTTAAGGCTCCATGCTACCAAAGCAAGGGGTGCAGGTTCGATCCCTGGTCCGGGAACCGGGGTCCCACATGCAGTGTGGCGTGGTTGAAAGAAAAAGAGAAGCCCCTTTTTTGGACATCGGATAAAGCATTCAAGGTCAGGACTCGCGCTTCCCGTAGCAGCTCAGCCAGCAGCAGCTTGATGGTCTGAGGAAGCCGCAGCGGCTTCACAGGCCCAGCCCCCGGGGCCCAGATGAGCCGTATTCTAGGCTTCATGTCCTCTTACCAGCATTTCCAAAAACACCCTCAGACCCTCCAACACTTGCCTCTTCGCAGGAGGGGAATTCGGAAAGGAAAGAGATAGTCATCTGAACCTATGGCGGTTAAACCACTGTCGCTTTTGTAGAACTGGAAAACACAGTCCTGCGGACACTGACTGGCCCTTCCAGGGACCCTCAGGCCAGAGGAGGCCTCCTTCGAAGGTGATGCTGCGTATGAATCAGGCATAGCAGCTGTGGGGCAGAGAGTGGGAAGCAAGCTCTGTGGGTCGCCTGCTGCAGCTACATGGAAAGCCGGCCCTGCCTTACAACGTCAGGAGGGACCCGAGCTGCGATGCCCAGGATCTCACGGACCGAGAGAGGGTGGCCCACCTGGACGGCCTCCTGATGAATCCTCCTCTGCCCACATCAGCACACTTGGGATGAGTCACTCTCATCACTGAACGTTTCCTTTGATTTCAGGCCCTCTCTGCGGAGGGCCTTCCTGGGACCCGGCTTCTCACCAGGACCTATTTATTCATGAATCCTGTTACTTACAGCTAACTGGACGCCAAAACTGTCCTACGTCCACAGGCTCATGCTAGGCTGACCAACCATCCAGCTTTGCCCAGCACATCCCAGTTTTAGCCTCAAAGTCCCACATCCTGGAAAACCCCCGGGTCCCAGGAAAACTGGGTGGTGGGAGACCCTGGAGTGAGGAAGCACGGAAGGTGTAGATTTCCCCACCGTGTGGGCTCTGGGGCTACGTCCCTGAGGTGTGGGTACCACCTTGGACATCTTGACCTTGGAAACCGTGGGAACTGGCCCTGAGTGACTTAGGCAGAAAAGGGACTTTTTGAAACGATATTTCCCTCTCTCTGCTTCTTGGTCTCCCAGCTCCAGATTCAAAGTCTTGCCTGGGAACATTGTATGTGGCAAACTGAGCCACGTGTTAACGAACACATGGATGGGGCAGGAAGGCAACCCTGTTCTGCCTGTGATGAGAGGTGAACACGTTCGGGGTGAGAGGGACTGCCCCCAAAGTTGGGGATGGGATTCAGGTGATCGCTACCCGAAGCAACAGCAAAGTCAACGATGAGGAAGATGCTACATATAAATCAGGCATAGACAACTGTGGGGCAGAGAGTGGGAAGCAAGCTCCGTGGGTCAAGGTCGCCCACCGCAGCTTCACAGAAAGCCAGCCCCTACCTCACAGTGTCGGCAGGGCCGGGAGGAGGGCCCGGGCTGTGGTGTCTGTGCCCAGGGTCTGACGCAGCGAGAGAGGGCTGCCTGCAGGGAGGGCTGGTGGTCGACCGGCTCAGGAGCCAGCGGCCGTGTTCTAATCCTAAAGCACCCGAAGGCTTGAAGGCAGGGGCGCTGATATTCAGGGGAACCAGGGTGAAATTAAATGAGGCATTTCCCTGGGGAGCCTGCCCAATTGCTTGGACATGTTAGCTGAGGATCTGGCATATAGTGACATGGAAAAGCAAATGGCAACCCACTCCAGTGTTCTTGCCTGGAGAATTCCATGGACCGAGGAGCCTGGCGGGCTACAGTCTATGGAGTCGCAAGAGTCAGATACAACTTAGCGACTTAACTACTACTACTAAAATTCGCATTGGAGAAGGAAATGACAACCCACTCCAGTGTTCTTGCCTGGAGAATCCCATGGACGGAGGAGCCTGGTGGGCTGCAGTCCATGGGGTCGTGGAGAGTCGGACACGACTGAGTGATTAACACACACACACACACATATAGTGACAGTGTAATGGGAGAGGAGAAAGGGAAGCTTATGTGTTCTTTTCCCCCAGAGTAGCTGTTGGGTATTTTTGCTGCTTTGGGCTTGTCCATTTCTCCCCTGCCCCATGCCCAGGAGCCTCCGTTGAAGTTGGCACTTCCGGGTGTTTCAAAACCCACCTTGCTCTACTTATCCAGTCAATTTCCACATCCTGATGTCTGTTGTCTGCAGAGCCTCCGTGCGTAACTGCCGGAGTGTGTTTTTACCTTTAGCTGTTTAGTTGCCCAGATAAATCAGTAGATGTTTCCAGAAAGCTGCCCTTCATGTCAAAATCTCATAGACATTCCAGGGCAGCATAAGCCTGGATTCTAGACCTAGTCTCAGCTCAGAACATGCTGCCCGTTGCCTTTCCAGCTTCCACCCTTTGCAGGGAGCCACTTTCGCCAAACACATACCTTTTCTGGGGTAGGGAAGGGGAGAGTCTCTGTGGGGACAAGAAATGGGTGTTTTCCTGTTGAAACACACTCCTGTCCTCCCCACCTGTCCTCTGCCTGAGACCGGCCCTCCCAGCCAGAAGGAAACTTGCAGGCCCTGAGCCTCAGAGAGCGTCACATGACCCCTTGATAAGCAGGATCTCTTGGCCCCTTCAAATCAGACCAGCAGAATAGCTGCCACGTAGAAATGCAGAATCTTAGCCCCACCCTGTGCTTGTATGCTAAGTGGCTCAGTCGTGTCCAACTCTGTGTGACCCCAGGGACTGTAGCCCACCAGGCTCCTCTGTCCATGGGATTCCCCAGGCAAGAATGCTGGAGTGGGTTGCCATGCCTTCCTCCAGGGGAATCTTATCTGACCCAGGGATTGAATCCGCGTCTCACGTCTCCTGCATTGACAGGCGGGTTATTTACCACTAGCGCCACCTGGGAAGCACCCCCCAACGCAGACCTGCAGAATCAGGATCTGCATTTTAGGACTCCTAGATTCTTTGTACACGTGTTAAAGTCTGAGAAGCACTTCTTAAGATCACTGGTCCTCAACTCCCCCTGCACTGGAATCCCTGGAGGAGTTTTAGAATATCCTGAAGCCTAATATTATTCAGTCATGAAAATACTAAAATCTTGCCATCTGCGATGCACCTAGAGAGTATTATGCTAAGAGAGAGAAGTCAGGCAGAGAAAGAAAACACTGCATAGTGTCCCATATACATGGAGTCTAAAAATCAAGAGAAATGAACACACATCACAGAACGGAAACAGAGCTATAGACACGGAGAACAAACAGGTGTTTGCCGGACGGGAGACAGGGGTAGGAGAGGAGAGAAATAGGCGAGGGAGACTAGCAGGTGTAAAATTCCAGTCACCAGTTGATTGTCACAGGTGGGAAATGTACAGAAGGGGAATATAGTCAGTAGCTACGCAATATCTTTGTATGGTGGCATGTAACTAGACTTATCATGGTGATCATTTTAAAATGTGTAGAAATACCAAGTCACCCTGTTGTGGAAAAGGAACTGACTTAGTGTTGTAGGTCAGTTATACTTCAAAACAAGCTCATAGAAAAAGAGACCAGACTTGTGGTTGTCCAAGGGAGGGCTAGAGGAGGGGAAGTGGCAGGATGTCGGTCAACACGCACACACCCCCAGTGATAAGATAAAGAAGCACTGAGGGTGTGATACACAAAGTGTTAAATATAGTCAACACAACGGTGTTACAGACACAGCCGCGAAGAACGCAAATTGCAAGAGCTCTGATCACAAGGAAAAACATTTTTTCCATTTATTTGATGTTGTATTTATGGGAGATGATGTTCACTAAACCGACTGCGGTCATCATTTCATGATGTATGTAAGTCAACTCACTGTTCATACACCTTAAATGTATACATTGCTATATGTCAATTATATCTCAATGAAAGTAGAAGAAAAATAATTCCTGAAGCCTAGATCCCACCCCTGGAGATTTCAATTTAATGGATTCAGGATGTCTAGCAAGTTTGCGAGTGAGTCTAATGATCAGAAGCATTTGAGAACCACTGGCCTAGATGTGACCAACTCAGTCCGTGCCCCATCCCCCGCCCCTCAGAGTCTAACGCCCCTGGTGAGATTTCCGCTCTGCACCTGTCTTGAGCAGGGATGGGGGTATGAGGCGTGGGCACATTCTCACCATCACCTCTTCCCTCTTAGCACGCAGCTCTGGGGACACTGCACCAGCCCAGCTGCTTCGAGTGATTCACATTCTACCTCTGTGAGCGTGGGTGATGGGGGGTGGGTTTTGTGCACAGCAGTGCAAACAGCTTCAGGAGGGATTCTAGCCCCACCGGTCTGCTCGATGTAGTTAGGTCTGTATGTACGTAACAATTCTGGTTTGACTTTATAGCTCCGTGGGTATATTTCCTACGTGGATTCAAAATCCTTGAGGGCAGGAACCAGTGTCTCCCAGTTATTTTTTTTTTAATTTTATTAGAGTATAGTTGGTTTACACTGTTGTATTAGTTTCTGCTGTACAGCAGAGTGACTCGGTTATATATAGATTATACATACATATTCTTTCCATTACGGTATCATAGGAATTCAAGGCAGTTCCCTGTGCTAGACAGCAGGACCTTGCTGTCCGTCCATTCCATATGCAACAGTTTGCATCTGCTAATCCCAGACTCCAGTCCACCCCTCCCCACCCCGACTTTGGCAAGCGCAGGTCGGTCCTCTGTGCCTGTTTTGCAGACAAGTTCATTTCTGTCCTATTTTAGATTCCACATATAGATGATATCATATGGTATTTGCTTTTCTCTGTCCGACTTGCTCCTCTTAGTAAGACAGTCTCTAGGTCCGTGTTGCTGCAGATGGCATTATTTCACTCTTTTTGATGGCTGAGTAATATTCCATTGTACATGTTACCACATCCTCTTTTTACACATTTTTGTTTGCTTGTCTTTGGCTGCGCTGGGTCTTCGTTGCTGCATGTGGGCTTTGTCTGTTTGCTTATCTTTGGCTGCGCTGGGTCTTCGTTGCTGCATGCGGGCTTTGTCTGTTTGCTTATCTTTGGCTGCGCTGGGTCTTCGTTGCTGCATGCGGGCTTTGTCTGTTTGCTTATCTTTGGCTGCGCTGGGTCTTCGTTGCTGCATGCGGGCTTTGTCTGTTTGCTTATCTTTGGCTGCGCTGGGTCTTCGTTGCTGCATGCGGGCTTTGTCTGTTTGCTTATCTTTGGCTGCGCTGGGTCTTCGTTGCTGCATGCGGGCTTTGTCTGTTTGCTTATCTTTGGCTGCGCTGGGTCTTCGTTGCTGCATGCGGGCTTTGTCTGTTTGCTTATCTTTGGCTGCGCTGGGTCTTCGCTGCTGCACGCGGGCTTTGTCTGGCTGTGGGGAGCGGTGGCTTCTCTCGCCATGGACCACAGGCTGTAGGTCACACGAGCTCAGGAGTTGTGCTGTGTGGGCTTAGTTGTTCCGCAGCCTGTGGGATCTTCCCGGACCAGGGCTCGAACCTGCATCCTTTGCATTGGCAGGTGGATTCTTAGCCACTGGCCCACCTGGATTTATCCATTCATCTGCCAATCGACATTTAGGTTGTTTTTAAATAGAGATATATTATAAAAACGAACGTGACTGTTCCTGTATACTCTTTTAATGTGATTAGTAGGAAGTTTAAAATGACACGTGTGAAAAATGACATTTGTAGCTCACAGGACACTTCTATTAGTGCTTTTAAACCACTGCCCTCTGAGAGGAAGATGCATCAGCTAGGTACTGAAAGGAGACTTCCGGGTGGCCAGCTCTGCACGGGGGCCCCTGCACCCCGCTGTGTGCCCGGCTGTCTCATCCCCTGCCACAGAGGACTAAGCGGAGGCTTCCAAAGGCTAAAGGCCACGCCACGACCACCAGCTGAGAGAGGAAGCAGTGGGTTGGAATTTAGGTGTATTGAATTGCAAAGCCTGAAGTTAGGTCCACCCTAGGGAAGAAGGAATTTGACTCCATATTGGATCTGTTTCTCTTAAACCTTTGTATTCTTTTGTGTTTGCTTTGAATTAAGAGTGTTGCCTAGAGCCTGAAATAGACAGGACAGCCCATTCTCAAGGCTCTGACCTTTAAAGGGATAGCACTTTTCCATTCATAAAGAGATAAAAAACTGCAGAACAGAGAATAACATTTGTCTTGCTGGAGGTTTACAGGAATGTGGCAACTTGACATACGTGAATAGCTCCAAAAACAAAGGATTCCAGTACGAGACGTCTGCAACACCCAGCCACACTTCTAGTGTACAAGAAGCCTGAATTCTGACTCAGGTACTAGGTTCTTTGGGACAGCAGTCCACCATCTTTTCAGATTCCGGCTTTCCAAATAGAGTTGCTACTGTCCCAACACCTCGCCTCCCAGTGTATTGGTCTGGTGCGAGGTGGGCAGAATGAGCTTGGACTTGGTAGCAGAAGCAGAATCAGCTGGAAGAAGCTGGAAAAAGAAATGCTTCCGCTGAGACGGAGCAAGACTTTTCAACAGTCAGCGCTGCCCAGATTTGGCTAGTTTGGAAAGCAGAGAGGGCCAGGAGCTGGAGGAGACTCGGGAAGGCTTTGATACCTGCCTGAGTTCCCCTGCGCTACCAGACACACGGCGGCTCTGGAATCCTGTCCTGGGGAGTTGCTGCACCTAAAATCCCCTGGGTGTTAACCAAAGTAAACAGGTCCACCCCAGGCATACAGAATCAGAGTCCCGAGGCGGTGAGGCCAAGTGTAGTCATTTTGAACAAGTGCCTTGTTACCCTGATGTTCAACCAGGTGCTGGAGCCCCTAGTGCCTGGAGGATACTGGAATGTCATTGGATACTGGGACTCTGAAACTTTTCAGATCTCTTCCAACGTTGAAATTCTATTGCTACATGTCGATAAGGCTTGCCAACAAAATTAGGGTGAGTGAACTTGGCAAGTTGGGTCACTTCCTTATTTGGCCTGTGTACTATGTAATGGGAACATTTCTTCAGCCAAAGTAGTAAAATTGCCAGCTGCCCACATGAGTCAAGATGAATTAGATTTTACTTCTTTTTTATTTTTGGTGAGTCAGGGTTTCAGGGGAAGGGGCAAGGGAAAAGGAAATCTTTTCTCCTCTCTCTGGCTAATAGAAATGCCAAATGTCAGCACTCATTGCTGGGAACTAACTCCAGCCTCTTCTGTAAAGCCAGTTGGGGGAATTCCCTGGCAGTCCAGTAGTTAGGACTCAGAGGAATTCCCTGGCAGTCCGGTACTTAAGACTCTGTGTTTCCACTGAGGTGGCCTGGGTTCAATCCCTGGTTGGGGGACTAAGATCCCACAAGCCCCACTGTCAAAACAAATAAACAAAAACCCAATCTGAAAAGTGCAGAGCATTGCCTGTGGGATGAGATCCTGTTAATCTCCAGGCAGGCAGCTTTCACAAGCTTGCTTCTAGCACACTGTGGCCAACGGTGACAAGTGCCAAGTCCCTTCAAGTCTGGAAGCGTCGTTAGGAACACAGCTGGAATGCAGACCGAGTTGGAAAATGCAACAGGAAAAAAACCAGCAGCAGCAAAGGGAGAACCAGAAAGGGGGCCTTTCGTTGCTGAGCAAGAAATCCCCGGTACTCAGCCCACACGGGGGCGATGGCGGGATGAACCCGGTGCTACGGAATATCTGTGTCACTGGCCCCAGGGGCTGCAGGCTTCACCCGGTCACTATGGGGACTGTCCTGGGGCACCTCGGCAAAGGCAGAGGAGGGTTCCCTTTCCTAAAAGCAAATGAAATCTTCGCTTCTTGACTCAGAAGGCTAAAGCAAAGTTCATCATCTTCCTGTCGTTTTCATTAAAGCATTGCCCAGAGGACAGGTACTAAACTGAAGAAGTTAACTAAGGAGCTGACAAGAGTCCCCGTAAAAAGCGAACAGGGCAGCAGATGTCAGACCAAATCTGAGCCAACTGAGCCAATGACTGCTCGCCAGGAAGTGTCATGAATGCAGGACAGCCAGCGACTGGTTCCCACTTCTCCCCAAAAGACATCACTTTGTTCTTTGCTACATTCAGCTTTTAAACATGGTCTTTTGAGAACAATGTCTGGATCTGGGACACATGAAAGTGAAATGAAAGTTGCTCATTTGTGTCGGACTCTTTGCAACCCCATGGACTATACAGTCCCCGGAATTCTCCAGGCCAGAACACTGGAGTGGGCAGCCTTTGCCTTCTCCAGCAGATCTTCCTGACCAGGAATTAAACCAGGGTCACCTGAATTGCAGGCAGATTCTTTACCAACTGAGCCATCAGGGTTGGTGAAACTATAGTATTAATTGAGGATTCCGTTTCCCCATTTTTGTAAAAAGTGGAGCTTCACCTCTGGATCTTCCCAACCCAGGGATGGAACATAGATCTCCCGCGTTGCAGGTGGACTCTGTACCAGCTGAGCCGCCAGGAAAGCCCAAGAATACTGGAGTGGGCAGCCTTTCCCTTCTCCAGCCCAGGGATGGAACCCAGGTCTCCCGCCTTGCAGGTGGACTCTACCAGCTGAGCCGCCGGCGAAGAGGACGCATGGACTCCATTTTTTCCCCTCCTATAACTTCAGGAAAAGTCACACGTCTTCACTCCTTCTAGCTTATCCCATTTCTGGCTCTGTGTTGTTGCGCTTTCCAGGCTAATTCGGTTCCGGAGCTCAAAGGCCTCAGCAGTTTGTATTCAGATTATCTGCTTCAACACAGGCCAGGGGCTGCCGTCATCTCGGAGTTGTGTCTGCAGTTTGTGAGCGACTCTCACGTGGTCTCAGTTCAGAGACTTGTCCACCTGTAGGAAGACTGGGGAATCGACAGTGCCTGCGTGATCCCAAAGGAGGAATTCTACCGGGGATTGAGAAACGAAATATAGTCTGACTTTTCTTTTAAGGAAGTAGTTTTTGTTGCTAAGGGAGTAACTCCTAAAAGTTCTCATCACGCACACAGAAATTGGTAACCTTTTTATTGCTGACGGACGGTAACTGAACAGTGATGATCATTTCGCAATACACACAAATACTGAATCTTTAGTTGCACACCTGAAACTAATAGAAGGTGGGTTTGTTTTTTTTTTTGTCTTAATTTTTTTTTAGTTTTATATTGGAGTTTAGTTGATTTATAATGTTGTGTTAGTTTCAGCTATACAGCAAAGTGATTCAGTTATCATATAAAGTTATAATATATATGATGTAATGTTATGCATAATATAATATTATAATGTCAATTAAAAAAAACAACTCTTTTCAGGGGAAAAAACTTTCCCAGAGTGAGACCTCTAGCAGCTGTGAGCTGATCCAGAATCTCAGCTCCTTTCACTGGTTTTTATTTCTATGTGCCTCTCAGACCCACTTGCTGCTGCTGCTCACGAGTGATTTATACTTGAGCAGAGAACTCTCTCAGTTCTCAGAGGTCTGGCTGTGACAACATTTGGCCACTACTTTGACTTATTTTTTTCCTAACAGTGATTTTATGACCTAACACGTGTTATGGTTTCAATATGAATTAGGCATAGCTACAGGTAAATACAGGGCTTCCCAGGTGGCGCCAGCAGTGAAGAACCCGCCTGACAATGCAGGAGGCGTAAGAGACATGAGTTCAATCCCTGGCTGGGGAAGATCCCCTGGAGGAGGGTATTGAAACCCACTCCTGTATTCTTGCCTCGAGAATCCCATGGACAGAGGAGCCTGGGGAGGAGGAGCCTACAGTCCACAGGGCCACAAAGAGCTGGACACGACTCAGATGACGTAACAGCAGCTAAACAAGACATATCAGTGGGTGGATCCACAGGGTCACAAAGAGCTGGACACGACTCAGATGACGTAACAGCAGCTAAATGAGACGTATCAGTGGGTGGATCCACAGGGTCACAAAGAGCTGGACACGACTCAGATGACGTAACAGCAGCTAAACAAGACATATCAGTGGGTGGATCCACAGGGTCACAAAGAGCTGGACACAACTCAGATGACGTAACAGCAGCTAAAGGAGACGTATCAGTGGGTGGGTAAGAGCTCCTTGCTGCTCCACTGGGACGTTGAAGCGCTTGGGCCTTTGGCATCTTTGGTCTCAACCAAGCGGCCTGGAACCAGAAAAATCGGGGAGGCGCTCGTCTCAGACGATGAACAGGATGGAGGAGAAACAGAACAAGTCTTGGCGTCAGACCACTTGGTGTTCCCGCCTGTGGCTCCACAGGGCACCGGGGAGGGGCTCGGGGCTGAGTCTGCCGGCCAAGCCCCTCCACCAGGCTGGGTCTACCCGGGCGGGGAAGGGCCAGGCGCTGTCTCTTTTCTCAGATGCACGTGAAGGAGTACAGGACCCAGGCCCTGCTGTACATCTTACAGCAGAGGGAGTGGGAGAACGCGTGTCCTCTCTGCCGCTCAGGCTTCCTGCCTGCAGTTGGAGAGTCATCTTTCCTCCCCGGCAGGGGTGGTATCAGGAATCCAGATCTCGTGAGTGAGTCACCTGGTCCACAGGGATACGGGGATGGGCCGGTCCCGGCCCTGAATTCCAACGGCGAAGGGTCTTCTCCTGAGCTGGCCCAGTCCAGCTACATCTTCTGTCGTCTCTGTGGCCAAACAGAGAGGAGCAGGTCTCTGGAGACAGACGGGCTGACGGTTCAGCCCCAGTTCTGCTGCTCGCTCATGATGACTCAGAGCAACTTACAGAACTCCCCTCGGTCTCCTGTTTCCTCATCTGAAAGATGAGTACAAATAGAACCCATTTCGAAGTGCTGCTGAGAAGAGGCCGTGAGGTGATCAGCCCACGCAGCACGTTTTAGGTGAGCGGCTAACTTGAGCTCTTTCCTCCAGCCCCCCCACCCCCACTCCCAATCTATTTTATTTGACTTTTCAGTTCAGTTCAGTTGCTCAGTTGTGTCCGACTCTTCGCGACACCATGGACTGCAGCATGCCAGGCCTCCCTGTCCTTCGCCAACTCCTGGAGTTTACCCAAATTCATGTCCATCGAGTCGGTGATGCCATCCAACCATCTCATCCTCTGTCATCCCCTTATATCCTGCCCCCAATCTTTCCCAGCATCAGGGTCTTTTCTGATGAGTCAGTTCTTCCCATCAGGTGGCCAAAGTATTGGAGTTTCAGCTTTAGCATCATTCCTTCCAAAGAAATCCCAGGGCTGATCTCCTTCAGAATGGACTGGTTGTATCTCCTTGCAGTCCAAGGGACTCTCAAGAGTCTTCTCCAACACCACAGTTCAAAAGCATCAATTCTTCGGCGCTCAGCTTTCTTTATAGCTTTATATTTGACATCTTTATATTTGACATTTACATGATTGCCAATCAAAGAGAGGTGTACCCCTACCTTCGTCGGTGATCTTTCCTTAAGACAAAAAAAAAAAAAAAATTACCTGTGGGGCTTTTCATGTACAAATTTTTTTTGGCCGCACCGTGAGGTCTGTGGGATGTTAGTTTCCAAACCAGGGATTGATCCCAGGGGCCACTGAAGTGAGTGCCATGTCCTAACCACCAGGGTTCCGGAGAACTCCCTCCATGTAAATTTTAACTGAATCAAATAACCACTCCGTAGACTGACTATATCCTGACAGCCATGCAGATTAACTGGATAGAAAAAGTAGGAAGAAGATTAAAAAAAAAAAAAAGGTACCAAAGAAAGAGCCCAGAAAAAGAAAGTGTTAGTTGCTCAGTCATGTCTGACTCTTTGAGACCCCATGGACTGTAGCCCACCAGGCTCCTCTGACCATGAATTCTTCATTTGAGAATACTGGAGTGGGTGGCCATTCCCTTCTCCAGGGGATCTTCCCCACTCAGGGATCAAAGCCTGGTCTCCTGCATTACAGGCAGAGTCTTTACCGTCTGAGCCACCAGGGAAGCCCCAGAAGTTATTCTAAATATGTTAGGGGCTTGAGATATGATAGCACTGTCCCTACAAACCAGGGACATAGAAACACTGGCTATCCCAATGGAAAAAATAAAACAAAGCTAGATCTTCATCTCACCCACACCGATGGGATGGAAAACGTGTATGTGGAAAACAAACCCTGGAAACATTTGCATAACCTTAGGGACGGGCAATGATTTCTTAGAGATGGCACACAAAAAGCAGAGCTCAAATAAAATGGATACATCTCAGTTCATCGACATGAAAAACATCTGTACTAGAGCAGACATCATAACAAAGTGTGAAAAGGCTGATGGCAGGCTAGGAGATTTTTTGCAACAAATAAAAACAGATGAAGGATTATATTAAGAATATGCAAAGAACTATAAATACATAAGAGAAAGACAACACAGCAGAAAAGCAGCAAAGGCCAGGGGTAAACAGTGCCTGTAAGGAGCCATCAGGGTGGCCAGCATCCCAGGTGAGTGTGGGTCCAGGCTCTGAGCAGCCGGGAAATGAAGGCTAAAACCCCAAGACTTTCCACTGGGTTAGTGGAGATGAGAAGGTCTGACAAAACCAAGCAAAAGCAGGTGGGAAGGCAAGCGTGTTCAGGCAGGGCTGGAGGAGTGTAAACCTGCTTAGGGCTTGGCAGAACCACTGGGCCAGAGACGCTGAATCCAGCCGAAGTCCGGAGAATGCAACACCCTTTGAAATGTCAGTGAATTGGGAACCACTTGAACGGCCATCACATTGCAAATAACCACAACCGGCACGTTGGGGGCGGGGAGATGAGGGGATTGGAGGGGGACACAGGGCCTTTGAGCGTGAACTCTCCTGCCTGTGCTCACCTGGCCGAGGCTCAGTGAGGAGCAGAGACAGGAAGGAACAGCTGGAGGTGCACTCGGGCAAGTGAGGACGCAGCGACCCCGTGTCCCGGTTACAGCGCACATCTGCGCAGGGGCAGAACCCGGCCAGAGCAGGGAGCGCGCACGCCAAGTCCGCGATTGTGCACGCCTTGGGGAGGCGCTGGAGGACGCTTTCATTTCTTAATAACATTTTTGCTTTTTAATTGGGCTTCCCTGGTGGCTCAGCTGGTAAAGGATCTGCCTGCAATGCTGGAGACCTGGGTTCAATCCCTGGGTTGGGAAGATCTCTTGGAGAAGGGAATGGCTACCCATTCCAGTATTCTTGGGCTTTCCTGGTGGCTTAGCTGGTAAAGAATCCGCCTGCAATGTGGGAGACCTGGGTTCAATCCCTGGGTTGGGAAGATCCCTTTGAGAAGGGAAAGGCTACCCACTCCAGTATTCTGGCCTGGAGAATTCCATGGACTGTTTGGTCCACGGGGTTGCAAAGATTTGGACACGACTGAGCAACCTTCACGTAATTTTAATTAATTAACTTTTGGCTGTGATGGGTCTTCCTTGCTGGACAAGGGCTTTCTCCACTTGCCCCCGGTGGGAGCTGTTCTCTGGGTGAGGCGCACTGGCTCCTCCTTGCAGTGGCCTCTCTCGTTGCAGAGCCCCGGCTCAGTAGTTGTGGCGTATGGGCTTAGTTGCTCTGCAGCATGTGGGATCTTCCTGGGCCAGGGATCGAACCCGTGTCCCCTGAATTGGCAGGCAGATTCTGATCCACTGTGCCACCAGGGAAGCCCGGAGGCTTTCGTTTTATCTGTAATGTTTATTCTGTTGCTTTTAATTATTTAATGACAAATGCCAACGTCTGTTTGTTCCTTCTGGGTGGTGGGTATGCTAGTGCTTTCACCGTTTATTGTTAAAAATTGTACTAAAAAATCTTATGTAGAAATATGGAACTTTGAAAGCAAGCCATGAAGATCAAGTTTGAGGTTTGCCGGAGGGATTTAGAATAGTTAGAAGATTTTAAATTATTAAAAAAATTTATTGGAGAGGAAAAAATAATTCATTGGAGAGGAGAAAAGAAAGTGAGGACCCAGTGCCTAAAAGCCCTTCTCCGCTTCTGTGCCAGACAGGCGTGTGATCCTCACAAGCTCATACAATAATGAATGATACTCATCCCAGAACTCAGAGCTCCGATTCCTACCGTCTGTGGTCAGCAAATGGCTTCATCTGGTTTCTCTTTCCTCTTCTTTTCCAAATAGCAATTGAGCCTCGGCCTAAAGTCACATTTCTTTACCCCTAGGAATTGTGCACCCCACTCCAGTACTCTTGCCTGGAAAATCCCATGGACGGAGGAGCCTGGTGGGCTGCAGTCCATGGGGTCACTAAGAGTCAGACACGACCGAGCGACTTCCCTTTCACTTTTCACTTTCATGCATTGGAGAAGGAAATGGCAACCCACTCCAGTGTTCTTGCCTGGAGAATCCCAGGGACGGGGCAGCCTGGTGGGCTGCCGTCTATGGGGTCGCACAGAGTCAGACACAACTGAAGCAACTTAGCAGCAGCAGCAGCAGCAGGAATTTGTGACCAGCGTTTTTACAACAGCTCGCATAAAATTATTCTGAGCTTCTTAAAATGCCACCAGTTCCCGCTTACGATCCTTTTATGCTGACTTCCAGCGAGGCGGGGTGAATCCGAGGGCACCCCACCATCTGCAGCAGCATCCTGGCGTGCCCCGTGGCTCTCCGCTCCTGGTGCTGTGAGTGAGACCCAGCCTGCAGCCCTACAGGGGCACTGCTTCTGCTGTGTCTCTATTCACACGAAGCACCTTCCCTCCAAAGGTCCCAGGGATCCAGTCACCTGATTGTAGCCCAGGATTCAGGTGTATAACAGATCCAATACTTGTTATTAAGGACATGGATATACTAACTACCTGCTTAGAGAGCTCAGAAGCACCATGGGGGCTGGAGTGACAGGCAGTGAACAGGAGCCCATCAGGGTGCAGGCGGTGTGGTTGAGAAATGGCACACAAATAATCACAGCCTTACTCAAGTATTTCATGCTTCAATACGCTGGTCATTGGCCAACGATTTTTTCTTTAGTTTAATTAATTTCTTTATGTATTTACTGTAGGCTGAGCTGGGTCTTGGCTGCTGCCCAGGCTTTCTCTGGCTGCAGCAAACAGGGGTTGCTCTCTAGTTGCGGTGCTGGGCATCTCATCGTGGTGGTTCCTCTTGTTGCGGGGCACAGGCTTTAGGCACACGGGCTCAGGAGTCGTAGCTCATGGGCAGGAGCACACAGGTTGGTGGTTGGGGCTCGAGGGCTCCAGAACACAGGCTTGGTAGTGGCTCTGCAGCACGTGGGATTTGCCTGGACCAGAAATCCAACCGGTTTCTCCTGCATTGGCAGGCAGATTCTTTACCACTGAGTCACCTGGGAAGCCCAGTCAGTCATCTTTTCAGGTCTTTTCTCCCTGAGAAAACAATGATTGCTAAGGACGAACACCTTTCCCCACTCCCGGCAGAGTTCTATTTAAAATACAACAAAACCCCCTACATTTTATTTATTGTTTAAGAAGATGAAACTTGACTTAAAGAGTGCATCTTTATTGCATCTATCTTTTTGATCATATCCAATGCTTTTGGGGGGAAAAAAAAGGAAGAATGGGGAAAGAAATATTCAAAGTTACCACGAGCACGCTCTCTTTCCTGGAATACCAAATGATAAAATATAGAAGGTGGGACTCTTCCAATCTTCTAAGACAGTGACTTCATCCACATATGTAATATAGTTGTGGCTTGATGCCCATAAACGCAAGATGTTCAACTGCTGTGATGGGTTTAGCTCAGCTCCTCTACCTTGGGCTGGGGACCCCCTACCCCTAGCCCCCAGAGCAGAGGAGATGGGGGCTTTGTGGGGCTGAGAAAAAGGAATGATCCCACCCCACCTCTGAGGGTGCACCCTCTGCAGAAATGGGCAAACCCTCAGGGCCCGTGAGGGCTCCCCCAGCCTGGTCCCCCAGCATGCCGGTACTCCCGCGAGAGACGTTGTACCAGGAGATCAAAGTCTTCAGAGAACAGGAGTTAGGATCTTGAGTGGTAGGCTTCTCACAGGTGCTTTCTTATGAGAACACCTGGGAGTCCTGAGGTCTGCACGAGGTGCACTTAGGAAAGGGAAGAACACGGAGAGCGTGACCTCCTTCGGTGACAACACTACGCCTGCCTGCAAATGTCTCAGGCCGAGGCCAGAGAGCCCGAGACGAGCCCAGGCTTGGCTGGCACCTCTGGGTTTCCATCCACCTAGTGCCGAGCGTGCCTGCTCGAACCTGGGAATCCGGCTCCGACACCTTGGCTGACTCTGCCTGAGGCCACAGAGCCCCCCAGGACAGAGGCAGGGCTGGGCCTGGAGCCCCGGCTCCCTGCCCTGCTCTGTCTTCACCCCCTCACTCGTCTACTTGGCCCAGGCTGGGGGCACTTTGGCTGCCGTGGCCAAGTGTCCAGAGCCTTCTGCCTGAGCGTCCAGCTTGGACCATAGCTAACTGGACTTGGCACATAGACGGGGGTGGTGGGTGCTGGGAGGGCTTTGTCTCACCTTCTTCGGCATTTCCCAATCTGACAGGGCAAGCAACGAGGCAGCTGGGAGTTAGGCAGACGCAGATTTTAATTCTGAAACTGCTGCTTACCAGCTGTGTATCCTAGGAACCTCTTGGGTCTCAGTTTTTTTCCTTTGTACAAATGAGGCTATGAATATCTCCTTGGAGTTGTGACAATTAAATAAGTTAATGTAGGTGAGTTGCAAGTACATAATAGTCACACATTTTTCCCCTTTCTTTATTGCATCCCCCCTACTCCTCTTCAGAATACTTACATTTCCGTCCCATGCACCAAAGGGCAAAGAGGTCTGTAATGGTACAGTGTTAGTAGATTTCTTTTTTGTTGTTTAGTCGCTCAGCTCAGTCAAGCCTGACTCTTCTGTGACCCCCGTGGACTGCACCCGTAGATAACTCTAAATAGTAAAAACTTCATTGGTTGGACTCCATTCAGCCTTGGTAGAAACTTCACCAGCACAGTCTCCTTGTGTTTGTAAAGCGAGGGTTTGCTGAGCTGAAGTGTGTCAGTCAGGAAAGGCTAGGCTTGTGCTGCAGTAACAAACAGGCCCAGCTTAAGGAGAGGTTATTTCTCCAGGATGTGAAGTTAATGGCAGGTCAAGGCAACTGCTTCCATCTGCTGACTGAGGGCCCCACCTGGTCGATGGTTCTACCAGCTAATCACGGCCTCCCCTCCCCCTGCAGAAGGAGGAGAGAGAGACTGGAACTTGCAGAGATAGCTTGCCTCCTCCACTGGGGAAAACGTCTCATCTCCTCTGCTCATACCACATCGGCCCAGAACAGCCACAGGGCCCTGCATACCCAGGTGCAAAGAGGCTGGGAAGTACATTTTTTGTGCTCTTGGAGATACATAGCATTACCCTGCTATATCAGGATGATTAGGAGTTCAGGAAGAACATGCAATTTTTTTCTTTTACTCCTATGTTATTTATCCTATTATGCTTTTTTATTTTATCATTTTTTAAACTTTTAATTTTATTGGGATATAGCCAATTAACAAACGTTGTGATAGGTTTTCGTTTTTTTTTTTTTTAGCAAATGCCTTATAGCACATTTAAAAATTTATTTATTTTTAATTGAAGGATAATTGCTTTACTATATTGTGTTGGTTTCTGCCATACATCAACATGAATCAGCCACAGGTATACATGTGGCCCCTCCCTCCAGAACCTCCTTCCCATGTTGTGATAGTTTCAGATGAGCAGAGAAGGGACTCAGGCATCCATATGCATGTGGCCATTCTCCCCCAAACTCCCCTCCCACACAACATTGAGCAGAGTCCCCTGTCCTGTACAGGTCCTTGCTGGTTATCCATTTTAAGTGTAGCAGTGTGTACGTGTCCATCCCAAACTCTTGTCTCGTCCCACATTCTTCCCTGCAGCAACCATAAGTTTATTCTCTAAGTCTGTGAGTCTCTTTCTGTTTAAATGAACATGTAATTTTTTAAGCTGGTTAAAGTATCTAAAAATCTATCATTTATGTACATAAAAATATAAGATACTGAAAACAAACATCAGGTGACTGCATAAACAATTGTACATCCACACAACAGAATGCCACCCAGCAATAGAAAGCAGGCGCTGTTGATACTTGTGACAGCACGGATAAATCTCAAAACAACTGTGCTGAGGAAAAAGAGCTAAAGAAAAAATCATTCATACTGTATGAATTTATTTATTTAAAATACTAGAAAATGCAAACAAATCCACAGAGACAGAAAGCAGGTCAGCAGCTGCCTGGAGTCAGGGCTGGACGGATGGATGGGTTACAAATGGGCACAAGAAAATTTGGGGGATGAAAATGCTATCTTGGTGTGGGAGTGATCCCACAGGTGCCTGCTTCGGTCCAAACTGACCAAATTTTACACTTGAATATGGACCTCAATAAAGTCGAAAAAATGATCTTAAGGGGCTGCTTCAAAATTATTTTAGGTGCTATTTACTCCCGAAGCGCTTGTCTGTTTTGGGTTTTCTTCCCACTGAAAGGCCGTCACGTGGAACTTCGAGCCACGCTGAAAGCCTGTCCAGCACCGCCATGCTCTCTCCTGTTTACCCCTGTTTCACTGCAGACAGACCACTGCCCCGCCTTCGCCATGAAGAGAGAATCAGACTCAGATCCTGGCTCCCAGCCTGCTTCCTGTTTGGCCTTGAGCAACTCACTGAGCTGCTCTGAGTTCTCTTGTGTTCAGAGTGTCATGCAAGGGTGTCGCGCCCTCTCCGGGACCCAGGCAGAGAGGGCAGCACACGGTGGGCGCCTGCCCAGGGTCCCGCCACCCTGCAACTGCGCTGTGTGCAGCTTCATATTAGGGTTATTCCTGGTTTTGAAAACACCTCATCTTCACCGATTTCCGGGCCCTATACTAGATGCAAACGAAACTTACCGGGTTGCCCAAGACTCAGTAATCAAATAATACGCTTTAAAAATTTTATTTTTAGTTCTGGCTGTGCTGGGTCTTCACTGTTGCACTCAGGCTTTCTCTGCGGGGAGTGGGGGCTACTCCCTAGCTGGGGTGAGCAGGCCTCTCACTGCAGTGACTTCTCTTGGTGCAGAGTGCAGGCTCCAGGCGCACGGGCTCAGAGGGTGTGGTCCTGGGCCTTGGGGCTCACGGTCTGAGGTTGTGGGGCACACAGGCTTAGCTGCTCCTTGGCACCTGGGATCTTCCTGGATCTGGGATCAAACCCATGTCTCCTGCACTGTTAGGCGGATTCTTAACCACTAGACTCCCAGGGAAGTCTCTCAAATAATATTTTTAAAAATCAAAATTAATACAGAAATCCATGGGGAGCACAAAATCAAACATTTAAAGAAAAGATAAAGCTGAGTCCTGTCCCAATTCCTTTTTAAGTCCTTTCCCCAATCCTGGCAATTCTCACTGAATCAAATTCCTTCACGCCCGAGGTATTAAATGTAAATACCCTTGGAATAAATGATTCACACTTTACGATTTTCAAGTCTTTCTTCAAGAGCAAGGCATGAAGAAATTGAATAACTAAGAATTGCCAGAACTGGGGGAAAGTCTTGAAAAGGCATTTGGGACTGGACTGAGATGACTTTTATTTAAATTGTTGATATCCCGATTATAATTTTTTGAATTAATTTTGTAAAATTTGCATCAAATATTATATTGATTTTGATTAAAAATAATGCATAGCTATTATTCATTTTGATGATGGAGTTTTTTGGAGATTGCTTCATTTCTGTGCCTCGGGTGAATGCCCTCGAGTCCCGGTCTGCCAGAAAGACAAACGGGTCCCCGCCAGCTTTGCCTGGTAAGCTAGGTGATGGGGGAAGGTGGTCCGATGTGTGGGTTCACCAGACTTGGAGCTAGACCCGAGAGTTTTAACTCTTTTTTCTGCCCCCTTGCTAGCCGTGTGGACTTGTATAAGCTAGGCTGTGGGTCTCTGCTTTGAATTGTGAAATGAGCCGGACGCCCTCCCTGGAGTGGGAAAGGAGGACTGCCTGATAGTGGGACAGTGGTTAAGAATACAGATCCGGGGGCCTGGATGCTGGGGTTCAAGTACCAGCGCAGCCTCGTGTCTGTCACGTGACCTGTCTTCCTCTCTGTGGTGATTATGTTCATTGTGCTCAGTCGCTTCGTCCTGTCTGACTCCCTGCGACCCTGTGGACTGCGGCCCGCCAGGCTCCTCTGTCCATGGGATTCTCCAGGCAAGAATTCTGGAGTGGGTTGCCATGCCCTCCTCCATGGGATCTTCCTGACCCAGGGATCGAACCCTCGGCTCCTGCATTAGCAGGTGGATTCTTTACCACTGAGCCACCGGTGAAGCCCCCGCGCACTTCTTTAGAGGTGATTGGAGCGGATGCCAATACTGAAGGACCAATCATGCGGGTCAAAAGAGTTAACCAGGGAAAGCGCGTTTGCAGGGCCTGACGCAGTCAGCACTCAGCAAATATTCCCCACTGTTCTTGTCACCACGCAGCTGTTCAAAGAACTTAAAATTTCAACGTTTGTAAAAGCCCCTTTGCAGGCCGCAAAATCCTCTTGTGAACTCTTATTACCACGTGGCCTCAAATCCCATCTCAGATGGATTCTTTCATCACCTCTGCCACTGGCTGAGTTTTAGTCGAGCCCAGTCGAGTGCCAAGGGCGAGCCCTAAATCTGACCCGTCCGTCATGACTGGGGCGAGGTCTGCTCATGTCTCATGAAGACAAGAGGAAGGTCTGCTTTCTCAAGAAACAGTCCCCACGGCCCACGTGGCTTTTTTTCACATCCACTTCTGGCTTCCCCTCCTTTGAAGACGGCACTTGTAACCTCCTTTGCATAACTGAATCTTCACAGGTTTAGAGACCCGGAAAAGAAAGCCGCTAAAAGGGAACCGCTCGAAGGAAGCTGCTTAGAAAAGTAACTGTGAGTTTCAGAAGCGGAGGACTTTTGTTGTTTAGAAACTGAAGCTGAGCGTTTGAAAATGAACAGGGACACTCAGGTGCTTGTTTTTTGGGTTTTTGTTTTTTAGGTAATTTGAACATTTCCATTAATAGAAAAGGGAAAAAAAGGCAGTGAGGTGTTCCTGGGTTCAACTCCTCCCTATACGTCTTGAAAAATAACTCTTGGACCAGAACTTATAATTAAATCCCTAGATATTTCTATTTTCCCATCAAGAGACTGCGGACTAAAACTTAGGAACAATACGGAGAATTTCTTAGGGCAGAGATAAAAGCGATAGGCGCAGAGACTGTGTCCTCTTGTACAGACACACGTGCGGGCTTTAGTGGGTGAGGGCTTCTTAAAGAGTTGGTCCACTGTATTTGGTAGACGTCAGAGGAACTTACATTTGGATGTGAGTTCCTAATTCCTTGTGGCAACATTAAAAAGATTTTTTTATTGAAGTATAGTTTATTTACAATGTTGTCTTAGTTTCTGCTGTACAGCGAAGTGAGTTATACACACACACACACACGCACATATATATACATTCTTTTTTATATTCTTTTGCATTATGGCTTATCTCCGGACTTTGAATATAGTTCCCTGGATGGCATCACTGACTCAATGGACATGAGTTTGAGCAAGCTCTAGGAGATAGTGATGGACAGGGAAGCCTGGCGTGGACCGTGCAGTCCATGGGGTCGCAAAGAGTCTGCCCGACTGAGCGCCTGAACAGCAACAGCCCTGTGCTACGCAGCAGGACCTTGTTGTTTCTCTGTATAACAAACAGTTTGCATCTGCTCACCCCGATCTTTCAAGCCATCCTTCCCCTCCCCACTCCCCCTTGGCAGCCATGGGTCTACTCTCTCGTCTGTGAGTCTGTTTCTGCTTCCTAGACAGGTGCATTTGCGTCCTGTTTTAGACTCCACATGTAAGTGGTATCAGACGGTATTTTATATATTTAAGTTGAGGAATAGTTGATTTCGTGTTGTTAGTTCCACATTTGTCTTCTCTTTTCCAGTGTCTGTTCCATTGTAGTTTATTGCAAGACGTTGACTACAGAGCCCTGTGCTGTTCAGCAGGCCCTTGTTTTTACTATTCTATGTATGCTAATGGGTGTCTCTTAATCCCAAGCTCCTAAGGCATCTCCCCACCCCCATTCCCCCTTAGGTAACCGTTCATTCACTGTCTTTGTGAGTCTATTTTGTAAATAAGTTCACGTCAGTTTATTTTATAAACAGACCCCCCTGACTCTTTAATCCAAGTGAAGGCAGACAAGCATAAGCCTCCCCTTCCCCGCAGGCGTGACTCCATGTCAGGGCTCCTGGAACTCCCCCCGCCTCCGCCCCACCCCGGCTGGCCCAGGGACCCCCGAGGAGAGGTGCTGGCCCGGGGCGCCCCGGGACCACCGGAGGGCGCGGAGCGCAGGGCCTTGCTCCCGCCGCCGCGTCCACGGCAGAGAAGCACACGGAGGCTAGTGAGTCACTGAAGGGCGCGAGGACGGGGAGTCGCCTGGAAGGAGGAAAGCGCTCCACAGGATCCTTGTCTGCCGTTGCCAGAGCCCGGGGGGAGGAAGAAGTCTGCGGGCGGAGGGCGCTGGGGCGTCGATCCGCAGCCTTCGGTTTCCCTGCGCTCCTGCTCTTTGTTCGGCTTCTGCGCGGACCGCCACCTCCGCCTGCCCTCAGGAAGGAAGCCCCACCTGCCTCCCCAGGAGCCCGCCTGGTCTGGATCTGGGCAGACAGGGGCAGGCCTGCCCCGCGGTCCGGGTGACTGTCGGGAACATTCCAGAGAGCCCTGCGCACCCGGCCTGCACCCGAGCTCGCTCTGCCCGTGAGGTCAGCTCGCACCTCTTTATTCCTTCTGAATTCCGTGGCCCGGCTCAGCTGTGAACAAGATCTACATCGTCCTCAAAGTGTAAATACTCCACGTGGACTCGCCCAAGCCTGTGCCGTCGCCAAGTCTGGAAGCCAGGAGAGGGCGGGCCCGGGTGTGCGGGGCGGGGAGACAGCAGGCGGGGCGGGGAGGTGTGCGCACCCTTAACCCTCGTTTTCTGCACGAGGGGAAAAAACAGATGACGTGTAAGAGGGAAAGAAAGCTCACGGTTTTTCTCTTTATTTTGCGTTGTCCGTCCCTGTTGGGCAAAACAGAATGCTTGTTTTTTTTTTTTTGCAAGCTTCGTAATTGCTGATGGGATTCCAGACATTGTAAACTTTACTTTGTGGGCAGCTGCATAGTTCTGCGTATTCTTGTCACTAGTCCCGGACTTTCCTGGTGGCTCAGACGGGAAAGCGTCTGTCTACAATGCGGGAGACCCGGGTTCGATCCCTGGTTCGGGAAAATAAGCTGGAGAAGGAAATGGCAATCCACTCCAGTACTATTGCCTGGAAAATCCACTGGACAGAGGAGCCTAGTAGGCTACAGTCCATGGGGTCACAAAGAGTCAGACACGACTGAGCGACTTCAATCAAATGATCAGTAGTCCTAACTTTTTTCTGGCACGCAATTAAACTACTCAGTTTTGTTTGGTTCCCTCGACCCCACCCCCCACCCCCCAAAAAAAAGGAAAAATCAAGAGATAACAATATTGACACAGGATGAGAAATAGAAGTACAAACACCAGAAGAAGTAGCTAGAAGATTTGAAAGTGCTTGCCTCTAGAGAGCATCTTTAGAGACAGGGAGAGTGTGGGTGGAGACTGCTGGTCTGTGAGTGAACTCTGAACACCAAACCCATCTGTGCTTTGGTAAACAACGGAGGTAGTTTTTAGAAGGTCATCCTTCCCTCTCAAAGGTCACCTTTGAGTCAAACAACACGTTGAGGTAACTCCTTGTGTGCTGTGCTTAGTCACTTAGTCGTGTCTGACTCTTTTCAACCCCATGGAGCCCACCAGGCTCCTCTGTCCATGGGATTCTGCAGGCCAGAATACTGGGGTGGGTAGCCTTTCCCTTCTCCAGGGGATCTTCCCAACCCTGGGATTGAACCCAGGTCTTCTGCATTGCTGGCGGATTCTTTATCATCCAAGCCACCAGGGAAGCCCAAGAACATTGGAGTGGGTAGCTTAGCCTATCCCTTCTCCAGGGGAACTTCCTGACCCAGGAATTGAACCCAGGTCTCCTGCATTGCAGGAGGATTCTTCACTAGCTGAATTACCCGGGAAGCCCAAAGTAACTCCTCACCTACATCCAGTTCATAGACAGGTTGTGTATCCATTTCTATCTCAGGTTAGCTCTGGGTGAAGGAGTACAGGATTGGTCACCTGGTTGGTGGGGGGCACCTCCTGGTGGCTCATCATGGCATCTTCTTGGGAGTAAACATGACAAAGGCTTTCCCACATTTGCTACCATCTGTCTTTTGACAAGCTGCTATCCACTGTGTTCTGAAGAAGACCGACATTGTTTATGACAAAATGTGCAATCAGTACAATATCAGAAGCTTTCGGACAGGAAGGATGGGGAAGGCTGTCCTCACCCGGAATGTTTCCGAGGGGCCAGTCCTGGGGTGTTGGAAGGACTCCTGTCACGGCGGGCAGGAGGCTAGGACAGCTGCTCTCCTGATTCCATCCAGGTCTCGGGCCGTAAGCTGTTTGAGAAGGAGGTCTTAGACTTTTGTTGATTATACTGCTGCATCCACATCCTTTTATTCACAGTATGAGAATTCACGGATGTTCAGCAGCCACTCCCTGCCCACACCGCTCCCACAGGTAGGGCACATTTGTCCACTGAGATAAGATAACATTGGAACTCACTATCCAGCATATCTTTGTTTTATATCCAGGCATCATTACTGCCTATTTAAAAACAAAACAAAACAAAACTGATGTCACCCTGAAAACTAGTAATAAATCTGCGGATTTGACTTGAATGTGATTTGTGCAAGTCTACTGATGTTCTAGAGAACCCGGTTCCACAGGAAATGGCCCAGTCCTGAACTCATGGAGGAAGCCCGAAAAGTCAAAGACAAGTTTTTGAGTAAGTTCGGCATGTCTGAGCAGTTCTTACAACATCAGAAGTATGTGAATCAGCGATGGCAGTGAAAAGCTGGATTAACTGCAGGGTGTGGAGGCAAGAGTCAGCCCTTGGTCCCGAGCCCAGCTCTGCCGCGTCAGCTACGCGACCTCGGTCAGGTTCCGTCCTCCCTTCGGATATCAGCCTCCTCGTCTCTAAAAGGAGCATCACGTTAGGAGCCCTTGGAGACGTTCAGGGTAACAGAACATTCAACCCAATTGACTGAGCGTGAGAAAGTTGCTAACCTCCTGTGCCTGGGAGTCTGTAGACGGTCAGGCGAGGGCTTCTGGGCAGCTGCGGGCACTCAGCGATGAGCTGAAGGACCCGGTCCGACTCTGTGCTGCTATCCGCAGTGCTGACTCCATTCCCAAGGGGCCCTGCTGGGTCCCGAGATGCTGGCCAGAGCACCCGGTCCTCCTGTTTCCTTATTCACATCTGACCGAGCAGCGGGGGCTGGGCCCGCTCCCGGCAGGGAGGATGGTCACATCCTCAGCTCTGGCCACTGAGATGCGAGAGGGAGTGGTGGCCGGGCTGCTGGGAAGATCTGTGCGTCCTCGATGGAAACGCTGCGTCCCACCTCCCCGCTTCCGACCACAGACACGGTGGCCACGGCGGCCGTGACAGCCCCAGGCCATGAAGGTGACCCTCAGCAGAGCAGCGATGCCAGCCCTGATGCCAGCAGACGCCCACCTTGTTCTAACCTTCTCCTGGGTGAGCCCTGGTGCGGCCTCTCCTGCTGCAGGGGTGTTGCCATGGGGGGGCTTCCCTGGTGGCTCAGACGGTGAAGAGTCTGCCTGCGATGCAATTCCATCCCTGAGTCGGGAAGATGCCCTGGAGAAGGGAATAGCAACCCTCTCCAGGGTTCTTGCCCAGAGCATCCCAAGGACGGAGGAGCCTGGCGGGCTACACTCCACGGGATCACAAGAGTTGGACACGACTGAGCAACTCTCACTGGCCCACTCAGCCACCCCTCTGGCCTGAGCCCCGGACCCACCCCTGCAGTCACCATCTGGGGGACCAGCTTGCACCACCAGGGAGCGGGCTGGGGAGCCTGGTACTCGTGCTCAGGGCCTGCTGTGCGGCGGGGCCCCAAGAAAGCCTGGCCTGGGTTTCTTGTCTGGCGTCTGACCTCTTTCTCCTGATGAAGGAGGCCAGGAACCTTGGCTGGTCAGGGTGGGAGGCCGTGCTTGCCGCAGGCCTGGCCAGCGGGTGGCTGAGGCACAGCCCTGTGGGAAGGGGGCTGCCTTCCACGGGCCAGGCTGGATCGGGGATGCCCCCCACCCTGATGGGCCTGGCGGGGACGGCCCTACCGTCCGAGGCTTCCTACAGGCGAGGGTGGGTCCAGGGATGCGCGAGGGAGTCCCCCGAGAACCCCAAGGGGCCACGGGGTGGGGCTTCTGTGGAGGCGAGGTGGGTGCAGCGGGGGTCCCTGCGAGACAAGGATGGGGACAGGATGGGACAGAGGCCCTAGGGAGCCATCCCAGTCAGCGGCTGTGCCTTTGTGCTGTTGGGAGTCCTTTGTGAACCACCAGGGACCCTCCTGTTCTAGAACCAGCCCTCCCAAGTGGAGATGAAACAGCCAATGCCCAGGAAAGAGCGGCTCCAGAGTCTCTAAGTGCCTACTGTAACCCGGGCACCGCGGTGATCCGCTTGCAAACCCACCAGGTACCTCGGAAGAAAGGAAAGCAACTCCTATCTGAGCCCTGCGTGTGTGCTAAGGCGCTTCGATCGTGTCTGACTCTTTGGTACCCCATGGACTGTAGCCCTCTAGGCTCCTCTGTCCGTAGGATTTTTCAGGCAAGAATATTGGAGTGGGTTGCCATTTCCTCCTCCAGGGGATCTTCCTGACCCAGGGATTGAACTTTCATCTTTTATGCCTCTTGCATTGGCAGGTGGGTTCTTGACCACAAGCGCCGTCTGAGAAGCCCATCTGAGCCCTAACTGTTGCTAATTCTGTCTGAGACATTCTGTAGAAAGAACATTAACAACTGGGATTGTTGTGGGTTTCTCAAAAGCCTAGAAATTCAACCAGTCTCCCTCAGCTAGAGGAACTGGGCCCTCTTGTTTGATGTGCAAATTATAACGAGTGTTCATTACACCAAAGCAGGAATTTATAAGTTGCCGAAGCATATCTGAGAGCGTCAAGTGAGAAGCAATTTGAACACACACGTACACTTAAAGCTATTCCAATGTCTTCCAGAAATAGAAACACCTATGAAAACTCAGTTTAAGATCATGAAAACTCTTTAAAAGCCCTAGCTGGGGCATTGGAAGATTCCACATCTTTTGGATATGGCAATTATCTAACTTCCTCCACTGTAATCACAAGGAACAGGGTTGAGCAGGTGAATCACACTCTTTTTACAGTAACGACCCTGTAATCACTGGAAAAGACCCCGACGCTGGGAAAGACTGAAGGCAGGAGGAGAAGGGGACAACAGAGGATGAGATGGTTGGATGGCATCACCGACTTGATGGAGATTGAGTTTGAGCAAGCTCTGGGAGTTGGTGATGGACAGGGAGGCCTGGCGTGCTGCCGTCCATGGGGTCGCAAAGAGTCAGACACGACTGAGTGACTGAACTGAACTACAGTAATGACAAGACGGAAATTACCATGAAAACTTCCAATCCCCAAATTCCAAAGTACCGTCATCTGATAGAATGTGCTCATTTTTCTTTCCACTTGTAATTCACAGAACTCAGCTTCCACGACTAGGATTCAGGTGGGAACCAAGGCCCTTCTAACACAGGGCCAGGGAGGCCAGTTCTACTGATTTTCCAAGAGAAGCTGGAAATCCTGTTTTTTGGGGGAGGGGTTGTTGATAAGCATTGAAACGTTTTTTGAATTTCTGGAGTCTAGTTGGTTCACAGTGCCGTGTTAGTTTCAGGTGTGCATCAGTGACTCGGCTATGCATACAGTTTATCTGTTCTCTTTTGGGTTCTCTTCCCAAATAGGTGGAAATGAAATGCGTGCATGATTGGTTTGTCTGACTCTTTGTGACTCTACGGACTGCAGCCCACCAGGCTCCTCTGTCCATGGGATTCTCCAGGCAAGAATATTGGAGTGGGCTGCCATGCCCTCCTCCAGGGAGTCTTCCTGACCCAGGGATCAAACCCATGTTTCTTGCGTCTCCTACATTAGCAGGAAGATTCTCTACCACTGGGCCAAGGTGATCACAGGGTAAAATCCCCTGTTTTCAGTGCTGGCATCTAATTCCAGTTTGTGTAGGCACAGAGAGGGCTCCACGAGGCTCGGCCGCATCTCCCCCGTGCGACCCCATCTGGGTCTCAGGACCCATGCCCCGTCAGCGTCCACACCAGCCCTGGGGCCTCCAGCAGCGCTCCTGGCTGGAGGCCTTCCCCCGACTCCCCGGGGCCCCTCCTGCAGGCCCGGCTGCCCTGACAAAACACCACGATCCTTGTGGCTTAAACAGCAGAAGTTGTTGTCCCAGAGCCGCTTTCTCCTCGCTGGCTGTGGTCCCCCTTCTGTTGCCTCTGCCCACGGTCGCCCCTCTGTGCAGGGCCCCCGCGTCTCCTGCGTGGCCTCAGCCCCTGCTCAGGACACCGGCTGTGGGTCAGGGCCCACCCACAGCCTCCTCTAACTTCATGGCTCTCTTATTATGAATTATGATTATTATTATTCACATTGAATTTTATTATTATTCACAGTGGATATTGTTATTATTCACTCCCACTGGATTGGGATCTTCTTTTTTTTACATTGAAATACAGTTGACTTACAGTATATAGTTTCAGATACACAGCACAGTGATTTCAATATTTGTATCGATTATACTCCCTTTAAAGTTATTTCAAAAGGTTGACAGTATTCCCTGTGCTATGCATGTATCCTCACAGCTTATCTCTTTTACACACAGTAGTTGTTCCTCTTAATCTCCTCCTGATCTTGCCCCTCCCCCTTCCCTCCCCTCCCGGGAGCCAGCACTAGTTTGTTCTCTGTATCTGAGTCTGTTTCTTTCTTGTTTCGCTCGCTCTCCTGTGGAATCTATTATCCAGTATCTGTCTTTCCCTGCCTGCCTTACTTCACTAAGCGTGATCCCCTCCAAGTCCACCCATGTTGCTGCAGGTGGCAACACGTCGTTGTTTCAGTGGGTGAGGAGAACACCATACGCGTGTACCCCATGCGTGTGTACTCCACACACGTGTACCCCATGCGTGTGTACTCCATACACGTGTACCCCATGCGTGTGTACTCCATACGCATGTACTCCATACACATGTGTACTCCATACGCATGTGTACTCCATATGCATGTGTACTCCATACGTGTGTACTTCATTCACATGTGTACTCCATACACGTGTACTCCATATGCATGTGTACTCCATGCGTGTGTACCATACCTTCTTTATCCCTGCCTCTGCTGATGGGTAGACACGGGTTGCTTGCATGTCCTGGCTGTTGTAAATAATGCTGCTGTGCACCTTGACGTGCTTGTGTCTCTTGGAATTAGTTTTCCAGGTTCTTCAGATATATACCCAGGAGTGGAATTGCTAGAGCCTGGTGGGCTGCAGTCCATGGGGTCACTAAGAGTCAGACACGCCTGAGCGTCTTCACTTTCACTTTTCACTTCCATGCATTGGAGGAGGAAATGGCAACCCACTCCAGTGTTCTTGCCTGGAGAATCCCAGGGACAGGGGAGCCTGATGGGCTGCCATCTATGGGGTCACACAGAGTCGGACACGACTGAAGCGACTTAGCAGCAGCAGCAGCAGGGTAGTTCTAATATTAGCTTTTTGAGGAAAAACTCCGTATTGTCTTCCAAGATGGCTGTATCAGTTTGCATTCTCACCAGCAGTGTATAAGGGTTTTTTTTTTCAGCACATTCTTACCAACATTTGTTCTTGGGATCTAACAGGCTTTTCGGTGTTAGCCTTTCTGACACCTTCTGGGGTGCTGAGCTTTCGGACGTGAACCTATGAATTTTGAAAGGGACACAGCTCCATCGCTGATACTCTCTACCTCACTTAGCCCTGTTTCGGTCCCTGCCCAGGGTGAGGGGAGTGGGAATATGGTGGTGCCGTCCTGCTGAATTTCCAGAAGACCTCAGAGCAGGTCACTCCCTCTGTTAACTAGAAGTGCCGAGCTGCAGTCTTCAGAGCTGCTGGAGCCGTCTGACAACTCTGCAGCCTCTCCCCGCTCCGCTACCTCGTCTGCAGGTCTGGAGTTTGAAAACAGAGGTCACAGGTTCCCATTTCCTAACTCCCTCTGTGGGAGGGAGCCTACAAAGACAGCCACCCGTGACGGCTCCCCTTTCTGAAGGAGCTCATCACTTCCCCCATCTAGAGCTGGGGCCTGCTGGCCCCCTCTCGCATCTGAGTTGACTCTGGCAACGTGCTTTGACCCACAGCCTGCAGTGGGGGTGCGCCCTCGCCAGCTTTTCCCTAAGAGGCCTGCCTGCATCCACGGGGGCCACGTAAGAGGCCGTGGAGGACGAGGACGCCCCTGGCCAATAGCTGCGGCTGACAGATGACAGTCACCCATGGGACCCTGCTGAGACGCCGCTTTCTGAGAAATGATAAAGCTTGACTGAAGCCATTAAGTTCTGGGGTGTTTTTGGCTGTGCTGGGTCTTCGTTGCTGCGGGGCTCCTCTCTAGCTGCGGTGCTGGGCCGCTCGCTGTGCCAGCTTCTTTTGTTGCAGAGCGGGCTCCAGGTGCACGGGCTTCAGTCGCTGGGGATCCCCGGCTCTGGAGCACAGGCTCAGTAGCTGCAGCTCAGGGGCTTAGGTGCTCTGTGGCAACCAAGGGATCTTCCCGGACCAGGGATCGACCCTGTTTCTCTTGCATGGGCAGGTGGGTTCTTTACCACTGAGCCACAAGGGGAGCCCTGGGAGTGGTTTTTTATGTAACATTACTGAAACGCTCGTTCTCAAAGACAACCCTCCCCTGTTCTATTATTTTACCACTCTTTTGACCACTGTGCTCTGTTCAGTGTTAGGAAATGAACTAATTTCCTTCATATAAAGGAGAGGTGACTCGAATTGCAGAAATTCCCGGCAGTCACGTCTTTTCTTACCCTCAAAGCCTTTGTTCTCAATGCACATGGGGTTGTGTTCAGTTCAGTTCAGTTGCTCAGTCATGTCCAACTCTTTGCGATCCCATGGACTGCAGCCCGCCAGGCCTCCCTGTCCATCACCAACTCCCGGAGTTGACCCAAACTCATGTCCATTGAGTAGGTGACGCCATCCAACCATGTGTAGATACGATATGAGAGTTATTTTTCATAGAGAAAGATACAGGCTACCCAGACAGAGACTAAGATGTCTTGGTGAGACTAGACTCAGTGTGGACTTAGTCCAGCGGAGAACAAGGGCATCGTTGTGCAGAGATGCTGGGAGAGTGTTGCTCACGGCGCCACGGGCCACTCTTGCGCATTAGTGTTTTGTATTTGTGATGTAATCAGCTGGTCTTTGCTGTTCTTTATTATGGTCGGGAGTGCTTTGGTTTTAACTTAAAACATTAAACTTTTTTATATTGAAGTGCAGTTGATTTACAGTCTTGTGTTGGTTTCTGGTGACAGCAAGCTGCTTCGGTTACGCATGCCCCTGTGTCCTTGCTCAGACGCTTTTCACTTTTGGGTTGTACAGGTCACTGAGCAGAGTCCCGCCTGCTGCCGCGGGGTCCTTGCTGGTTCTCTGTTTTCTGTGTGGTAGAGTGTGTGTGCCCGTCTCAATCCCCAGATGCATCCCTTCCCCCACCGACCTTTCCCCTGTGGCAACCATACCTTTGTTTGCAGAGTCTGTGAGTCTGTTCCTGTTTCATAAGTTCATTTGTATCAGTTTTTAGATTCCCCATATAAGCCATGTCACATTTGCCTTTTTCTGACTTCACTTAGTTCCACAACCTCTAGGTCCGTCCATGTTGCTACAAACGGCATTGTTTCCTTCTTAACGGCTGAGTCATGTCTCAGTCATATTTAACGGCTGAGTCATATTTCATTGTATGGATACACATGGACCGCGTCTTCCCATAGACCACGTCTTCTTCCTCCATTCATCTGCCAAAGGACACTTAGGTAGCTTCCATGCTTTGGCTAGTATAAAGAGTGCCGCTATGAATATTGGGGTGCATGTATCTTTTCAAATTATGGTTTTTTTTTTTTTTTCTGGATATATGCCCAGGAGTGGGATTGCTGGATCATAGGTTGGGAATATTTAGCTTTTTTAAAAGTGAAAACCAAGGCACGGAGAGATTGAATAACTTACTCCAAGGTAAAATGTTGGCGGACTTTGACTGAGGCTGGGAGAGTCTTGGTGGCAGTTTCGAGCCGGGCGTGTATGGTGTAGATACACGCGATGGGAAGGCGTGGGGGAGGCTGGGTGGGTGTGCAACATGGAGGGCAGGGCTTGTCTGGAGCATCCATGTGGCTCCTGTAGCACCTCGGTCATCAGTGTGCACTGGGTCCCACTCAGGGTCTGAAACACTCGTGTGGGTGGCAGGTCTGGGTTCAGACTCTGGGCCCCCTGCCCCCACCGGTGTGATGCTAGGCAGACCCTTAAACGAAGCCTCGCCCTCCTTGTCTTCACAGTGAGACCGTCAACACTCTGACGACAAGCACCACTGCTTCAAAGCACCGTGCAAGGAGAAAGCTTAGGAAAACCCTGTCAACTGAAGGGTCAAAAACCCATGTTACCATTACGGGATGTCTGCTTGCATCCTTTTTATCATTTCAGGACATAATGTGTCTGACTTAATGTGGGGAGAAGCCACCAGAGGAAATGGGGAGACCTGGGTTTTAGTTTTGTCTCCACCAGTTATTGGGCTTCCCTGGTGGCTCAGCAGTAAAGAATCTGCCTGCAATTCAGGAGGCGCAGGAGACGTGGATTTGACCCCTGGGTCAGGAAGATCTGCTGGAGGGGGTCAGGAAGATCTGCTGGAGGAGGCCATGGCAATTCACTCCAGTATTCTTGCCTGGGGAATCCCATGGACAGAGGAGCCTGGTGGGCTCAGTCCATGGGGCCGCAAAGAGTCAGACACGACTGAAGCGACTGAGCATTATTGAGCCTGGGCTTTGGGAAAAATTGCTTGATTTTCCTGTCTCAGTTTCCCTGGGGTTTACAATCTTAGCATGCTATGGCTTTCCACGAGCCAATTGCTTCTGAAAGGTTTACAGGATGCTGCCAGGCATTAAGGAACAGCTGCCCAGTCACCTGTGGCTGAGATACATACGGCTACGGAAATGGGCAAAGCTATTAGAATCACCTTCAAGAAACTTTAGTCACAGCTACATACCACACTCCTATACAGGTTATGAATAAAAGATTGGAAGCTCTGTGAATGGAAATTTATTAGTACACCATTAGAGTTACATTGATATTTTTAAAAAATAATTCACAACCTCTCAGACTCAAACTCTCCCATCCCAGTGGAACAAGTATGGCCGCTGCTGCCGCTAAGTCGCCTCAGTCGTGTCCGACTCTGCGCGACGCCATAGATGGCAGCCCACCAGGCTCCCCCGTCCCTGGGATTCTCCAAGCAAGAACACTGGAGTGGTTGCCATTTCCTTCTCCAATGCGTGAAAGTGAAGTCGCTCAGTCGTGTCTGACTCTTAGCGACCCCATGGACTGCAGCCCACCAGGCTCCTCCATCCATGGGATTTTCCAGGCAAGAGTTATTAAATATGGTGGTTTTATTTTTCCCCGGAGAAAATGAAATATGATTAGTTCTTTTAACATGATAACTGTTTAAGTATAAAGTTATCTATTTTAAAATGTTATATTTGAGTGCTTTTCATTTGAAATTGTATTCTTTCTCAAGTCCAAACTTCGACATTGTTGCTGATAGGAGGGAAAGTCTTGATTCAACTCTTTGTCTACTGGGGCCTGTGTATTGGAAAAGAAAATGCATTCCTTTGAGAACATGAAGCTTGCTATGACCCTGCTGAGTTATGAATAATTTGTGATGCCCAGAAACAGCACTCAATTTTAAAATACCATTTTAAAGACATCATTTGTTGTTTGACTACCATTTCCTATTTCGCACAAAAATTGGAAAACTAGAAGAGCAAGTTCTGCTCTCCTGGGAGTTACGCCTTCAGTTGTCTGATGTCTCCTTCCAATTTGAAAATGCGGCATGTCACATATTCATGGTATACAATGAAATGAGCCGCACACATTCTGTTTGATAACTTTGAGGGGGAGGAAGCAAAAATATATGAATCATTTGAAATCTGAAGAAGCACCCGGCGTTTGTAAGGCACTCTTTTCAGGTACCGTCCGCATGTCACTATTTCCCACGGTTTCTCATCTCACAGCCTCCCAGATGGAGTGGTCAAGGGCTCATCGCTCGATTAAAGACAGAGGTAAAGAAAGTATCAGTGAAGAACAAGGACTTCCCGAATGAAGGAGGAAGGCCTCAGGAGACCCTCTCTCCAGCAAAGCAGAATTTAACTGGTGAAAATTACAAAACAAGCAATCATTTAGAGTCTCTAGAGACTGCTCAAAAGGTGGGCAACAAATGAAAAATTAGTCATTCAAGAAAACCTTAGAAAGAACAGTGAACATTAGTGGCGTTTGGAGTGCACCCACTTCCTGGCCTGCACCCACAGCTCTGTAGTGGGGCGGGCCTCCCGGGACCCTCTGCTGCGGTGGGCCCCACTCCCAGGTTGAGGCTGCGGATTTCCCTGGGGGGCAGGCTCAGGCCGCCTGCTCCCCTGTTGCAGGAGGGGAGCCCTCCTCTGGTCAGGACAGCCAAGAGCACCAGAGTCCCTCTCCCCGCCCGCCTCCTCACAGTCTCTGGAGGAGAAAACTCGGGGTCACTGTCACCCCACCCCAGCCTAGCTTATGGGCTAATTGGGCAGAGGCTCCCTGCTGCAAGGAAGAAGCCAAGAAACCAGAGCTGCCAGGGCCGGCCCCCCAGCATATGGTTGTAACATGTGTGCACACTCAGTCGTGTCCGACTCTGTGAGACCCCCAACGACTGCAGCCCCCAGGGCTGCAGCCCCTCTGTCCATGGGATTCTCCAGGCAGGAATACTGGAGTGGGTTGTCACGCCCTCCTCCAGGGGATCTTCCTGACTCAGGTATCGAACCCGTGTCTCCTGCATTGGCAGGCAGATCGTCTACCATCTGAGCCACCTGGGAAGCCCATACAGTTGTTAAGAGGCGGGGTTATTACTTTGGGGAAAGTGGGCCCCTGACCCCAGGCCTGAGTAGTGGTGCAGAGCATCAGCTCAAGGGTGGAGGGGAGGGTGAAGGGAGTGGGGAAAGTAAGCTTAAAGATACAGAGCTCAGAGCTCTACTGGGAGGACTGCTTGACTGGAGTGGAGTGGAGAGATCCACACATCAGGGTCTCGTCACCCACGGGTGGGGGAGGTGACCTAGAGGACTCTGCTGGGAGGACCGCTTGAACCGGAGTGGAGCGGAGAGCTCCATGTGTAAGGATGTCGTCACCCACGGGGGTCCTGGAGGAAGTGGAGAGGCTGGTAAGTCTGATGCAAGAAAAGCAGCCACGCGGACCGGAGTTTAACAGAAGCAGGCGGAGGCCTCCCTGGAGACCTCCGGGGATCCCAGTCAACTCTGTGCAAGTTCTCTAGGCCCCAGGGGGCCGGGGTGGGGGTGGGCAATGACAGCAGGATGTGAGTGGACCTGAAAGCATTCGCCAGGTCTCAGACAGACCCAGGAACTCGAGGGGCTTAGCCACAACCCCCGACCGAATACGGACTGACAGCGGAGTCCCCTGACACAAGGGCAGCTCCCAGGAGCCAGGCTCAGAAACGCGAGCCCAGTGGCCCCGGCAGGCTGAGGACTGTGTGATGCCTAAGGCGCACCCCCGCCCCTGGGGGCCGTCAGAGAGGAGCAGTCACGGGACTCTAAGGGACCCCCAAACTAACAGCAACTCCCAGCCCCACATGAACCACTGTACCAGGTCAGAACCTGACCAGCCCTGGGGGATCAAGCACAGCTTCTGTTTTTGCTTTGTTTTTCATTGTTTCTATTTAATCTCCCATGATAACAAAGCACCGCACACCAATGGAATAAATCTTTCAGTTTCCATCCGTCAGCCATCCATCCATCTAGGTATCCAGTATTGGGTCAGTAAATGACGGATTTCATGTTTATTTTCAATTTAAAGTTTGAAATCTGAAGGACAGTTTCTAGAACTTGAATAATTATTTAAAGTAATGTGTGCTCAGAGACCAAGATTGCAGCCGTGTTTTTGCAACTTTAGGCAGGTTCCTGTTTCTTTAGTAAGATTTCATCGACGTCTCACGGTTATTAAAGAATACTGAGCATAGCAGTAAGTCAGGCACAGCTTTGACCAATAACTAGCTTATATACAGCAGAAGTGACTTCCTGGGGGCCCAGGCCAAAAAGCAAGAGCAAGGTGGCAGAAAACGAGCAAGTGCATGAAAGGCTGGCACAGCCGGAAGCTAGACTTTGCAGGATCATTTCAGTCGGGTCAACCAACCAACCAACCATCCAGCAAACACGGCAGCAGCAGCTACAGGGTGGGGCGGGTGTGTCTGTGTCAGTATCCAGACACACACGTAGGACTGAAAACCAGACTTCGAAGGGTTTCTGGAAAACAATAAATGAGCAGAAAACACCTTCTTTGTCCTAAAAATAACACAGTTACCCGGAAGCCTGGGGTCTATATTTGAAAGAATCGTTTTACATGACCAGCTCTTGCTATGAAATAAAATCTCTTTCAACTAAAAAGTCTGGTAGATTATTTTTTGCACCCCTCATGGGTATTTCAAAATTTTATTCACACACTTTTTAAAAAAGAGAGAGACTCCTTTGTCAACATGATCTGTTTCTCATACTTTCCGGTGTCTTATTAGATCCACATTGAAAGCAGATGGCAGTTGAAGATATTAACAAAAAGAAAACATGCTTTAATTTTCTTTATTAAATCGATGAAGGAAGATCGTCTTGGGATGATCACATCAGAGTGCTTAAATAACTCATTCCTTAGGAAAAGCGTGGCCACGTCACAAAGCTATTTAAGCAGGGACAGTGGAAGCCGAGTGGTCGCAGGACGAAGAAAGGCTGGCTTGCCTTCAGAACAAGCAGCAGTGATGCTGTCTAGACACGGCCTTCTCCTGCGCTCAGTCTAGGAACAGTTCCAGATAAGGCAGCGCTGCCCCGAGCCTGGGTGTTTCATATACTCAGGGCACCGAGAACCTTAGCAGATCATCTCCAACTCAGCACACTTAGCACTTTCTCTGGTTGCAACCGAAGAAAACATGAAGGGTTTACTCCACTTACCGCCACTCAGAAGAGCCCCAGGTGTGCGCTGTGAGTGTGAAAACCTATCTGCACCTCTCCTTCTGAGCAAAGATGTCACAACCTCCTCTTTCAGAGGCTTTTCCACTTTATTACGTTTCCATGCTCCATTCGGGGAAGCAGGTATTCTCTATCAGGACACAGAGAGTAACTGGCAAATAGGCTTGCTGCCTTTACTTCTTCGAGGTGTGGGCTACTCTGCTCCATCGTGGGAGCGTGGACCAGCCACGCAGCCGCTCTTGGCGTGTGGATGAGGGAGGTGCAGCACCCTGATCTGCACCGGATCCTGAGTCAGGTTCACAGATGAGACCGTGGGTGGGGCTGGCACCATAGACCTGCAGCCTCACGACCTTGGACCTGGGTTCAGGAGACAAAGTGAAGCGGAGGGAGGAACTGACCACATCACTGCAGAGAAAAACACTCTGGAAGGACGGAAAGGGAGACCGGCGAGGACTTCAGCAGCCTGCAGGTTCAGTGTCTTAAGGTCTGATAGCGTTTGAACAGGGAAAGAGAAGAGCATGGAACCAGCTGGACTGGAGGTGACCTTACGGTTGGTTTTGCTCCTCCTGCTCTAACAGTGGACACGCTGATCAAGTCCACTCTAGTGTATTTTATTTACTGAATTTTTTCCCCATGGTAATTTATTTATTTTTATTGAACTCCTGTTGCCATACCACTTTCTGCTACAGAATGACTGACCTCTGCATACATTATGAAATGACCACCATGGAAAGCCCAATGACCGTCTTCCCCACACAAAGTTATCACCATATTATTGATTGTATCAATTGTGCTGTATGTTACACATCCACGGGACTGAAGATTCGTATATTCTCATTCATTTTAACGGGATCCAGTTCAGGCTAGGAATCAAAGGTTCTCCAGTGGAAAGAAAACCGGTACAGTGTGCGTTTCTGAGCCCCGCGGTTCACGTCTGCCTCCTGCCTGCTCTCCTGACACTGTGAGGGCGACGTGCCCCCACCGAGGGCAAGCATCTGCCTTCCCTTCCCTTGAACCCAGGCTGACCCTGGACATTTCCCTGCCCAGGAGAAGGAGGTGGAGGTGATACCACGTGACTTCTGAGGTCATCAAAGATCACACGGTTCTGCCTAATTCTCTGAGTCCCTCGCCCTTGGGCCCCAGCCTCCATGCTGTAAGGAAGAGCCGGCTGACAGCGCCTCAGCCACAGCCGCCGTGCAGGTGAGCGGATGCCCGCTGACCCGGCTCCCAGTCCTCCAGGGACCCATCCGGGCTCCGGGGAGGTGGAGCAGGGGCCCGCGTCCCCCCTGAGCCATGGTGACCGCGAGAGAGAACGGGCCCCTTGCTTTCAGGCACCTAACACTGGGATGAGTTGTCCGGCAGCAACAGCTAATACAAGAGGGACGGCTCTCCCTGCAGGAAGCTGCCAGATGAGGGAGACAGAAAACATCCGGGAACCAAGCTAGCTGCATTTCAACAGAAAATGTACGATCCTTACGGCTTGGGTGGTCTCACAAAGAGCTCTGATCACCTCCTCAAGCTTGATTCTCCCAGCACTGCAAGCCAGTCATGGATTTATTGACTCACTAAATTAATGAGCTTTATTCATTCCTTCAACAAATATTTGTTGGGTAATTATTATATTCTAAGCATAATAATACATCAAATATGATTCCAGAATTGGATCTAGTCTAGCCTGCCTGGGCTTACAATTTGGCTCATATATTTATATATCTCTTTAAAAATAATTTTTTTTTTTGGCAGCAGCCTGTGGCATTTGGGAACTTAGTTCCCCAACCAGGGAGCGAACCTGGGCCTCCTGCACTGGAAGGTGGGGTTTTAACCACTAGACTGCCAGGGAAGTCTCATTTATTAGTAACTTACCACTTCTGTGCCCAGGTTCCTTGTCTATGAAGTGGGACAATAGTAATACATACTTCACAGATTTTATGAGATTTAAAGGGGTTGATACATATGAAGGACTTAGTACATAGGCTGGCACATATTGAACACTCTATAAGTGTTGAAATTATTGTCATTATTATCAGCTGTAATAATTTATTTCTCAAAAGAAGATTCAATCGTGTTACCATTTGTTAAACCTACATGGTTTTTCGGTGAGTGTTATTTTGGATAATTTTCTATATTTTTAAATGATTTGTAACAAAACTGAATTATACATGGAAAGATAGAGTCCCAGTTTTGAGGAGTTTGTACATGTCGGGGGACGCTGAGCACCCTGCCCTTGAGAACCGTTGCGGTGGCTGCTGCATGTGCTTGCAAGGACCCGTGCAGTGAGCTGGAATCTCACTTACCACCTGGCTCCAGAATTCTCCTGGGGGCGGGGAATGGTGCTGGTCTGGAGAAACAACTTGATAAGGCCTTTCAACTTGGGGTTGAGGGTGGGACCTTGAGGGCTGGGCGCTGGCAGGAGGTCAAGTGTGAAGGAGACGGAGTTACGCTGCTCTTTAGGAGACAGTGAAGGGAGGACGGGGGAGGGGAGAAGCACGGGTGTGGGGAGGAAGGAGGGAAGAGAGAAGCCCCGCAGCAGGGGCGGGGGCCGGGCTTCGTGGGGGCAGTGACGGGTGTGTCTGTCGGGAATGCATGCAGTGAGGCCAGTTATAGAAAATAGGACATTGCATCTGCAGATGTGTAGGAACTTATTTTCTCTGATAGCCAATGTTCCAGAGGAAGTTAGTTTGAGGCGATGGTTCAAGTAATGCAAAGATTGGTGTTGTGGCTGTGGGAATATGCCTTCTGGTCCTGTGCTGCAGGGAGCATAACCGACTAAGGGTTCCATCTGTTGCATTTAAAAATTCATCGCAATGTTTGTGCCCAAGCCATGGGCGACTCCCTCCCAATGATGGAGCATCACAGGTACCAACACAGACCCCTCCTAGGAGACCTGGGTCTCCCCTGACGGCCACCTTGGGTTTGAAGACTCCCTGATGGCTTCACTGGACTTTCTTTAGATGTTAGGTAGTTAGAATAGGAAACAGGAGTCCAAAATGGCGGTGGCTAAAAGACAAGGAAGGGAAAAGCCCGCGAAAATAGAACAGAGGAAGGTCAAGGGAAGATCAAGGGAGTGAGGACTTCACGTAGAACAAACAGCACTCCTGGCTAGCCCAATTTGCATAGGGCAGGCCCAGGGAAAACATATAAAAAGAGCCAAAAAGCTCTCTTCCCACCCCCGCACGCTAGCGGGCTCCTCCAGGCTCTTCTCTTCCCGTCTTTGGGTTGGCATGCCCTCACGCTTCGAGGGTGGATTCTCCTGCTATCGTCTAAATGAAATAGAGCTGTAACACTGATTTGTCTAAGATCTATAACACGGTCTGTCCAAGACCCGAGAGCTGTGACGCTCCGAGGGCTTTAATGTCCGTCGCTCCAAATCTTTGTTGTGACGAGACAGAACCCAGGAGCATACACTCGCCTGACAGGACAACCTTCTCTCCCTCTCTTCTTCATTTGGGGTCAGACTCAGTCAAAGCCTGACGTCTCTCCCTGTCTTCCTCAGATCGCTTCCTACTTCCCCTCGTGCAGGCCTCTCCCCTAATGAAATTCTTGCACGTTTAATCCCATTTAAGTGAGTGAAGTCGCTCAGTCGTGTCTGACTCTGTGACCCCATAGACTATAGCCTACCAGGCTCCTCCGTCCATGGGATTTTCCAGGCAAGAGTACTGGAGTGGGTTGCCATTTCCTTCTCCAGATCTTCCCAGCCCAGGGATTAAACCTGGGTCTCCCACATTGTAGGCAGACACTTTACTGTCTGAGCCACCAGGCACCTGCTTTCTGACAGGCCTAGACTACCACAGTGTGTAACTCTGAGACTTCCTTGGGTTTTCCCTCATGGTTGCAAAAAGGTGGCCAGGGCTCCTGCCATCCCATCCACAGCCAAGACTAGAAGAAGAGGTGAAGAAATAAGGGCTGTCTGCTTGCATCTAATCCTTTTATCAGGAAAGCAAAAAGTTCCTTAAGAACTTCCACAAACTCATATCCTCACACCCAGTGGAGTCAATTGGAATAGCTTCTCTTGGACATCTTAACAGCACATGAAGCAGGAAAAAGAAAAAAGCGTCAATGCAGAGATCCAGGAGCACTTTCCACAGGGAAAGAAACTGTCTTCAAAAGAGTGTTGTTAGATTTCCGGGAACAGTAAGACAGAACAGCGTACCTTGAGCCTGAGACCGAATGTCTCCATTCTGGGCAAAGTCAGGGTGGAGTCAGAGCTGAGTAAATTTCATGAAGTGACATAAACTGTGCCAGGGATTCCCCTGGTGGTGCAGCAGTTAAGCCTCCATTTTCCTGAGGCAGTGGGCACGGGTTTGACCCCTGGCTGGGGAAGTTCCACAAGCTGCAGGGTGTGGCCAAAAATAAATATAATAAATAAATTAAAAAATAAAAATGACTGTGACATGCATTACACACCAAATTGAGGGTTTGGGGCTCATAAGCCCACAGCCTGAACAGAGATAAATATTAAAAACCTCATGGGCACAGAGAGAACTAAATAGTGACATAAGAGCAGATGGGAAGCTGCCCACGATCAAGGACCCAGTGAGGAAGACCTGGGCGGGGGTCCCAGGCCCCGAGGGCTCCGGGAGCCCCCAGAGCACAGCTGCGGTCCTGTCTGCAGCCCGCCCAGCCTGTCCACGCCCACCCTGGGGCTCCGCTCACAGACCCAGCCCTGGCACGTCTTCAGTCTCAACAGGCTAGCCCCCTGCAGTTCTCTCCCGGGCACTCTCTGCTGAGACACATCCCGCTGGTCATAAGTGCACGGATTCCTCGCTGCACCGGACCCCGGGGTCAGGAGAGTGCCTGTCCTGTTTTCTGGGGCTCAGAAGCCAGGCCTCCCTCTGAGCTTCCAGTGCAGAGGGACTCTGTCCTGAGACAAGGCCGGCATCATCGGCCAGTGGGTCTTCTTTCCGGGCAGCTCCTCCGTCTCCCACCACAGAGATGGGCTGAGGCTTGTCCAGGACAGAAAGAGAAACCTATCAAAACTAGAAGCAAAACTCCTGAGGACAGGAAATGTCTCAGAGTGATGGAGCGGTTTTATCATCTTGGCTGGGGAGCTGGTTTCCTGGATGCTTGCTGTTGCTGATGCTAAGTCGCTTCAGTCGTGTCCGACTCTGCGACCCCATGGACGGCAGCCCACCAGGCTCCTCTGCCCCTGGGATTCTCCAGGCCAGAACACTGGAGCGGGTTGCTGTTCCCTGGATGCTCACATAAGTCAAAATTTATCAAACAGTACACTTTGCCTACCTGCAGCTGGTTGTGGTCCATCACCTCTCATGAAGGCTGCTGAAATGAAGTGTGGCTTTGAGCCGGCTCTCAGCTTTGACTACATAAAGTGGAAATAAGTTTTGAAAGCCTAGTTCTTAAGGAAGAAAAGTGCATTTGAACTCCAGACTTGCTTTTTTATTTCTTTTGCTGTTGTTTTTGGCTATGCGTCTTGTTGGATCTTAGTTCCCTGACCAGGGGTTAAAGCCACGCCTTCAGCTGTGAGAGACAAAGTCCTCTCTGGACCCCCAGGGAATGCCCCAGGCCTGGTTTCCAATGTCAGGAGCTGGAGGCCGGGTGCCCGGGACACTGGAAACAGGGTGGACCCAGTGCCTGGGTCTGGCCTCCGGGGCCGGGTGCTGCTCGGGCTGGTCCAGAGAGCATATGTCCAGAATCATCCTCTGGAGCGTCCAGGAGAAGCGGCGATGGAAACACTGCCTCCCCACCTCAGGAGAGGAGGACAGTGTGCAGAGGACAGGACCCGAGTTTTGAGGCGGGGTCCCTGAGACGTCCCCCAGCGTTCTGGGATTCTGACTCGGAGTGAGCCCCGAAACACAGTGGGGGTGTGGACACCTTGGACAGGTCAGGGGATTGGAGAGCAAAGCACTGACGGCCTGCCTCTCCATGCTGTGGCCGGGGACACCAGCCATCCAGGAGAGTCCCACTGGAGAGCACCGAGTGGTCCTGGGCGCACCTCTTGAGCCAGTCCTGGTGGCCCAGCTGTGGTCACAGAGGCCACGCAGAGGCTGGGATGACGGGGCACACTCTGGGGCAGCCGCCTATCACTTCGGCCACTTGAGGAGCAGTTATTCCAGGAGGGCAGGGTTTTGATGCTGAAAGCAACCGGTTGTTTTGAATTGGCAAGATTAGGTTTTCCACCTTCAGCAGAAACAAGGACAAGAGGCAAGTTCATTTTGTGGTTGTTGTTCAGTCGCTCAGTCATGTCCAACTGTTTGTGACCCCATGGACTGCAGCATGCCAGGCTTCCCTGTCCATCACCAACTCCCAAAGTTTGCTCAAACTCATGTCCATTGAGTCGGTGATGCCATCCAACCATCTCATCCTTCAATCTTTCCCCGCATCAGGGTCTTTTCAAATGAGTCAACTCTTCGAATCAGCTGGCCGAAGTATTGGAGTTTCAGCTTCAGCATCAGTCCTTCCAATGAACACTGAGGACTGACTTCCTTTAGGATGGACTGGTTGGATCTTCTTGCTGTTCAAGAGACTCTCAAGAGTCTTCTCCAACACCACAGTTTGAAAACATTAATTCAGCACTCAGCCTTCTTTATGGTCTAACTCTCATATCCATACATGACTACTGGAAAAACCATACCATAGGGTTTTTCCTATAGGGACTTTGTTGACCAAGTGATGTCTTTGCTTTTTAATACCTTTTCTAGGTTAGTCATAGCTTTTCTTCCAAAGAGCAAGCATCTTTTAATTTCATGGTTGCAGTCACCATTGGCAATGATTTTGGAGCCTAAGAAAATAAAATCTGCCACTGTTTCTGCTTTTCCCCTATCTATTGGATTAGTCAATGTTCAACCTGTTGGAAAAGAATGTAGGCGGCCCTGCTGGGGGCTGAAGACGACTAGCCCATCTCCAGGGAGGAGTGGGAGTCTTGGAGATTCAGGAAGGTTGGGGGGCATGGGAAGGGGAGATTGAACAGCACAAGTCCAGACCTTGAAAGCCCAACCCCCGCCTCGGTGTGGGTGAACTCGACCAGGGGCTTGAGCTCAGCTTTGTCCCTCCAGCCCCCGGGGAGCAGGTGCAGGCGGCCGTGGGCCGCGGCGGGCCTGAAGCAGGGGCCAGGGGTGCGAGGCGGCGCTCTGATCCGCCTCTGGCCTCGCCAGCTCAGGAGGCCGGGCCACGCGGTGGCAGCCCTGCCGTCCGCGCGTGTGGCTCGTGGGGCGTGTTGGGGCTGCGGTGAGACGGGGTGGGGGTGGGGCGCAGAGGAGGAGTGCCCGAGAGGACAGGCCTCTGAGCCAGTCCTCACTATCCACTCATTACTCACATCGCGACCACAGAGAACGCATCGTCCGCTGCTAAAGTTGCGGCACTGCGTCAATCAAGTAGCGGATGTTCGGTCTTTGGGGGAAAAACAGTTACATCCTATCTTGCAAACCTTCTTTGATGACCTACACAATGAGATATAATTGAAAATATATATTCACAGAAACACTTGTACCTGAATGCTCATAGCAGTATTACTCACAGTAGACTCATTATTTAACTTATATGTAGAGCACATCATGAGAAATGCTGGGCTGGAAGAAGCACAAGCTGGAATCAAGATTGCTGGGAGAAATATCAATAACCTCAGATATGCAGATGACACCACCCTTATGGCAGAAAGTGAAGGGAACTAAAAAGCCTCTTGATGAAAGTGAAAGAGGAGAGTGAAAAAGTTGGCTTAAAGCTCAACATTCAGAAAACGAAGATCATGGCATCTGGTCCCATCACTTCATGGCAAATAGATGGGGAAACAGTGCAAACAGTGTCAGACTTTATTTTTTTTGGACTCCAAAATCACTGCAGATGGTGTCTGCAGCCATGACATTAAAAGACACTTACTCCTTGGAAGGAAAGTTATGACCAACCTAGATAGCATATTGATAAGCAAAGACATTACTTTGCCAACAAAAGTCCGTCTAGTCAAGGCTATGGTTTTTCCTGTGGTCATGTATGGGTGTGAGAGTTGGACTGTGAAGAAAGCTGAGTGCCAAAAAATTGATACTTTTGAACTGTGGTGTTGGAGAAGACTCTTGAGAGTCTCTTGGACTGCAAGGAGGATCCAACCAGTCCATTCTAAAGGAGATCAGCCCTGGGATTTCTTTGGAAGGAATGCTGAAGCTGAAACTCCAGTACTTTGGCCACCTCATGCGAAGAGTTGACTCATTAGAAAAGACTCTGATACTGGGAGGGATTGGGGCAGGAGGAGAAGGGGATGACAGAGGATGAGATGGCTGGATGGCATCACTGACTTGATGGACGTGAGTCTGAGTGAACGCCGGGAGCTGGTGATGGACAGGGAGGCCTGGCATGCTGCGATTCATGGGGTTGCAGAGAGTCGGACACGACTGAGCGACTGAACTGAACTGAACTGAACTGAGACTCCAAGTGGAAGCGAGCCACATGGCTACCACCTGATGGATAGATAAAGTATGTCTATCCACACAATGATTGCTCAGCATAAAACCAAACGGATGGATACATATGGATACATGCTCCTACCCGGACCTGCTAAGTGAAAGAAGCCAGAGAGAAAAGGCCACGGGGTGTGAGTCCACAGGGTGTGAGTCCACGGGGTGTGAGTCCACTTGTGTGAAACGCCTGTAACACGTGAATTTTTCCAGACAGGAAGCAGGCTCATGACTGCCAGGGTCTGGGGGTGAGGGCGGATGGACAATAACACCTAAGGGGTAAGGGGCCTCTTTTTGGAATTGTGGGATGTTCTCGAATTAGACAGTGGTAATAGTTGCACAACTTCATACTAAAGCCCACTGATTTGTACTCTTTAAGAAGGTGAGTTTTATTGTATGTGAATTATACCTTAATTTTTAGAAAGCTTTCTCCTGATGAACACACTTGCACTCAAAGTTACACACCCCCCCCACCCCATAGTCTTCTATGATTGTGACAGTGGCGACTTCTATTAATATTTTTTTCCCTCCTCTGGCAAAACCCACAAGCGAGGAAAATGTTACAACTTTCTAAATTGCTCCCTAGAGTGACTGGAATAGTCACTTCTTCCAATAAATTCTTCTTCATAATGAAAAGGCAAGGAGTTTCTTTTATAGTTTGAGGCATCTGTGAAAAAGGGGGATTGACATTCAATCATATTCCTGTCTTAAAGATGGGTTTAAACAGTTCCTCTGATCTTTTAAATGCGGAAAAAGATTATTTTTGAGACTGATGTTTAAAAAGAGAAAGTAAGAGTTCAGAAGTTGCAGCTTCAAAGTCAGAATTCATGAAGCCATATAGAAGTTTTAAAGCAGTATCATAGAGTAAAATTAAAGTGTTTCTAGCAGTCATGAGGGAATTCTTTTGTGAATAAAAGAATTTCTTACAGGGCTCAAACATATCTTGGACTAAAGAGAAAGGCAAAAACATTGAAATCGTAGATTTTGTTTTATAAGAATGACAGGGCTTGATCTTTCTTCACAGGAATTTTGTAAATGTATTTTTTATTTGATACTGGAGTATAGTTGATTTGCAAAGTTGTGTTAGTTTCCGATGTATAGCAAGGTGCTTCAGTGACACGTATATCCACTCTTTTTTCAGATTCCTTTCCCTGTGCTCTATGTAGGTCTCTGTTGATTATCTGTTTTATATATAGCATTGTGAGGATGTTAGTCCCAAACTCCTAATGTATCCTTTCCTCCCATCTTTCCCCTTTGGTAATTGTAAGTTTGTTTTTGAAGTCTTTGACGGGGATTTTTTAAAAATCAAGGGGATATATATGAGTGTGCTTTGCTCCCTCTAAAAATATGTGACATATAAATTCACACTATTATCTTAATTCAATAAAAGTTTATGGGAATGATATAAAATCACCTGGAAAAATCTAGCTTGTGTTCAAATTACCTACACAAAACATTTTCACTCCCGCCATAAAAAGATTAGGGCCCTGTTTCTTTTCATTTGTGAGAGCCTGAAATGAGATAAATTGCCTTCCTGAGGAAGGAGGTAACGAGCTGTCAGTCTTAGGAGAGAGCTGTTTGGACAGTGAAAGCTGCATATCACACTCTGAAGCCAGCAACCTTTAGGAAGAAAATTCTAAATTTCTGCTTGAGAAGTTTTATCTCTGAAATTTTAAATAAGCTAATTATGAGCTCATTTTCACAACATGAACTATGTTCAGGCTTCTCTCCCTCTTCCCCCTTTTTCTTTAACAGAACCTAATTATTGCAAGGAGATCAAGCCAGTCAATTCTAAAGGATATCAACCCTGAATATTCATTGGAAGGACTGATACTGAAGCTCCAATGCTTTGGCCACCTGATGCGAAGAGCTGACTCACTGGAAAAGACCCTGATGCTGGGAAAGATTGAAGACGGGAGGAGAAGGGGACAACAGGGGATGAGACGGTTGGATGGCATCTCCGACTTGATGGACATGAGTTTGGGTGAACTCCGGGAGTTGGTGATGGACAGGGAGGCCTGGCGTGCTGCAGTCCACGGGGTCACAAAGAGTTGGACATGACTTAGCGACTGAACAATAACATCAACAATTATTGCAAAGATACCTTTTTCTTTCTTTCTTGTTGTTGGCTGCACTGCGTGTCTTGCAGGATCTTAGCTCCCTGACCAGGGGTTGAACCTGGGCCGGGGCACTGGACCACCAGGGAATTCCCAAAGACGATTTTCTTAAAACATTTCTGGAGCAGAAAGCTGGTGTCTTCCTTGCCTCTCCCTCTGGCTCTGAGCAGAGGCAGCCAGCTTGGCGTGGGCTCTACAAGGGGACCCTTTGGGCTCCTTCCTGGGGGGACACAGCAGTGCCCCCGACTAGGCAGCAGGTGACCCTGTGTCCAGGGCCTTTCTGCTTCACAGAGACCCTGCACTTGCCCCCTGGACCTCACATCCACACTGGCTTTGGGTCCACCCTGGGGTGCGAAAAGGGCTTCCCTATTGATCAGCTGTTCCTTGTTGCCCCCTCCTCACCCCCAGCTCATCGGTTCAGGTTGGCCTTCTCCAGCAAAGTCAGATCAGGAGGTTCGGACCCTTCAATATGCCAGCAAACGGCAGCAAACCAGCTGGAACCGCCCCCCACCCCCCTGCACTGGTAGGAAGTTTCACACTCACCTGCCTGGCCTTGAAACCCACTCCCCCTTCTCAGAGGAAGGCCACCCACTCAACCGGGATTCTGGGATTCCGTAACAGGGCTGAAGCAGGCCTGCCGCGGGGGAGCCCCGGGGCACGACACCCAGCCTGACGGACGCGGGCATCACAGACCGGCCGTCTGCAGCCCAGAAAACACCGCTTGGCGGCGGGAGGGGCTGTCCCCACGCTTAGGGACACAACAAGCCCCCAGCCCAAAGGAGCTTTCTCTAGAAGCCCTTTCTCATCGTAGCCGGCTGGCCGCAGCGGGGAGCCGCGCGCCCAGGCCTGCGGAGTCGGCCTCTGCGCCGGGAGGTGGTCGGGTTTCCTTCCGGCCTCGGCACACGCCGGCTGGGGTCCGGGCGCGCGCTGCCCGCTCGTCGGCTATGCCCGCGAAATAATAATGCCAGCAAGAGCAGCGATGAGTAATAACAATGGTCGATCGCACAGACTCAGCGCCTGACAGGGGCCCGATCTGGGCTCAGTGTTTAAGCTAACTGTTCTCGTTTAATCCTCAATACACTCACAGACGCTAAACAGCCACCCCAAACCCAAGCCAGCTGGGAAGCTCTGTCTGAAACCCAGACCCACTGAAGCCTCTCTCCTAGGCGCATGGCCTGGGCCCTAAGAGTCCGGCTGCATTTCAAATTCCCGGGGGCCGGGCCGGAAAGGCTGTCGCAGGCCTGCTGGCCGTGCTCCTGTGGGCTGTCGTTGCTGGTGAGGGTCTGCCACAGACGATGGCAAAGCCCTGTGCCCACCTCTTCGTGCCAAAGGTTCAGGGAAAGGTCACGCTCTCTGCAAGATCAGAAGGAAAGCCATGCAGTTGGTAAATGCGTACCAGAGGAAGGCAGAGGCTGTCCTTCCCGTGGTGGACACCCAGCATTGTGCTCTGAACCTCCCAGAACTCTGTCTTTGGGTTTCGTGGGCATGGTCGCTGTCCCTCGGGGGAGGTGTTTCCCATGCTCATTTTCTCCAAAATGTCTGTCTCAAGTTCTTTTTTTTTTAATGGAATAAACTTATTTTTCACTTGGTTTCCGTGATGCGGGGTCTCTGCTGCTGCCCCGGCTCTCCCTAGCAGTGCTGAGCAGGGGTTCCCCTTCTCTGCGGTGCACAGGCATCTCATTGCAGCGTCTTCTCTCGGTGGAGAGCACACGCTCTAGGCACACGGGCTTCAGTAATTGTGGTGCACGGGCTTAGCTGTTCCTTGGCATGTGGGATCTTCTCAGACCAGGGATCGAACCTGTGTCCCTTGCACTGGGAGGAGGATTCTTATCTTCTGAGCTACCAGGAAAGTCTTATCTCAAGTTCTTGAGTCCTAGATTTTCAGGCCATGTAAAATGTAGGTGGAAAAACAATTCTTCCCTTTATTTCTTTTTCTCTATCATCTCAGTACTTAAAACACCCTTTGGAACCTGAATGACTGAGGTGCTGGCAACACGTGCGTGTGTGTGTTAGTCGCTCAGTCATGCTCGACTCTTTGCGACCCTATGGACTGTAGCCCGCCAGGCTCCTCTGTCCCTGGGGCTTTTCCAGGCCATAATACTAGAGCGCGTTGCTATTTCCTTCTCCAGGGGATCATCCCGACCCAGGGATCGAACCTGGGTCTCCCGCACTGTGGGCTGATCCTTTACCGACTGAGCCACCAGGCAAGCCCATCATGTTAACCAGAATTAGCAGTAAGTTTGGCCAGCACTGCAACACTGATTGAGGTTTCAAAGCTTACACATTTCCTGAGAACCTTTGTGAATTAATACCAGCAGAGTCTTTAAATCCCTTCTTAGAAATAGGTAGTGAATGAGCCCTAAGTATATAAACAGTAGAAACCAGGACAGGACAGCCTCTCATCAGTGTTTATTTTAAAACCACTCCAGGAGCCTGGGCTCCACTCTGGTCGGGAAGACCCCCGGAGGAGGGTGTGGCAGCCCCCTTGAGTGTTCTCGTCTGGAGAATCCTGTGGACAGTGGAGCCTGTCGGGCTGCAGTCCGTGGGGTCACAGAGTCGGACAGGGGAAATGGCAGCCCCCCTCCAGTATTCTTGCATGGAGAATCCCATGGAAAGCGGAGCCTGTCGGGCTGCAGTCCGTGGGGTTATACAGAGTCAGACTCGACTGAGCGACTCACACTTTTCACTTTGCAGACGTGAGATTTCCATATGGGAATTCTTGACAGCACACCCTCCTTTTCAGGCCCTGCGCCCGTGAGTGGGCCTTCCCTCATCTGCACTGTCTTAGCTTGGGAGCAAAATTAACCCCCTTCCTCTCGGTTTTTCTCCCTTTCCTCCTAAGAACCCTCGGTAGTCGTACCTAATTTTCCCAGGGCCTCATAAACCTTTCTCTCTGTTTTGTTTCTTTGGCTCCATCTGCTTTGCTCTCGTGGGGCCGGCAGGTACAGGCAATAATGCAGACAGTTCAGACCACGCTGCCCTCTGGACGCAGGGACATCAGGTGGAAGGCAGGCCCCCTGCCGGGCCCACCTCCGCCCAGCTGCTCTGTCTCCCGGCTCCACTGGGCCCGAGGCCCGTGCCACGGCCCTGGCCCGTGCTCACACCCTGGGGTCCTGCACCCTCCTCCTGAGGCCTGGGCCCTGTGTGACCCCCTTCCTAAGTGCCCACCACCTCTTTCCCATCTTTCCTTACATCCAACTACGGAGAGCCTCAGCCATGTTCAGAAATGTACCAAACAGTACCAGAACCCTTGTGTTCCCGCTGCCCAGGTTTAGCAGTATGAACACACAGCCCCTGGTCTTTTATCTTTCTTCTATAAACTCCCTGACATTGATCACTTTGAAGCAAATCCCAAATACTACATCATTTCATCCACAAACGTTTCATGATGTATCTGTAAGGATTCTTAAAAAATAAAAATAAAAACTATCCTACTATTATTATACCAAAGACGTGAAAGGTCCCCCTTAAACTCATTACAACTCCCTTTTCTAAGATTTTTTTTTCTTTTTTTTTACAGATTGTTTAAAATGAGAACCCAAATAAGGTATACGTGTTGGATTTGTTCTCTAGCTGCTTTTAATTTAGCCTGTATGCTAATGTGGGCATCTGCACACATGCATACACAGAGACACACACCCACCCCCGGCCCGGGGGTCTCTGTTGCCTGGGAGCCGGGTCACCTTCCCTGAGCGTTCCTGGAGCTGGGCTTTGCCGCTCACTCCCCAGCTCTCCTTGGACGCCCTCTCGGCCCCAGGCTTGTAGGCTCGGAGTCTGCGGTCCCTGTGCAGGGCCGCTGTCCTGGGGCGTCGCCTGTGGGCTGTGTGTGTGCTCAGTTGCTGTCGTGTCTGACTCTGTGACCCCAGGGACTGTAGCCCACCAGGCTCTTCTGTCCGTGGGGATTCTCCAGGCAAGAATACTGGAGTGGTTTGCTTTGACCTTCTCCAGGGGATCTTCCCAATCTAGGGATCAAACCCAGGTCTCCTGCATTGCAGGCGGATGCTTTAATGTCTGAACCACCAGGGGAGCCCAAGAATACCGGAGTGGGTAGCCTATCCCTTCTCCAGGAGAACCTCCCAACCCAGGGATCGAACCTGCGTCTCTTACATCTCCTGCATCGGCAGGCAGGCTCTCTCCCACTGCAGCCACCTGGGAAGCCCCCAGTAGTGGGTGAGGGGCCGAGGAAGGGCCAGTGAGGTGCCCACATGGTGAGTGCCTGCTGAGCGTTGGGGGTCTGCCCTGTGGTGGGGTCCCCGGGGTGAGGTTCTGGGGAAATGTCCTCTGAGGTCTGGGCCGCTGTGACCGAGGACCCCACGCTGGGGGTGGCCTCTCCAGTCCCGCGAGACGGGCCTTGAGCCCCTGGGCGCCGGCCGCAGAGTCTGTGGAAGCCTCAGGAGCTGACCGCCAGGGCCTCCCTCCTGCGGGCCTGGCCTGGGTTTCTTCCGAGGAGCCGATGCCCAGTGCTGAGACAGGTCCCAGGCTGGGCCCTGGGACCCCTGGCTGCAGTGCTTGTACCTGGACACACCTCTCCTCCAGCGACAGAATACAAAGAAACGATAAAGGACTAAAGATAACTCTGTGCAAGTACAGTTGGGGCAAATTATGGACAATAAGGCCTGAAAAGACCAAAAACTCAACTGCTGCTTCTGAAGAGCCAGGAGCAAAGGCAGGGTACTGCGCACGTGCCCTGCCCTCGGCATCACCAACCAAAGGGGCGGGCGGACCCTAAGGCACCCCCACGCTCACCCACACAAGGCCCAGCTCCCCTCCGCCCCCCGGGAGTGCGTGAACCAGGGCACCTGCTGCTTGCTCGCCCTCCCTCCTGCTGAGCAGGGGCCCCAGTAAAGCCTTGCCTGAATTCTGACTTCAGCCTTGATCAATTTCTACTGACTCCCAGTGGGGAAAAAGTCCAATGAAACAAAAGAAAAAGAAAAAAAATTTTTCCTATTGATTAAGGAGGCCAATGGAGAAGGCAATGGCACCCCGCTCCAGTACTCTTGCCTGGAAAATCCCATGGATGGAGGAGCCTGGTGGGCTGCAGTCCATGGGGTTGCACAGAGTCGGAGACGACTGAAGTGACTTAGCAGCAGCAAGGATGCCAGGAACGCTGGTCGGTGGCAGTGGCCCCTGCATGTGGTGAGCCCTGGCCTGGAGGAACACGAGGCTTCTGCACGTCTTACGTCTCTCTCCTCTCCTCCCTGCCTTCCTGCCTCTGGGAGGGGAAGGAGCTGCTGTTCTTCACAGGTGCTTTCTGCCTACATTGCTTTTACAAAAGTCCCCGCTCATGGACAGACCGCAGGAGCTTAGTGGGATAGACAATTCAAGCTCATTGTCTGCAGATCCCAGTTTTGAAATCTAAAGCCACAGGTCCCTGCTGAAACAACGAATCCATCCCTGAGAATTTGCTACTAGGGGCAAAGTCATTCAAGAAACAATTGTTTTCTCACCAATTTTAGTGGGAAAAGAATTATGATGTATCCAATATATGTCAACTGTTTCCACAGGCAGAAAACTGTCAACTGAACAATTAAAATAAGTGCACACAGGTAAGGGCTTCCCTGGTACCTCAGACAGCAGAGAATGTGCCTGCAGTGCAGGAGACCCGGGGTTCAATCCCTGGGTTGGGAAGAACCCCTGGAGCAGGGAATGGCAACCCACTCCAGGATTCTTGCTTGGGAAATCCTGTGGACTGAGGAGCCTGGTGGGCTACAGTCCATGGGGTCACAGAGAGTCAGACACAACTGAGTGACTAAGTACACACACTCGTACAAGTAATAACACACGAAGGTACGTAAATCTAGTTTGTACACAGAATGCAAAGGAATGAAGGTCTGTTTTGAACTCACCAAAGGACTAAGAGGGGTCTAGGGAAGAGGACTGGGGGAGGATCATTCTTTCCAAGTTCATCCTTCTCTCTTCATGTCTTTATCTCCAAGTTTTCAACTCTGAGCTCATGGTTACTTTGCTCTCAAGCTGCATCTCGAGGAATACATAGATAACATCATCAGAGAGAAATAAAGCGTGAGCTCTCAGGTTCTTAGGGACTAGGCAGCTGTAACTAGAAAGCTGAGGGTCAGAGGAGGTGCGGTTCTGCATCTTCTTGGCCAGCTGGGTCCATGCAGGTGAACACTTCAAATCTGTGCCATAGGGTCATCTCGGACAAGACGCTGCTGTGTTGACCAAGTTGCTGATGTGTTTTCGTCTGCTTGGAGGTCAAAATATTACAGACCTCAGCATATTTACTCAGTGTGCCTTTGGATAAAAGGTTATTGCATTGGAAACAACACCATGACCACCAAGAAGCTGTCGTCCAAAGTGTGGTCTGAGAGCCGTGATGTAGCCAAGTTAATTCAAAAGCTGTGCCCGAGGGAAAGCAGTCACTTTGGGCCTTCTCCTGGATTTCCTTCTGCAGGCGACACTAACTTCCTCTCATGCACATTGCCTAGGATGCAGGTCAGCTTCTGAGAAAGCCAAGAGGGACAGCCCACGGACACGCTCAAAAGTCTTACCAACACAGTACTTACCTGCTGATCAGGAGCTCAGAGGTAAACAGCGCTTTGAATTACTGATACTCGCAATAACACAGATGAATCCCTCCGAACGTGCTGAGAGAAGCCAGACACAGCAGATTAGGCCCCTCACTTCAGACGGACTTGACACAGGCAAACTGCAGAGATAGAAATCAGAATGTGTCCCCAGGGGTTGGGAGGGGAATTGGCAGGAAAGAGGCAGAAAGGAATGTTCAGGGACGAATGAAATGTTTTACATCTTGTTTTGGGAGGTGGTTACACAGATGGACGCAACTGTCAAAATTCATCAGAATCAACATCCAAAATCTGTGCATTTTTACGGCATGTTTAGAAAGTTTGAAAGAAGTGTGAAAAAAAAGAATTCAAGAGTCTCTTACATTAAATTGTTATTAAATATGTCTTTGAAAAAGTTTTATGGGCTTTGGGGTTGGCGGGCCTGGGTTGAATTCCAGTTCTACAACTCCCAGAAGTAGGATGCTGGGCGAGTTCATGAACCTTTCTTAGCCGCCCTTTTCTCACCTATAAACCAGGGGTAAAAACCGTCTTCAGCCCATAAGGGCTTGTGAACGTTTCCCGCAAAGCTCTCAGTCATGGATGGGCGAGTGTTGCGTTCCTCTGCTTCCCGGAGCATTTTGAGGTCCATTGTGGCAGGCTGTCCCCATGCCCGCCGTCCCGAGACCTTACCTCCAGGCCATTCCGCCATCCCCAGAGGCTCTCCTGGGCCCTGGGGTCCCTCGCATCTCGGCACCGCTGAGCTCAGGCCCTGCCATCTCCAGCAGTTTCCAGCGGGTTCTGCTGCCTGCACTCCAGCCGCTCCTACGTCTGCTGTGGACAGAACCCTCCTGCTGGTTCCCGCCCCTATGAACCTGGACTGGCCTCACCCAGCATCTTTGTTCAGTCGTCTTTCTCTAAGGAATAGACTCGTTTCCATTTCTTCCGTGTCTCAAGGACCAGGAGGCCTTCCCTGATCCTCTAGCGGGCGATGACTCCTAGCAGAGTTAGCGGAGGCAAGAGAAAACTCTTTTCTTTTTTAAACAACAGTGTCATCTTTATTTTTAGGAATTTATTGGTTTCATTTGATGATCAAGTTACAATTGTGGAGACCAGATACATTACCAAGATCCTTGTAGTTAAGCATTCATCATTTTTAAGAATTTGTGTGCGGTAATAATATTCATATTATTTTATCATATTTGACAACAAAATAACACGCATAAAAGATTCTCTTTAAAACTAATAATTTTTGCAAAAGTAAAAAGATCTGATTATATATGCTATTTTTTTTAATTTAATGGAAAAGAATCCAAAAAAGAAAAAATATATATATGTAGGTATATATGTTATTTCATTATAGGCTATTACATAATATGGAGTAGAATTTCCTGTGCTATACAGTAGGACCTTGCTATTTATCTATTTTATTTATTTTCTAAAAGTTAATTTATCTATTTTAGTTGGAGGATAATTAGTTTACAATATTGCGATGGTTTTGCTATACATCAGCATGGATCGGCCACAGGCATACACAGTGTGTGTGTCCCTTAACCCGATCTCCCAATTTACTTCTCCCCCGCTTCCCTCTTTGGTAGCGGTGAGTTTGTTTTCTATGTCTGTAGGTCTATTTCTGTTTCGTAAATAAGTTCATTTGTAAGAAATTATCAGACTAAGTAAAGCGAATGAGACGGAGAAAGACAAATATCATACAGTGTTGCTTACATGTGGAATCCAAAAAGAAAAACATACAAGAGAAGGTTCCAGAGAGGCCAGCTCAGGCGTCCCACACCAGCCGCCAGGAGGGGGTCTCAGCGAGCTTCGTCCGGGCGCTGAGCGTCACCTGCTCAGACCTCTCGGCCCGCGGCGTCGGGGCCTGGACGTGGGGAGCTGCGCTGGGGCCACAGGGACGCCCCGAGAGCAGCCCTGCGCCCCGCTATTCTGACCCCAGCCCCCTGAGGCGTCAGGGAGACGCGGGTTATTCTGAGCCGCGCCGCCTGCTCGCGTCCCAGGCGGCCCCGCTCCCTGCTCCCGGGCCGTCTGAGCCCGCAGGGCCTCCTGAGGGGCCGCCAGTCACTCTAGGGGACCCCAGCACAACCTCACAAAGCTCGACCGCAAGAACCTCGTTCCCAAATGAGGTTCCGCAGGTTCCACCGGGTTTAGGACTTGCACCCCTCAGGTTTGGAAGGACACGATTCAGCGCATCGTGTTCCTCTGACTGCAGTCATTGCTTCTCCCTTTTAAAAATGATTTTATTTATTGATTTTTGGCTGCGCTGGGCCCTCTTCGCTGCAAGCAGACTCCCTCTGGCTGTGGACGGTGGGGCTGCTCTTCGGTGCGACGCTCCGGCTTCTCACTCCTGCGGCTGTTGTCCTCGCTGAGCACAGGCTCTGGACCCCGGGCTTCGGTAACCGCGGGCCTCGGGCTCAGCTGCTCCATGGCGTGTGGGACCTTCCTGGAGCCGGGAACTGAACCCGCGTCTCCTGCACTGCCGGCAGGTTCTTATCCTGGGACACCAGCGAAGTCCTCGTTCATCTTCCTTTCCTTCCCTCCTTTCTGTTTTTTATTTTTTTAAACTTTTTGGCATGCGGTTAGTTTCCCAACCAGAGATTGAACCCATGCCCGGGCAGTGGAAGCCCAGAGTCTTAACTGCTGGACTGCCAGGCAAGTCCCGAACTCGAGTCACATTTAAGGCCACCTCTGTGATGGCTCTCCTGAATAGCCTGCACCTGTACTACTATTTGCTATTGCCTCCGATTTATTTATTTTTATCAAGACCATAATACTCCATACCATAAATGGAGAGCCAGGATCACACAGCATGAGGCTGTTAATGGTAAACAGAATACACCAATATAGTAAACAGAAACACACAACTATTAAAATCAGTCTTGTCCGCAAATTACCCTGAATCATTTTCCTATCTAGCCCCTCTGGCTGGAAACGCCCTGTGGAAAACACATTGTCTAACCTGGATGGGGGCTGGCAGGCATTTGGACAAATAACCCCAAAATCGGAGCAGGAAGGCAGCCTCCACATGAGCGTTTCAGGCTCTCTGGGCGGTAGGGGCAGAAGCTGTGTCTGCCGGGCCTGTAGGGGAGCCCGCCCTGTGTCCACACAGGACCACAGATCAGAGCCTCTGAGCGACCTTACAAGTCACACTTTGTAGAAGAGGAAAAGGAGCCACGGAGAGGTGATGGCCAGTCCGTGCTGGGGCAGGGCCGGAACCCATCCTCTCACTTGAGTTCAGTTAGCCCTTTGGTGGCCTGGAGCCTCTAGGGCCCGAGCCAGCGCCCATTTCTTGGCATCCTAAAATTAGTCAGAAACGAGGTTTGCAAAAAAAAAAAACCGAAAACAGAATACCTCCCCCGCAAACCACGTGAAACTAACACAGCTTGTAAATCAATTACTCTTCAATATAAAATAAAAATTAAAAAAAAAAAGAGCTCTGCACATCTGTGCTCCGTCTTTGTGGGTGACAAGGCCGACCTGGTGTTTCCAGCATCTTTATGAGCTCATTTGTGCTATTATTATCCAAAGGCAAGGTGTTCTGTGGGTGAAGATGGTTCACCTAACTGCCCTCCGAGTGTCTGCTGGAGAGAATTTTGTATTGGTTGGGTGGTGGCTTTTATTTTCTGAAAGTATGGCAGTTGCATATGGTTAAAATTCACACGATGCTAAAGGAAGCTGGTAAAATGCTTCCTTCCCAGTTCCAACCTATAATATCCTGACCCCCTTCCTGGAAAGCAGCGGCTGTTATGGCTTCTTGTGTCCTGCTGGAGATAGGAAGGTGGGGTGAGCTTTAAACAGAAGCACCTGTGAAATACCTGAAATAAATTTCACCAGAGCTAATCATTTTGGGAAAACCTGTGAATCTCCACTGATCCAGGGTTTCTACTCTGTCCCTATTAGACTTTTCTCTTCCTCTTTTTTTTTAACTGAAAATGTTTTATTGGAGTGTGGCTGATTTGCAATGTTAGTTTCCGGTGCACTTTTCCCCTTTTAATTCAGTTTTTAAAAAAACATTAAAATTTTTTATTTGCTTGATTTTGGCTGCCCTGGGTCTCCGTTGCTGCACATGGGCTTCCTCTAGTTGCAGCGAGCAGCGGCTCCTCTCTAGTCGCCATGCGAGGGGCTTCCCGTTGCAGCAGCCCCTCCTTGTGGCGGAGCACCGGCTCGAGGGCCCCTGGGCTTCAGTAACTGCAGCACTCGGGCTCAGCAGTTGTGGTGCAGGAGCTCAGTTGCTGCGGCATATGGATCTTCCCAGACCAGGCATAACCTGAGTCTCTTGCGTCTCCTGCATTGGCAGACAGATTTCTTTACCACTGAGCCACCAGGGAAGCCGGTAACTCAGTCTGAACCCTTTCCTATTTCTGGGTTAAGAACGCAGGATAGGAACAAGGCGGGTGTTTTCCCTTCCAGCGGGTAGACAGGCACGTGGCTGGAGGGAGGCCGTGTGCCTGCCTGGGGCCCAGCTCACCGGCTCCCATGCCCTGGCTGGAGCTAGTCACCTGGCCGTCCCCATTCGGGGGACAGAACGTACCTGGTGTTGGGCGACTGGTTCCTGGCGGGATGTACTTGGCCTTTTATCTCTGCGGGTCCTGCATCTGGACACGGTTTAGGGATGGGACACAGGCAGACAGTGCATGAGTTCAACTTAAGATACACAGTTTGCTGCGCCCGTGGGGTTTCCATGCACCCATCCTTGGGAGGAAGGTGGAGATGCGGAGCTGGTGTTTGCAAGAGACACTGGGTGATGGACATCAAGGTCGTCAGGAAGCACGTGAGATGAGCGAGGAGATCCTCCAGGAGGGAGAAGGCGAGACGACAGGGCGGGAAACATCGGAGTGTGGACACGTTCGGAAGGTGAGCCCAGAGGGAAGGGAGCTTTGGGAGCGGGGTTACAGCGTGGGGGGCTCCGGGGGTGTGAGGGGGGCTGCCAGGAAATGCTGTCGTCTCTGGGGTCAGTGGGTGTGCCTGAGGGAGTGCGTTCAGGAAGGCAGCAGAGAGGGAGCCAGATTGTCTGAGTGTGCGTGTGCGTGTGAGAGAGAGGGAGACACACACACACTCTACTTCTCCCGCTCCTCTCTGCCCTGGTTCGGGCCTGCGCGGCTTCAGGAGGCTGGACGGGCCAGGTCTTTACTCTGAAGCCTGGCATTTCTGCTGAGAGCGCCAGTGCCGCCTGCTGAGGGCGACTCGACGGGATCCGCAGCAGGGGAAAAGGAGGGTGACGTTTTAGTTTCATCCAGCCTGACACACAACCGGCGGCGAACTCAACGGGATCCACAGCAGAGGAAAAGGAGGGTGACGTTTTAATTTCATCCAGCCTGACACACAACCGGCTGCGAGGGGTGCGCCGTGATTCTGAACCGTGAACATGTTGACACGGTATTTCATGGAATAGAGACATGTTCTGGCCAAATGGGCCGCAAAGTGAATAAACATTATTTTTCTACTGAATTCAGCTAGAAAATGACTAGAAATCGTCCCATGGAGACTAGGGCGGTGGGGGGTGGGGGCGGGGGAAATTAAAACGT
>NW_011494808.1:7948419-7956025 GCF_000754665.1 Bison bison bison
GACCAGGTGGCTGGTTCAGTGGCTCCCTGGGTGTCTGACTGGGTGGCTGGTTTCATGTCTGGCTGGGTGGCTGGCCTGCTGGTTGACCAGGTTGCTGGCTTGGTGGCTCCCTGGGTGTCTGACTGGGTGGCTGTCTGGCTCTGTGTCCTCCAGACGGACTGGAGGGTCCCCCTCACTTCCTCCTGCTTTGTCCCCTTTGCTTTCCTCCCAAGGCTCTCTCAGACCTGGTGGAGCTACATATAGTATTTTGCTTGACCTGAGGTCCACTGAACACAAGTTTTCAGGGTTCTGGTTGTGTAAACACAGTAATTTCTTCCTTCACTAGCTGGGAGGTCTGCAGTGAGGGCCACCGCGTTTCCTTGGGCTGGGAGATGGTGCCCCAGGGGTTTCCACGCCTGGTTTTCACAGCCACACAGGTCTGGGCTTGAGACCCAGCTCTGCTGCTGAGCAGTTACAGGAGTCTGGATCTACTGGAATCTTTGGTCAGTTTCACATCTATGTGATGAGAATAACACACATCTTGGGAGATTATAGCAATGGCTGAGTGAGATTATACATCACATACGTATATTCACACAGTGTTTTCCACAGCCTGTGCTGAAGGAGGGGTCACCACTGAGATGATAATGACAATGATGAGGATGAGACATCACCCTTTTAATCCAGCAAACAGAATTAAAATGAGCTTGTGAAGAAGAAACAGAAGCCCTAAATGTTCCACTACAGAAATCTACGTTTGTTGTCCAAAGGCACACAATTTTCACAGACTTCTAGAATCTCAAGCCTTTCACAACTACTACTTATAAAAGAATTTTACCCCCGTCAGAAGGCCAAGATTTTTTTTGTCATCTACAGATAAGAAATGCTACCATATGCTTGATAACTCCCACTCCAGCAAGCAGGCTGGGCTCCACAGCTGCCTGAATTCTCTGGTTGGGCTCACTGGCTGCTATGTTCAGTAGTGGCCATAAAGAAGAATGAAATAACGCCACGGGCAGCAACGTGGACGGACCTCGAAATGATCCTCTGTAAGTGAAGTCAGAGAAAGATAAACATCACATGATGTCGTTTATATGTGAAATCTAAAAAAATGGTACAAATGAACTTATTTACAGAACAGAAATACTCACAGATGTAGAAAACAAACTTCCGGTGACCAAGTGGGGGATGGTGGTGGGGGAGGGGTAAATTGGGAGGCTGGGATGGGCAGACATTACCCCACGTAAAGCAGATGACTAGAAAGGCCCTCTCCTCAGTACTCTGCAATGATCTACATGGGAAAAGGACCTAAGAAACAATGGTTATATGCATTTGTGTAACTGACTCACTGTGTTGTGCCCCTGAAACTTACACATCTGAAACCAACCACACTCCAATAAAATTTTTTTAAAAATCCACTCGAGAGAAAAAAAGAAAAAAGATAGGAGGTCACATTATCTCCTCTGTTCTCCGGTCTGGGCCCCTATATGAGAGGTCTTTTAAAATTCAGGAATTTGCCTTTTCAAAAAATCCTATTGAAAGGCGTATTATGTTTCAGACCACTCATTAGGAGTAAGCCTCCTCGTAGGAAGGCAAACGCACTTGAAGCCAGGTTTGAAGACGTAAGGAAAGGTCGCAATTAGCTTCAATTACTCACGTTTGTTTCCAGAGCAGGGACTGAGAGAAGGTGGCCGATGTGAAAGACAGAGAGGTATATACAGGAATGCTCCCAGCCATGGAGGGCACGTCTTCTTTCAAAGTTTTATTTTAACTGGAGGATGATTACTGTACAGTGCTGTGCTGGTTTCTGCCATACATCAAACATGAATCAGCCACAGGTCTGTGTGTGTCCCCTCCCTCTCGAACTGCCTTCCACTCCTTCCCACCCTGCTGCGTTGTCACAGAGCACCGGTTTGAGCTCCCTGCCTCATACAGCAGATTCCCACTGGCTGCCTACTTTACATCTGGTACCGTATACATTTCAATGCTACGCTCTCAAATCATCCCACCCTCCTCTTCCCCCACTGTGTCCTGTCTGTTCTTTATGTCTGCAAATAGGATCGTCAGTACTTTGTGGATTTCACATATATGCATTAATATTTGTTTTTCTCTTTCTCACTTCATTTTGAATGATAGGCTCCAGGTTCATCCATCTCATTAGAACCAACTCAAACATGTTCCTTTTTTTATGGCTGAGTAATATCCCATCACATATATGTACCACAGCTTCTTTATTCATTCATCTGTCGATGGATATCTAGGTTGCTTCTATTGAGGGCACATCTTTTCTAACAGGATCTCTGTACATTGAGTAAAACGCAGCTTCCTCAAATAGTGTTTCTGTGGAAGCAACCAGCCCTGTGTGATACATAAGACTTTTGCTTAAATTCAGTCCTGGCACAAAAGCTCCTGTGGGTCTCAGACCAAGGGCGTCCCTGAGACACGGGCCTTTCTGTTTTAAAGGGGAAGTCCCACCAAACTGGGGTAAGCCTGACCCCCTAATGCTCATCGTCAGCGCTCCTGGTGAAATGTGAGTGTGAAAGAGGAGATAGAATGTCCCAGGCCCAGGGGACCGGGAGCTCCCCCGGGACAGCCTGGATGTGGGAGGTGCTGGCTACCACAGGAGGTCCTTGGATGTCGGCCTCAACTCCCAGATCCTATGCAGCAGGAAGTGCTCAGCCTGCAGCAGACGTCCTCTGAGGACGATGACGGGGTGCCAGGTGCCTGTGTGGGGTGACCATGCCGCAGGCCTGCAACCTTACAGAGGGGACGTGTTTACATGTGTAGGTCAGAATCCTCTTGTAGGGCTACTTTGTACAATTTCAACTGCTTTCTGTATTAATTACAAACATATTTCTTTTTTAAAAAAGACTGCATAAAGTATCAGATCAGATCAATCAGATCAGTCGCTCAGTCATGTCCGACTCTTTGCGACCCCATGAATCACAGCACGCCAGGCCTCCCTGTCCATCACCAACTCCCGGAGTTCACTGAGACTCACATTCATTGAGTCAGCGATGCCATCCAGCCATCTCATCCTCTGTCGTCCCCTTCTCCTCCTGCCCCCAATCCCTCCCAGCATCAGAGTCTTTTCCAATGAGTCAACTCTTCCCATGAGGTGGCCAAAGTACTGGAGTTTCAGCTTTAGCATCATTCCTTCCAAAGAAATCCCAGGGCTGATCTCCTTCAGAATGGACTGGTTGGATCTCAAGTATGGACTGCTGTTATTGCTTTATTGATAGTTTAAGCAAAACACAGGTGATTTACATCATTGTGTGAGTTACTGCTGTGGTGTGGTGATGGTGTAGTCACTCAGTTGTGTCCAACTCTTGTGACTGCATGGACTGTAGCCCTCCAGACTCGTCTGTCTATGGGATTTCCCAGGCAAGAATACTGGAGTGGGTTGCCATTTTCCTTCTCCAGGGGATCTTCCCAGTCCAAGGACTGAACCCGCATCTCCTGCATTGTGGGCTATCTTCCACATTGCAAGCAGATTCTTTATTGCTGAGCCACCGGGAAAGCCCAGTTTCTGCTGTACAGCAAAGTAATTCAGTTCTACACATGTAGTTCTACACATGTATACATTCTTTTTAAAATGCTCTTTTCCGTTATGGTTTATCACAGGATGTTGAATGTAGTTCTCTGTGGCACGCAGTAGGCCCTTCTTGTCCCTCCATTCTATATTTAAAGCTTGCGTCCGCCAACCCCAAGCTCCTCCCCACGCCTCCCTCAACCCCTTTCACCTTGGCAGCCAGGAGTCTGTTGTCTACGAACGTATCACTTTTTCAAGCACAAAGTGTAGAGACATTAAAAACTGCCCAGCCTGGTAACAGTCAGCAGTGTTTTCACTGCAGGGCTGAGATGCAGAGAAACTGGCGGGTGTTTCACGTGGCGTCTCCCCAGGGCTGGGCGTTCATAAAGCAGCCTCTCCAAGACTGGAAGTGCGTTTTGATTTCTCATCTGACACCAGGTCCACATCTCCTTCAACAACTTCTCCCACTTCCTGAAGATGGCACCCCACCGCCCCAAACTGTGCAGACTGTAAGACTGAATGAGGCCAGTTATCTCTCCAGTATGGCTCCGTGGTTAGAAGAGAGGCGTGTTGGGCTTGGTGGTTGACAGGAGGGGCTCTGCTGTCAAGCCTGGGTGGGAATCTCACTGTGGTACTTTGTTAGCTGTGCGTGACGTGGGGCCACGGTCTGACTCTGTTCAGGCTGCTACACAAGCCACAGGCCAGGTGGCTCATAAGCAACAGAAATGCACTGCTCACAGTTCTGGAGGCTGGAAGCCTGAGACCAAGTGCCAACAGGTGCTGGGTTCCAGTGGAGGCCCTCTCCCGGCGAGACTGCAGCATCTCACTGTGTCCTCACGTGATGGAATGGGGCTTGGGAGCTCTCTGGGGTCTCTTTTATAAGAGCACTAATCCCAATCACAAGAGCCCCACCCTTTTGACCTAATCTCCTCTTAAAAACCCCACCTCATAATATCATCGCCTTGGGACTTAGGATTTCAACTCAGGAATTTTTGGGGGTTACAAATGTTCAGATTATGATAGCCACCTGCACCCTCCAAAGCTGGGCTGAGGTTTTATTAGGTAACACATGGCTTGGCATATAGTACATTCTGAATAAATACTTCCTTTCTCCCGAATTCCCAAATCAGTATTCTAGGATAAACTTCTGGGTTTACACTCTCATCATAAGAAGAAAAGATTGACTACTGCATTTGTTGTCTTCAATTCTTGTAGATTCTTGTAGAAGAACAAATGAGCAATGCTTTATTTATCTTCAATTTTAGGATAAATTATGGCCACAGCCTTCTGAATGATTTAAGATCAATAAATATCATTTCAAACTACTTTCTCAATGACCAATGGTCCTGCCTCAGTCAAGGATCTGCCAACATTTTATTTAACAAAGCTACAAAAGACGACAACTAGCAATAACTGGTTTGGAATGTTAAACAATATTAGGGTACAAGGCCAATATTATCTCCATAATTACTAGCAAAACTACTTAGGTTTCTGACTATTAAACTACTCCCAAGTCTTATTTTACAAACAGTACTGAAAACTTATTAAAACTGTATTGCCTGCTGTTATAGATTTCAAGTAAAATTACCATGTTATCTGAAATCTAGACTTAACAGGCTCAACTAAAAGTTTCTTGGTCTCTCTGGAGTTTGTCCAGCTTTCAGAGTTTGAAGGGAAGGTACATTTGTTTGTCATTAAGTACTTGAAGTTCATAACACTAAGGAAAGGAGTTTTATAAACTCTTCATATCAAATTGACATAATACCTGAAAATGCCTCATGGAACAGCAAACACGGATTTGTGGTTGGTAGGATTTCCTACTAGAATTGTTGTAATTTCTGTCTCCTAAAAAATACATATTTTTAAATGATCTAAAGTACAGACAGACAGGAGATGTAGATGTAGTATACTGGAGAGACCATCAAAATGTGTATTCCATGCAGCTGATGCTTTAAGAGAAGAAAGGCAAACTGAATTTAAATACTGTCTATAAAAGTCACTATTAATATCATGAGACTGGTTTAATCAGTTAAAAGTAACAAAAATCCGTTTAATAAAATTTCATGTGAAAATGAATTTAATGCTTTTAGGGTTGAATTTTTTCACCTAAAGCAATAAAGTCAACATAAAAACCTTATGGTGAGAAAGACTGCAGGCAATAAAACAGTCTGGGTAATTTTTAAAAAATGTCTTGTATTATATTAATTAAGTTTGTATTATTTTAAGTAGAGAAATGTTAAACACACAGTTATCTGATTCTTTTCACACCATCTATGGTGGTCTGTAACAGGCAGGGACAGGCTACAACTTGTGGGCCAAATCTGGCTACCAACTGCTCTGGTCAATAAAGCTTTATTGGAACACAGCCGTGCCCATTCATACACGCTGTCTGTGGTTATGCTCGCTAGACTTGAAAAGCTGCAACAGAAACTGTATGGTGTTCTGTAAGCTGAAAACTGTATTTAAATACAATGGATGGTAAAATGGTTATTAAAATATCCTTGAGTACACTGATTTCAAAGTGTCATTTACAGTGTTTAAACATCATTTTCTTTAGGATTTCTTTCCAACTGCTAAAAAGCAACAGAAAGTACACCTTCTGAATCAGATGTTTAAGATGTTTCTGATAAAGTTACTAAAATTGAAGTTCAGAAATATTAACATTTAGAGGTAAATACCTTACACTTGTAAATCCTACTGTTTAACAGTAACGAGGTTCCTTAAATGAGACTGAGCTGTAAGGTGGGCTTGTAACTGTAATTAGCTGAAGCAGGAGTTTCCAACAGGCCTTGTCAACACAAAGAAACCTGAATATTAATAAGCACGGCAGTGTGGTTTTCAAGCCACACCACACACGTTTCCTCTGCCTCCTGTAGCTGCAAACTTAAAAAAGCCTGAAGGTCAAAGCCAGACAGACAAACCTTGTCACTGAACGTGCTGACCACGGCTGATACAAGTTGAGTTTGCTTTTTCCACTAAAACTATAGAGGAAAAACAAACTCCAAACCAAGGGCAATCACTGTAACCATCTTAAGACGAAAAAGAAGGGAGAAATAAAGTCAAAAGTGGTTTAACCCAACGATCAGCCCAGCCCTCAATTTCACTAGAAGCCTATTTTAGGAGTCACATATTTGAACTGTTGCATCAAGAAGGTGGTAACAGAAAAGATGTCCGTACGAAAGTGACATCCAGCCAATACGCAAAACAAGAGTGATCTGAGACAACCATAAAATCGTCAGGCCACTGACAGCTGGGGAACCTCCTCAGCTGGCAACTCAACTGCAAAGGGACCTCCCAGGTTTGAGATGAAAAAACACACTTGAACCTGTAATTGAATTAGGCAAGCCTCACTGTGCGGAGTGCTGTGTCGGTCACCAGGATACAAAGCAAATGCCGGGTTATCAGAAGTGCATTTATCAGCCACAGTGATTTATTGAGCGCTTTAATAATCCAAGTGTACATCAACTGATCCACAGTCAAAAGCGCCAGGTCCCTAAGAAATGTACAAGCACTTGCAGTAAATCAAAATACATATTATTTTGTTCAATCCAGCAGCCTTCGGTGTGGGGACAGAAGGCTAGTGATAAACAGAGTCTTCAGTAATGCACAGTGATTGTGATTGAAGCGTTTGTACAAAATCTGGTTCCCAGTAGCATGCACCCACCGATAAAGACTTCAGTACAAAAAACTTAATCCTAAGCGCTACATGGAAGTAGAAACGAGATAGAATTCTGAATTCGTGTCTTCCTGAAGATCACAGAAAAGGAAGAAGGGTCAAAAGAAAATGGACAGTAAGGAACAAAACCACACAGGAATACAAAGCTTGGTAAGAAAGCTCTTATTATTACAGATCCCACATTGTTCGCACTGAAAACCAAAGTTCCCATCCACGTGGAGGGGGGGATTAAAAAAAAAGACCAGATCTTTCAAGTTAATGGAATTAAAAAGGGAATAAAACAGGAAGGGGTGGGAGCAAAGGAACAGGAGTGGGGCTGGATGACGCTCCATCGCAAGACGGTTCCAAAGGTAACAAGCCGGCGGGCAGCGCGGACGGCCCGCGCGGAGCTGCCGCCGGCGCTATGTGGCGTACCGCTT
>NW_011494808.1:7956195-7960091 GCF_000754665.1 Bison bison bison
GCCGCCTCGTCACGGTCCGGACAAGGCTCCCCGGGCCCCAGCAGGCAGACACCTGCCGCCGTCCCCCCTGGTTTTCAGGGAGCATTTCCTTCACCGAGAAGATGCGAGTGGGCGGAGCCTGGTCTCCACCCTGATTACTGCTGGGGTTGGGGGCAGCAGCAAGTTAGTGAGTGGGTGACACAGTGTCTCTGTATTTGGGAATTACCAAGCCGGGTGTGTGTGTGTGTTTGAGTTGCTCAGCCATGTCCCACTCTGCAGCCTCATGGACTGTAACCCACCAGGTCCTCTGTCCATGGGATTCTCCAGACAAGAACACTGAAATGTGTTGCCATTTCTTCCTCCAGCGGATCTTCCTGACCCAGGGATCGAACCTGCGTCTCCTGCATGAGCAGGTGGATTCTTTAAGGCCTGAGCCACCAGGGAAGCCCTTATCAAAGTCATAGGGTTCTCTGTTACAAAAGTAGTGAGGATGTTACTCACAGCTGACAACTCACTGACTTAACCACGTCCTCAAACTTGAACATACTGGAGCTGCCACGGGAGGAAGCTCAGCCTAAGGAGGGGGGCTCCAGGCCTGGAGCTGGAGCCCCCTTCTCCCTGCAGGCTCCCGGGACACTCCTCCACTCAGACAGGATCCAGGGCTAATGAAGACCATTCAGAGCAACTGAAAAAACGTCCTTTAGGTTTCTGGAGATCCCAGAAGGCACTGGTTTCCCTCCACTCTTTCATTTCCCTTCGAATTTTAGTTCCTGTACTTTTGGTGTTGAGAATTTGTGTGTATTAGTGCAAGTGGATAAGAAAGCACCAAAAGAGAAAAAAATGAGCAAAAGTTGGTAATAAATAAAAAAAAAATAAGCAAAGAAGATGGCAGGGTGCCTGCGGTCTGATAACCTTGTAACCTGAGGAAAATCCTGAGTAAGACTTTCAATGTCACAGCTTCTCAATAATCAGAGTGTAAGGGAAGCACCACCTTTTCAGAATCTGCGGAGGCTGACGATAACAGCCTCTGAAAGTCCTCCCAACAAACCCCTGCTTTTTAAAAACATTTTGTTACAGATCTAACATTACTAATACACCATTTTTAGGGGGCTGTTTTTCCTTTGGGGCCTCACCTAGTGAGTTGTGGGGTGTTAGTTCCCCGACCAGGGACTGAACCCGTGTCCCCTGCAACAGAAGCACAGTTCCAAGCACTGGGCCGCCAGGGAGCCCCAAGACTGCTTCAGCTTTCACGAACTTCCCTTAAGCTTGCTTGGGTTTGCGCTAAGCTTGTTAAGTTTCTTACACTGACTCGTTATCACGGGTCTGTTACAAACGTCTGCCTCTCCGCCTGCTCTTTGTGACTCTGGACTTTCACCTGCCCAAAGGGTGAAACTTGTCACCTCAACCAGCCCAGTCAGGGTTCAAGATGACTCAGACCAGCAGTACCAAATGTAGACACAAATATCTGGGGTTGGCAAGATATCTTCTTAAAAAATACTGTCTTTCAGACTAAAGTAATGACTTTATATTAGAGTCTAAAAAGGGCCAAAGAGAGGTGTGAGTCCCATTTCTGTATCTTTGAAACAAATCATCTAGTTCCAGTTTCGGGAAGGCAAAGAACTTGGGCGCCCTGGACAGAGCTCAGGTCTACACCAGTCAAGTCGGCTGTTTGGTTAAATACACCCAACGTGAGAGAGGTGCAAAAGGGCCATCTGAGCTTCCTCACTTAACCGGTCACGGTAAAGGACTGGCTTAAGTCAGAAGAATGAGCAGTGATTTTAATGTTCTAATGCAAACGCACCCTCACGGAGGGTGGGCTAACGGGGAACAAGAGTCCGCTGTTCCTTCACAAAGGGAGAGGGAGACAGGTGAAGGACGAGGAACAGGAAGCTCAGGGGTGAGGAAGAGCATTCAGACTATTTCAGCAGGGGCCAGGAGGAAGAAACCTCACTCACACTGTGCAGACTTCTTTTTGTATATGCTTAAATAATTAGCAGTAAATTCCTTTCAGAGTTCCTTTCACCTTTTCGAGCTCAGTTTTTAAAACAGAAATATTTTTCCATCTGCAAAATTATACATACTAAATATAAAAATAATAATTTACAAAGCCACCTCACACAACACATAAGACAGAAAGTTGTAAGTGAAAACTGGCTGCAAATTCACTGAAAGAAGCACTGTTAACACGCTGACTTCCGTCTTCCAGACTTCTCTTCCAAACATACAAGGAAAAAAAAAAAGGTCAGTCTGCTTTTGCAACCTTTAAAAAAACTCATTATATGGTGAATAACTGTTTCAGGAATTACATCCTACCTCATCATTTTTATTTTTTTAAATTCAAGTGTAACTGACATGTCAATATTACTATGTTAGGTTCAGGTGTACAACATAGTAATTTAGTATTTTTATAGATTAGACTCCATACACAGTTATTATATTCCCTGTGCATCATCTTATTTTTTATTTACTTTTTGTAAACTTTTAAAAGGCATTAATTAATTGATTCCTTTTAGTTTTGGCTTCGCTGGGTCTTCACTGATTTCTCTAGCTGCAGAGAGCAGCAGCGTGCAGGCTTCGCACTGAGGCGGCTCCTCTTGTTGCTGAGCGCAGGTTCTAGCACTGGGCTCAGTAGTTACGCCCCCAGGCTCTAGAGCACAGGCTCAGGGGTTGTGGTGGCGGGTTTAGCTGCTCAGCAGCATGTGGATCCACCCAGACCAGGGATTGAACCTGTGTGTCTCCTCTACTGGCAGGCTGATTCTTAACCACTGAGCCACCAGGGAAGTCCGCAACATTTAAAATATTAATCTGAATTAAAAATCAATTTCCTGTTTAGAGATATATGGGTTCTACTTTTTTTTTTTTGCTTAATAAACAATGCTGTGAAGAATATTATTGTGTGTGCATCTTTGTAAATTTATGCAAATCTTAAAAGTATTAATGAAGGAATAAAAGTATAAAATGAAATTTTAAAATCATGTGTTATCAAACATGTGTTATCAAACAGTTCAATGCTAAAATATTTTGCTGAACAGAAGACAGTTAAGACTACAAGTAACCAAATGAAACTAGGCAATAAATGTGTGTCCATGACAACTGCAGTGCATTTGGAGGAATAAGATACTCCTTGTACAGTATATTTATAATCATGACCTGAGGGAAGATTGACTCTTGCTGTAAGGTTTCATATTTCATGGACAGAGCTACACCAGGGATGAAATAACAGTCTCCAAACATAAATTACTCAACCTTGTTTCTCTATCAATTCCTTTTTACAACAGAAGGAAAATTTCCCCATCATTTTGGCTTCTAGACTGCTACTGCTTTCCCAAGTCTCTATCAATCTCTGAGATGATCACCTGTCAGTCTTCCTCTTTACTAAAGAAAACCCACAAAGTTCATCCATGAATGAGTAAAGTGAAATTTAAGTCTCCTGCATCATCTGCTCTCTTTCACTCACTATTTGTCTGAATTTCTGAGAAGAGGAGTGTGTTCACACTTGGCTCGGCTCACAGCACAGGGTGAGGTGATGGTAAGCACTCGATTCTCCTAGCTGGCAGGGTGGTGTGTATGAGCGGGTCCCCGTACAGGATTCACGGTGTGGTCAACGGAAAAGCACGGGGGTGGGGGCAGGGAGCGCTTCTCCGCCATCCGGTTTAGGGACCGGATCCCTAACCCGCGGCACCTCGCCTGTGTGTAAAAATCAGCCATCGCTTTTTTTGCTGGCACAATGGAAGCAATGAAACAGTACCTGAGTGGAGGCTTAAGTCAGCAAATCCCTCGTGATGGGAGCCCCACTTCTTTTTGCTCCTTCTCTACTTCCTGGGCTCACCTCCGCGTCCCCGCAGGGCCAGGCGCAGAGGGCGGCTCAGTGAAAGCTGGGGGCGCCTAAGGGGGCTGAGCGCGCCAACCCCGCCCTT
>NW_011494808.1:7960561-7992891 GCF_000754665.1 Bison bison bison
CGCAGCACGGCTGGAGTCACCTGCACTCGCGCAGCTAGAGAAACCCCGCAACAGCCACGAGGACCAGCAGCACCAAAAATAAACTTATACACACGTGGAAGAACAAAGCGGGCGAGAGGCAGCTGACGGCGAGCAGTGGAGGACGGGCGGCCGGCTGAGCCGCAGAGGGGTTCTACCCGCAAGGCCCCAAATCATTCTCTCCTGGATGGTAGGTGGTACAGGAGAAACCACGCGAAAAAGTTTTTTTGACTTTCTTTCCTTAAGAAAACATGTATGTCCTTAAAGAAACAAAGAAAAGCAGCCCAGGATAAGGGAAAAGGGGGTGGGCTCTGGGTCGAGGCTGCCTGCCTCTGTATCTGGGCTCCACCCATAGCAGCACCAGGTCAGAGAAGGGACTTGGTGCCTTGGTTTCCTCAACTGCAAGACGAAGGCAATGGCAGGAGCTGCCCCACAGCTGTTAAAAGAAGCCAATGGACTGAAACATTGTCAGGCACATACAAAATTTCTGCTATTGTTTTCAAAATAAGGACAGCAAATGAATATCCATGTGCATCTTTTAAAAAATATAAATAGGATTATTCTTGAAGACACTCTTCAGATAAAATCCAAAGTCCTTGGCATGTAATTACTGTTGTTGTTTTACTCACTAAGTCATGTCCAACTCCCTTGTGACCCCACGGATTATAGCCCACCAGGCTCCTCTGTCCATGGGATTTCATGTAATTATTAGAGAAATGCCAATCAAAACTGCAGTGAGGTACCACCTCACACCAGCCAGAATAGCCACTGTTGAAAGAACCTACAAACAATAAATGCTGGAGTGGTCCAGTGTTGGGACTCGACGCGTTCACTGACCATGGGTCTGGGTCCAATCCCTGGTGGGAGAACTAAGATTCCACATTCAGCACAGTGCGGTGTGGAATAATGAACGTGCTGGAGAGGGGGTGGAGACAAGGGAGCCCTCCTGCACTGCTGGTGGGAATGTAAATGGTGCGGAGGCTCCTCAAAAAACTAAAAATAGAGCTACCACGTGATCCAGCAGTCTCACTCCTGGGACGAAACTATAATTCCAAAAGATCCATGCACCCCAATTTTATTTATTGCTGTTTATAGCAGCAATACTCAGAAAACTCAGGACATGGAAACAACCCAGATGTCCACTGAATAAAGAAGATGTGGCACATATATATAGCGGGATACTACTTAGTGAGGCAAAAGAATGAAATGTTGCAATCTGCAGCAACATGATGGGCATGAACGGGATTACGTTTAGTGAAATAAGTCAGAGAGAGACAAATACTGTGTGATATCCCTTACACATGGAATCTGAAATATGACACAATGAACTTAATAACAAAACTGACTCACAGATACCAAGAACAGACCTATGGTTGCCCAGGGGGAGGGGGAGGGGGAGGGATGGGGTGGGAGGCTGGGGTCAGCAGATGCAAAGTCCTGCAGAGAGAATGCACACAGAACAAGGTCCTTCTGTGCAGCACAGGGAGCCACATTCCATGTCCTGTGCCAAACCACAGAGGAAAAGAAGATGAGAAAGAATGTGCACATATAACTGAGGCGCTGCTATACTGTAGACAGTAACAGAACACTGCACGTCAACTATACTTCAATAAAACAAATTACAAACCCAACCCAAACCAGCAAGGCCCTTAGCACGGCTCCTGAGAACGTCATGATCTAGACTAATCTTTCTGGCCTCCCCATCCCATGCTGTAACCCGCAATCAGCGGACTCGCAGCTTCTCCAACAGGCCCCGCTCGCTCACGGCTCTTTGCACCTTTGCTTCTCTGACTTCCTCTGTCTGGTGGGCTTCTGTGAACGTCTCAAATTTTAGCTCAGACAGAGCCTGCTCAGGGATGTGTCTAGGGGCTTCGTAGCAGGCGTCTGTGCCCCATTTCTGTCTGGTCCGTCCATACCTCTATCACTGCACTGAGAATACCACTTTTCAGTTGCTTGTTTAGCAAAGATCCACAATTCCCACTGGAGGGCAACCCACGCATTTGCTCCAGACAACTGTCACTGCTGAGGCCCTACTATGTTCCAGGTCCTAGGGAGGTTGCTAAGCAGACTGCTGCCCTCATGGGACCCTGCCCCGTTCCTCTGTCTCCACTTCTCACTTGTTAACACCGTGTCTCTGCGAGGATGTATGAATGGATAGAGGACAAGGAAGGAACACACAAAAATAACAGCCAGAAAGAGCAGTGACTCCGTGAGGCAGGTGTCCCCTCTGTCACACTGGCCTTATGTGCTGGCTCATCACAGAACGTTCTTCTCCACACATGGTTAGCAAGTCAGGAAAGGGGCCCTGGAGGACAGTCCAGCAGCTTTGCTTTCATCTTCCTCCTGGCTGTTTTGGTTTTAGTATGCAGTCATTTATTTTCCCTGGACTGGGTCTTCATCGCTGCTCGGGGGTGTCTCTAGTTGCTGCGAGCAGGGGCTGCCCTTCGTGGCCGTGCGTGGGCTCCGGAGCACAGGCTCAGCTTAGCTGCTCCACGGCACATGGCGTCTTCCCAGACTAGGGATTGAACCCGTGTCCCCTCCATTGGCAGATGGATTCTTTACCACTGAGCCACCAGGGAAGCCCTGGTGGTTGTTTTCTTAAACTTTATTATTGAAATTTGTGGTTTGTGCTTTGCCATTTCTTGGATTCTTGCAGGCTACAAACTGCTGCTCCTCCAGCTGTTCCATGATCCCCAGGATGAACATTTATTCCTTCAGCTACTACTCACCAAGTCACTGGAGCCTTTCTGTAGGTCAGCATTACAATGAGGTCTAGCTCATTTTTGTGTCTTTCAGGGGACTTTTCTTCCATGGTTTGGTCTAGCCTGGATTTATTTAAATCTTTTATGAAATTAAAAAGTAACTTATGCTCATTTTAATATATTCAAGAAATAAAGAAACACATATGATGTAAAGCACACTCTCTTCTTCCCTTCACTTCCCCTCCATCTCTGTATCTTTCCCATCTCAAGGTGACCACTGTTAACGGTTGGATGCTCATTGCTCTAGACTTTTTTCTTTACTTATATTTAAACCCAGTGGGAATCACATGATTCTGCAGCTTGCATTCTCCTCTGGGCCAATACACAAGTTGTGTTTCTCTGCTAGCACAAATAGATTGAGCTGATTATTTTTAGTACCTACAGGGTATTCCTTGCAGTTACTCAGCATTTATTGTTCTATCCCTCCTGATGCACACTGAGACTAGGTTTGGTTTTTCACTATCAGGACTTTTACTATCTTGTACACATATTTTGAGCACACATTGGAGTCATTCTGGAGGGTGGGTTCTTCTAGGTGACAACATTGGAGCAGAGAGTACAGATTTTGAACTTTTGGTGAATACTACCAAAAGGTCCTTCAAAGAAGGGTGTACAGTCTACTCTGTTTCTGGATATTCTCACCAACACTGCATTACCAATCTTTAATATATATATATATATATATATTTTTTGTCAAGGTAACAAACAAAAATCCCGTCACGGTTGCGCCTTGCTCTGATCTGATAGCTACTGAGGTTTTAACATGCTCTCGTGTTTGCTCACCATTTCCATTTCTTCTCCTGTGATGTGCTTCTTCATGTTTTTTGTCCATTTTTTCTTTACTGATGTGAAGGCATATTTTATATATTATAAATATTAAGCATGCACTTAAGGTCAGCTTTGGCTTCAGTATTCAAAAGTCAAAACTGCTTTAGTTTTTGGAAGATTAAACCGACAAATGCCTCTTTGATGTTATTTTGAGATTTGCTGAACTTGTGGAGATCAAAGATCAGGTTGCTATCATACTTAGTAAACAAAACCATCATTTGGGCTTATTGCTAATATCTGAATACTGGTAATTAGAATATTGGTAAGCATGATGAATGTAACTTGGGACTGAAAATCTTTTTCAGTCAAAGACAAACCATGTGACATATAAGGAAAAGACCTGGAATTCTCTTCACATGTCCTCAGTACAAACGTTCACAGTGAGATGGATGAGCAGTGATCTACGGAAAAGTCTCCTGGCACAGCAGACGCTGCACGATGGTGCCCGGCAGACTCCGCCACCGGGAGCAAAGGCTTGGCAACAACTGGTGGCTGCCGGTAGAGGAAGCTGCGCGTCCAGGGACTGTGGGAAGCAGGAAGTGAAGCAAGCAATAAGAAATAAAAGTGCAAAAATCTTCTGGGGGCTTCTCAAATATTCAGGGGACACTGGCTTTAGACATGCTGCGCACGGCTTCAGTTTGTGGGGGGACTTCAAAGACACTTCATGGTGATCACCGTCAGCCAGATCTTTAGGTCTCTACCTTTGTGCTACTGTTAGAGAAAAAGGAAACTGCACCAATCTGATAGCAAAAGCCCCACTAACAGTAATCACACTGGAATAGACAGAAGAAGAAATCCATCCTTTTCGTCAGGCGAAAACATCGAAATCTTGTACACGTGCAGAAGAGTCGCCTAGAAGATGGTAGTGCCAAGAAATGACACAGTGACGTCGTTACGACAAACTTTAAAAACATATCCAATTTTCTATGAATTAAAACAAAAATTTCTTTTGGCCACGTCACGAGGCTTGTGGGATCATAGTTTCCTGACACGGGCCTCCAGCAGGGGAAGCACGGAGCCCTAACCATCCGACCGCTGGGGAATCCCCTCCAATTTTCAATAATAATACTGTAAGATTACTTAGATTCTTAAGATAAAATTTCATATTTATTCTTCTTTTTCAGAAGATCATTATATGGGGGGAACGTTCATCCTTGGCTTAAGCTGTTCATTGATTTTTTTAACATTGGTTATTTAGCATTCAGCCAAAATAAGTTCAGCCCACCTCTAAGGGAAATATTGTTTATCTATTACATGTGGAGGAAATACTTTCTCCAAAGCGTCTGTCCTCTAACCCGGTGCACAGCGTCTCTTGTCACACAAGGGTAAAGTCCTTCAGTACTTAAATAAGTCAGTCTTTCTTAAATATTTTTTAGCGTGATATCATGCGTACTAGCAGGCTTTCTCCACTCACTCCAGTATTCTAGAATATTCTCCTGTATTTACAGATAGTAGCTGTTTGTGTAATGCTGGTTTTATCACACACACGATTCCCATAAGTGTCCGGGCCTGCTTCTGTGCTCAATATTCCTTCATCCAATTAATCTGCCTCTTGCTTTATTTACTCCTGTTTTCCTTGTTACACTTTAATGGTATGCTTGATACCTGGCAGGATAACTTCCTAGCCTTCCTCATTTCTTTCCTTCACTTGCGTTTCATTTGGAGAACTATAATCTTGAGGTTAAGACTTGGAGCAATTAAAGCTATTTCCCCTGGGGGTACAGGAATTTTTCAGGTCTCTTTGAAGAATGTTATCAAGATTTAGGGCTATCTGAATTCCTCAGGGTCTACTAATTAAGCATCAAGTGAGTAGGGCAAAGTTAAAGTTTTCATACTTTAGAATGTGGGAAAACCAGACTATTAATTACAGGCCTAACTCAGACCAGAAGGTTGTTAAGATCCTTGGAAAGATACATATAGATACATATATATATATTTAAAGAATATATATTTGTTGCTGCTGTTTACTTGCCAAGTCATGTCGGACTCTTTTGTGACCCCGTGGACTGTAGCCCGCCAGGCTCCTCTGCCCATGGGATTTTCCAGGCAAGAATACTGGAGTGGGTTGCCATTCCCTCTCCAGGGGATCGTCCCGACCCAGGCATTGAACTTGCATCTCTTGCACTGGCAGGCAGATTTTTTTACCACGGAGCCCCCAGGGAAGCCCATCTATCTGTCTACACATATGTATCTATAGATATGTATGTGTATATATCTGTATCATGTGTGTGGTGGGGCGGGGTTCATAAAATAATTTAGGGAGAAAATCATCATGGCTATGATTTGAACCAAGTGGTGGCTGCGATCCAACTAGATTTGACTTTGAGAATGCCACACAAAGCGTCATACAAGTCTAGCAAGATGTGTCATTACCCCAAAATTAGTACCCAGTGATCCTAAAAGAGGATCCAAGGGCCCCAGCTCCTACAGGGACATGTGTCTTCACAGGACGTGCTCAGGGAAGACGAGCGGGCTCTGCAGGGCCCAGAAGTCTACCAGACAGTGCGGGAGAGAAGGAGGGGGTCTGCGGGAGGAGGAGGGGGTCTGTGGGAGGAGAAGGGGGTCTGTGGGAGGAGGAGGGGATCTGCAGGAGGAGAGAAGGGGGTCTGTGGGAGGAGAAGGGGGTCTGCGGGAGGAGAAGGGGGTCTGCGGGAGAGGAGAGAAGGGGGTCTGCGGGAGGAGGAGGGGGTCTGCAGGAGGAGAGAAGGGGGTCTGTGGGAGAAGAAGGGGGTCTGTGGGAGAGGAGGAGAGGGTCTGTGGGAGAGGAGGAGGGGGTCTGCGGGAGGAGAAGGGGGCCTGCAGGAGAGGAGGGGGTCTGGGGGCACGCGACGCTAACCTGCCGGGAGTGCAGTGCAGGGTGCGGAGGTCAGCACCCCTGTGTCCCCTCCTCCCACCACCAAACTGGAAGAGAAGGCTTTTTCCTCTTGAAGCCACTGCAATTGGGAAGAACAAATCCGACTCCATACTATATCTGTTCTTTTACTTTAACCTTTGTATTATTCTATTGCTTGTGTTTGAGTTAGGAATGTTGCGCAGAGCCTGAGGCAGAGCCCCTTCTCAAGGCTCTGACCTTGAAGGGGTAACACTTCCATTCACACAGGGATAAAAGGCTACATTCATGACAGAGAATATCATCTGTCATGTGGGAGGTTTGTAGGGACACGGGACCTCACCGATGTGGACAGCTGCAAGAGCCAAGGACTCTGATACCAAGAAGTCTGCAACAATCAGCCCTGCGCCTCCCTCCCCTGGTCTTTGATACTTTGCTCAACCGCTTCTGGGAGCTCGGGGTCTGGGGGCATGAGCCACCGCTCCCCCGCATGGCCCTGCAGTAGATCTGTCTCTGCTGCAAACTCCGGTGTTTGCTGTTCAGTGTGTCTGACCCTCTCTCTCTGTCGGGCGCGTGAGCTTGTGCTCGGTACCACCAGCGAGGAAGGTGCCGCCAGTGAAGCCGGGCGCCCGTGAGCAGGAGGCTCTGAAGCGCCGTCCCCGGCCGGGGGTTTACGTCGGCCGGCGGGTGTGAGGAGCACCCCCCGGAGCGCCGAGGTGGAGGTCTCCAGCATCCCTGCGTCTGATCAGGGGTGTGCCCCCAGGAGAGGGGCCCAGAGCCCAGAGGCTTTTCGGAGGATGCTTTGTGGGAGGGCGGTGGGATTCTGGAGCCGGCTGGCCAGCCAGTGTTTAAATTTTTAGAAAATGAAACAGCCATTCTCAAAAATTAAGTGATATAAAGTTGCAATTAAATGACTTATCAGGGTAATCAATACTTAAAACTCATCATTTCTTAATTCTTTTACCGTTATCATTATTGGCCCCCAGAGTGTTTTCACAAGTCCCCTCTATCTGTCTGGCGGAAGAACAAGGCACGCTGCCGTGCGCCTTGCCCCCGTGAGGCACGCGGCAAGGCTAACAGGTGGGGCTCCGACACCTTCTTGGTCTAACTTTGGCCTTAGTTCCTAACTTAAAATATCACCCAACATCCATGTTAGAACTACTCTCTTTTGTCAGTTACAGCTGCAAAAACCAGGGACTCCCAGGTGGTACATTGGTGAAGAATTCACCTGCCAATGCAGGAGAGTAAGAGATGAGGCTTTGATCGATCCCTGGGTTGGGAAGATCCCCTGGAGAAGGAAATGGCCACCCACTCCCGTGTTCTTGCCTGGAGAATTCCAAAGACAGTGAAGCCTGGCGGGCTACAGTCCAGGGGTTGCAAAAGACCCCGGTCGCGACTGAGCACACACGCACGCTGTAAAAATCCCCAGAGGCCTTTGGCTACATGCGATTTGCACTAAAGAGTACTGTATTTTTTACTATCTGCGAATTGCGTCCACTTCACATTAGTGAGTGTATAATAAACAGGTATGTACTCAAGCATGTGACATCACTCCACTTCTGCCCCCCACCATTTTAAAAAGTCCCCAGTGCCCGTGGGGAAGGGCTTGGCCGGGGAAGCTGGGCTAGGGCAGCCAGTTTTCACACCAGGTGCCTGGAAACCGAGGCCTTCCACGACCCACAAGAAGCAGCATTTTGACATGTGTCATCCGAAGGTATGGACGGCAGGAGGCTGCTTGTCAAAGAAGCGTGGCCCTAGGTAAACAGACCTGTGCTCATCCTCTCTCTGCCCCACAGCCTAGGAGTCAGGCCTTGGGAAGGGAGAGAGGAGGGGTCAGAACCAGACCTGCTCCATCCTCACGGAGGGGAAATGGAATCAGATTTAAATCAGCAAGACAGGAGACTTTAAAGATGGACCGGACTGATGGTCTACTACCTGGAAGTGATCCGAATGCTGCTAAATACTGTTAAGGGATGCAAAAGCAAAATTCGACAAAACTTGGCCTAAGGCAGAGACTGCAGAAAATTAAAGCCATTCTGTATTGATGCCCCCCGAGTCGGCTCCACAAATACACCGCTATAACCTGAAGTATACTGTTGATAAAATGTTTCTCAATACAGCAAAACTTGTTCTCTCAGGCCACACAGCAGAGCCACGTACCCTAAATCAATGTGTGTTTTGAAATGGAAAGCGTCTGTTAGCATAGGCTCATCCACCCGGCAGCACAGACGGTCCATTCCCACTGAGAAGCTATTGGATTGCAATTCCAGGCTTAGTTAGGCAATAATTCCTAATGAACTCTCAGAAAATATCCTTACAGTGCTGGACTTAAGACACTGGAGATTCATGTTACTTTCCCACCTCTGCAAAAGAGCTGTGGCTGCAACAAGTAGGAAGGAGTCCACGATGCTGAGATGTCAAAGCTAAATTTTTTAAAAAGCAGCTTTACTGACATGTAATTCACATACCATATAATCAACCCATTTCATGCACACACTTCAGTGGCCGTTAGTACATTCACAGCGGTACACGACCGCAGCCATAACCCACTTTAGAACATTTTCATTTCCCAAAGATCCCAAAGGTACATCCTGTACCTCCATATCCTCCAGCCCGAGGGGTCCACTCCTCTTTCTGTCTCTACGTATTTGCCTATCCTGGACGTTTCACATAAATGGAATCATCCAACATGTGGTCTTTTGCGACTGGCTTCTTTCACAAAGCATGCATCACTGCTTCATTCTTTTTTACTGCCAAATAATATTCCACTGTATGCTCACACCATGTTATATTTACCCATTCACTAGCTGATGGACACGTGGATGGTGCACGCTTTTTGGGCACTGTGAATGGTCTTGCTGTGAACATTTGTGTACAGGTTTTGCATGGACCTGGTTTCATTTCTCCTGGATAAATACGCAGCGGTGGAAGTACCTGGCCAAATGGTAACTCTGCGCTTAATCACTCGCCGAACTGCCAAAATGTTGTCTGAAGAGGATTCACATCGCCACAGGCAATCTGTGAGGGTCCAGTTCTCATTCTCACCAACACTGTCAGTATCTGAGGATGCCAGATTTTAAAGACAGAATAGCTTACACCCACTGGACGCCTACCAGGTGTCCAGCTAGAAAAAAAAAAAATATATATATATATATACACACACACACACCATGTTCTCTACAAACGTGTTCCTGCCAACTATGGAAAATAAATCCTCTCCAACTGGAGTATTTTTCTCATGGCCTGTGTCTACAAGGGACCAAAGATTATCCCAGTCCTGTCTTCCCTCTACTTCTAACCCTGATGGAAGTAAAAATGACAACAACACTCTTCAGTTCAGTTCAATTCAGTCGCTCAGTCGTGTCCGACTCTTTGCGACCTCATGAATCGCAGCACGCCAGGCCTCCCTGTCCATCACCAGCTCCCGGAGTTCACTCAGACTCACGTCCTTCAAGTCGGTGACGCCATCCAGCCATCTCATCCTCTGTCGTCCCCTTTTCCTCCTGTTACCAATCCCTCTCAGCATCAGTCTTTTCCAGTGAGTCAACTCTTCGCATGAGGTGGCCAAACTACTGGAGTTTCAGCTTTAGCATCAGTATTTGTAACACACACCTTTTCTTCAACCTAAAAAAGTGCTTTTTCGTCCCACAGTCCTTACACGTAGTCCACCCGCCAAAGACTGTACTCTAGTGCATCTCTTTCCCTCTCAAACCGTCTTTCCTGTCCGCACTGCTGTTCAGCGCACAGAACAGGACAGGAGACGGCTGGAGAAGGATGTGAAGGCAGCAGGGCCCTGGGCCACCACACGCACCCAGTCTGCACCGCCCTAGGGCGTCTGCGCTGGAGTCTACAGGCAGAAACACCCCGCACAGCGCCAAAGCCGGACCAGAACGTCAGTGGTTTCGGTGGACTGGATGCTTCTGCCTGTCGCTGAGGGCTGGCCGTGTGTAGCCAAGACGGCCCGGTGAGTCACGTGGACGCTTCCGCCCTGGGCAGTGCGGCTCCCAGGAGGTGTGGGCTGAGGTCTTCTCCGTCTCCTCCTTTGGGGTGGGCAGGGCCTCTTGCGGTCTCAGTCACAAAGACAGCAGACAGTCTGGGGTACTGACGATGACCGTCCCATACGTGTCTGTTTGATGAATGAGTTAATGAGCAGTCCCACTGGTCAGGATGGAGGGAGCTGATTTCTGATAGACAGCCTTCCTCCTTCCCACACTTGAGCCTGAATGACTTTATCCCTATGGGATCAGCGGCTCCAAGTCACTCATATGAGTGAGGAAGCATCTGGGCAGCCCCAGTGTAAATCTCCTTTTGTGATTTAATATTTAGCTATCTCTGCTGCTGCTGCTGCTAAGTCGCTTCAGTCATGTCCGACTCTGTGCGACCCCATAGATGGCAGCCCACCAGGCTCCCCCGTCCCTGGGATTCTCCAGGCAAGAATACTGGAGTGGGTTGCCATTTCCTTCTCCAATGCAGAAAAGTGAAAAGTGAAAGTGAAGTCGCTCAGTCGTGTCCAACTCTTAGCGACCCCGTGGACTACAGCCTACCAGGCTCCTCCGCCCATGGGATTTTCCAGGCAAGAGTACTGGAGTGGAGTGCCACTGTCTTCTCTCTCTGCTTTCGGTCTAAAGCACGCAGTATGATCGACTTCCTGTAAATGACCTCTTGCTTGACTTCGACTCCTTTTTGTCTCTTTCTGAAGGTTTCAATTCTTCTTTTGTTTAAACTGAGGCACGGCTGATGTACAATATTATAGATGTTTCAGTGTACAACATAGTGATTCGCAATTTTTAAAGGTTATCCTCCATTTTATAATTATTATAAAGTATTATATTCCTTGTGTTGTATAACATACTTTGTAGCTTATTTTATATGCAGTAGCTTGTATCTTTTAATCTCCCAACGTGCCCTTCCCTTCTTCCTTCTCCCCAGGGGTTCTCTGTACCCTTGAGTCTGCTTCTTTTTGTTACTTTCATTAATTTGCTGTATCTTTTTAAGATTCCAGTATAAGTATATCATACACTACCTGTCTTTCTGTCTTATTTCACTGTGTATAATACCCTTCCGGAATATTACCATTCTGTTGTGATTACTGTAGCTTTGTAATGTACTCTGAACTGGGATTCCCTGGTGGCTCAGATAGTAAAGAATCCACCTGCAGTGCAGGAGACCTGGGTTTGATCCATGAGTCGGGAAGATCCCCTGGGAGAGGGCATGGCCACCCACTCCAGTGTTCTTGCCTGGAGAACCCATGGACAGAGGAGCCTGGTGGGCTACAGTCCATGGGGTCGCACGGAGTCAGACACGACTGAGTGATTATGCACATATTAGTCTGTATTCAGTTGTTTTCTATTTTATTGGCATCTTGCCTGAACTTGAACCTCCTTTGTTGTAACCCCTTGGGCAACATGTTATACCAGTGGAGCAAACTTTGTCTATATATACAGCTCCTCTCCTACTTCTGCTTCAGCCAAGTGGGCAGACTGACTTCCAGGATTCAAACCCTTACTGTATCCTTCTTACATAGATAAAGAACCATGTCAAACAAATTCTAACACGTCATAAGTAGTAAATTGTGAATCTTGCTTTCCATTTTTCTACTAGCACAAAATGGGGGATGGATGACAGGTGGACTGATGCTCTGGGGACCGTGAACTGACTAAGTAATAGTCACTGATCTTGGAGTGTTCTTCTGGCACAGCAAGCCTGCCCTGGGCATTTGCGGGAGACCAGGCACAGCCAAGTGCACGCATTCACCAGTGACGCTGGCACAGTGGTGAGGAAACCAAGTCCTGGGGGCGCTGGTCCCCAGATATCTGTGGCCCTTGCCCTCTTCCACCTCTTCAGGGCCTCTGTCATCTCCTCCCGGCACCATCAAAATGCCCTTGAGCATCCCCGTTTTCAGTCTTTTCTCTCCCAAATGAAGTAACTTTATTCTGCAGAGACATGAACCTGGTCCCAAAGGCCCCTCTTTTCATACCCTCTGTTTTCCACTGTCCCTTCTCCCCTGCCATGAGATTCCCCAGGGCAGGGCCAACTATGCATAAAGATTCCTTTTGGCCAATAACCTGCATGATGTCCCAGATGGTTTTTACCCATTCAATTATTTTTCTATGTCTTAATCATATTTTATCTTCAACAGGGGCTGCTCTGATGCTCTGCACTCCTCCTTAGTTGTCAGGAGTCGCTGCTCGAGGAGCCTCACGAGCAGTGACTCCTGACAAGTGGGTGAGTCTGCATCAGAACCGTCGCTCTAGTCTTCCTTAGGAACACCCGTCTCTGAGGATGAAGACAGAGGTCTCAGGAAGGGGCTCTTAAAACAGAGAGAGGACGGAAGAAAAGTAACTGACACATTAAACCCTCCAAAACCATGCTGATTTAGGAGAATCATCCTATCCCATATGGGAGAGGGGTTCCATATGCCCATTGTGGGATTTTTCTAATCTGGATTTTAAACCCTCACAGAGTTAAGCCAACTTCTCTGGAGCCAGATGGGCCCTCTCACCCCCTCAGGGCAGAAAGCCCAGCCCTCTGCTTGTTGCTGCTCCCCTAAGTAGGCCTTGGGTGACCCTGAACAAGCCTTGCTGCACTGGCCACAGTAACACGCTGACCTTTCTTACCTTAACCCCTCTCAGGATGGCGGCCAGCTGCTCTCACTGTAAGGAAACTCCAGGCTACTTTGGGACAAAGCCACGCAGCAAAGCTCTGCAGCCCCTCACTCTTTGGGAGCGTACAGTAATGCAGAACGGGGTCTCTCTCAGTTGTGGAGAAAGAGGAGTCCTCTCACACTGTTGGCGAGAATGTGAGGTGGTGCCCCCACTGCGGAGAATAGTGTGGAGTTTCCTCAAAAAGCTAAAAACTGAACTATCCTGAAAGTCAAAGTGGGAAAACTGTTAGTCGCAGTTTTGTCTGCGTGTCTGACTCTTTGCAACCCCATGGACTCTAGCCCATCAGGCTCCTTGGTCCATGGGATTCTCCAGCCAAGAATACTGGAGTGGGGGTGCCATTTTCTTCTCTAAGAACTACCATAGGATCCAGAAATCCCACTTCTGGGCATATATCCAGACAAATCTAATCCAAAAGACACACCCCTGTTCACAGCAGCACTGCTCACAGCAGCCGAGACAAGGAGAACACGTAAATGTCCATGGACAGGAGCGGATAAAGACGAGGGTAAAGGCGTGGTCCATACACACAGTGGAACACCACCCAGCCATAAAAAGAGTGAAACAATGCCATCTGTAGCGACATGGGCAGACTCAGAGATGATCACACTAAGTGAAGTAAGGCAGGAAGAGAAAGACAAACACCGTAAGGTGTTACTCACATGTAAATCTAAAACAGGACACAAATGAATCTGTTTACAAACGGAAAAAGACTCAGGCACATGAAGAGCAGACCAGTGGTCGCCTGGGGGAGGGGGTTGGCGGAGGAGGGAGTGGGGCCTGGGGTCAGCAGATGTGAGCCTTTATACACAGATGGATAGACACGGTCCTACCGCACAGCACAGGGAGCTACACTCCATATCCTGTCACCCTGATGGAAAGGAATACAAAACTTGTGTGTGTGTGTTCAGTCACTAAGTTGTGGCCGCATGGACCGCAGCATGCCAGGCTCTCCTGTCCTTCACTATCTCCTGGAGTTTGCTCAAACTCATGTTCATTGGGTCCACGATGCTATCTAATCATCTCAGAGATCCTCTGTCACCCCTTCGCCCTTTGCCTTCAGCCACCCCTTCGCCCTTTGCCTTCAGTCTTTCCCAGCATCTTTTTCCATGAAGTGATGGGACCAGATGCCAAGATCTTAGTTTTCGAATGCTGAGCTTTATGCCAGCTTTTTCAGTCTCCTCTTTCACCCTAGTCAGGAGGCTCTTTAGTTCCCCTTCCCTTTCTGCCATCAGAGTGATATCATCTGCATATCTGAGGTTGCTGATATTTCTCCTGGCAATCGCTTGTGTTTCATCCGACCCAGCGTTTCACATAATGTACTCTGCGTGTAAGTTAACAAACAGGGTGACAATACACAGCCTTGTCGCACCCCTTTCTGGAGTGTGAACCAGCGTGTTGTTGCATGTAAGGATCTCATTACTGCTTCTAACCTGCATACAGGTTTCTCAGGAGACAGGTAAGGTGGTCTGGTATTCCCACCTCTCCCTATATATATCTTTATATATATATATACACACACACATACACACACATGTATATACATACACATGTGTAACTTAATTACTTTGCTGTAGAGCGGAAATCAACACAACACTGTAAATCAACTATACTTCAAAAAAAAAGTTTTAAAAAGACAAAACCAAAACAAACCCACAGAACTGGGCCTCTAGCTAACTGCAGTGCAACTCTGCAAAGCAGGGAAAATGCCCCTTGATCTGGCTGCCTCGTCCCCATCTGGCTAACTCCCTGCCGTAGCCACTTTCCCTTCTTGACACTCACAGATCTTCCTCTCCCAGAGGAAATGATCATATATTGGATCTCAATGCGACTGGCACCGAATAGGCCATCTTTTCCAGAGGTTTGTACCTTTTTAAAGAGAACTCCGGAGACCCCATTTAGCCCAGAGAAATGAAACTGACACAAAATAACTGGAGCAAAGGAGTAGGTGCGTAATTTGGCTTGGACTCAGAGGAACTTGGGGTTCTTCACGCCACAGAGCTACGAGCCAGCCTGCACTCTGCCACTGGAAGGGACGCAGTGCAGGCTGTGAGTCCAGCAGTGTCTCTGTCCTCGCTTCATAAGCCTGATTCGGACGATGACTCCTCAGGGAGCTGCCTCCACAAGTCATCACTCATGAGAATCTGACCCACGCTGAAGCTTAACTTTGCAAATAACACTGACGCCTGTGCGGTGTGCGTGCTCAGTTGCTCAGTCATGCCCAACTCTTTGCGGCCCCACAGGCTGTGGCCCGCAGGCTGCTTTGTCCATAGGATTCTCCAGGCAAGAACCCACCGTAGTGGGTTCCCATTTCCTACTCTGGGGGATCGTTCCTATGACAATACTTGAATTCTTCCTCCCAGATTCGTTATTAAAATGGAATGTGTGTGTGGAATGGGTTGGAGGAAGCTCGCTTCCTGCTCTGACCCTGCAGATCCTTTAATGGGTGGGAGACACTGCTCTCAACTCGGAGCTGGAGGCTGGCAGGAACCCCACTCTCAGGGGCCTTATCCCACTACTGTATTTAATCAAGACGGTTTAAACCGTTGGGGGTACTTTTTGGACTGGAAAGGCCACTCTTTTTTTTTTTCCTTTTTGGTTGCATCTCATGGCATGCAGGATCTCCCGGACCAGGGACCAAACCTCAGCCCCCTCCAGGGGAAGCGTGGCATCTTAACCACAGGACCACCAGGGAAGCCCAGAAGGGCCCCTCTTGATGCAGCGTGAAACGGGCCACACAGGGCCCTAATCTTTAAATGCTTTTGGGGGCATGGCCCCAGGTTTTCAGACGCAGCACTTCATTGGGAGTCTTTTTTGGAAGCTAAATTTTTCTGTTGAAATGGAATCTGGTAACCAGCAGTAAATTACACAACTGTACTTAAATTCTAAAGTAGTTATTTTTACAGCAGTTTTATGAAGTTTAATTTATCCCATTGCCCTGAAAGAGGTAATGAATGCTTTGAACAGTTCCACCTATTTTTCTATAATTGGCTACATTTGTTTCCAGTGTAAATATGCTGACGAGTTTGCATGGAGATTACACATCTAGAGCTGTTTTCTTTGGGGAGGGTAAGCAGTGAACAGACCCACTGCCCCTAAATGAGGATGCACTCACATGTGCCTGAACAATTACAATTTCACTTGCAAATTAGTTTAAATAACTACTCTTCACATACTTCCCAGGTGGTAAAGAACATGCCTGCCAATGCAGGAGACATAAGAGATGCGGGTTCAGTTCCTGGGTTGGGAAGACTCCCTTGAAGGAGGGAATGGCAACCCACTCCAGTATTCCTGCCTGGAGAATCCATGGACAGAGGAGTCTGGTGGCTACAGTCCATGGGGTTGCACAGAGTTGGACACGACTGAAGCAACTTAGTACACTCATACACACACACCGTGATTGTTTTTAAGAATGATTCTTTTTAAAAATATACAGTTTTAAGATTCAATCAACTGTCTAGACCTGTTAAAATTTTCCCCATTTTGTATAAGACCAGTAAGCAAATTCTGGGCCCTGACATATACCATACTGTCTTACTGAGGTTTAGAAAACCAAACAAAATATACAGCCCTGTGGAAAATATACCTCAATGACTATTTGTGGCAAATAAAATGAGTAGAATGGATCTTCTTTTAATTGCATCTACTTACCAACATTTCCCTTATAGAGTATATCTAGTGAGGATTCTTGCATATATTCCTAAATTATCAGTTTAAAATTTACTGAATTCCTCAAAAATGTTTATTTTTTCAGATAAAACATAAAGAGCTTCAAAGAAGAAATCATTAATAGAGGTAAATAATATGAAGTGCTCAGCACATCAGGAGAGACATCCAGTTCTTTATTAAGAGATACGAGGGTTGAGTATGTGTGTGTGTAAGGGTGTGTGTGTGTGTGTGTGTGTGAGTGTGTGTGAATGTGAGGGTGTGTGTATGTGTGTGTAAGGGAGCGTGCGTGTGTGTGACAGTGTGTGTGTGTGTGCATGTGTGTGTGAGGGTGTGTGTGTGTGAGGGTGTGTGAGTGTGAGGGGGTATGTGTGTGTGTGTGTGAGAGGGTATGAGTTTTTGAGGGGGTGTGTGTGAGAATGTGTGTGTGTATGTTAGAGTGTGTGTGTGTGTGTGAGAGAGGATGTGTGTGAGGGTGTGTGTGAGTGTGAAGGGGTGTGTGTGTGTGAGGGTGTGTGTGAGGGTTTTTGTGTGTGTGTGTGAGGGTATGTGTGTGTGAGGGTGTGTGCATGTGTGTGAGGGTGTGTATGTGTGTATGTTAGTGTGTGTGTGAGGGTGTGTGTGTGTGTGTGTGTGTGTGAGGGTGTGTGTGTGTGTGTGTCTGTGTGAGGGTGGGGTGGGAGGAAGGGATCCTGAGACTGAACTGCCTCTGGCCTCTGAGTGAGGACACAGCCACTTATCTGCGTGAACAATGACTGCATTTTCACTTGCAAATCAGGTCCAGCAGGTACCTATAGGGCTTTGCATACTTAAATTACTCAGTCTAGGATAATCCTAAAAAACCAGTAATAAATCAAAATAATCCTGGAGAACTATTCCCTGAAAAATAACAGAATTAACAAGCACTGGCATGGAGCTGAATTAGAGGTTATTTCTAAGGTCCACGGTGCCAAGCCACTGTGGTGGCAACTCGCGCTAACTATTCTAACAGGCCTTAAAATTCGTATTAGAGTGACAAGTAGATGCTTGTGTCCTTAATTCAACACTGTTCAAAAAAGAAAAAGGGAAGGACGCATAACCGCCTCATGGCAGGACAGACAGCTGGTGTTGGGCAAACACGACCATCTCTTATTACAATGTTGTTTAAAATCGGAAATGAAAATTAGCCCAGTAATTTAATTCTCATTTGTACTAAGTTCAAGTCTCTGGTACCCGATATCTGACACAGAGAGGCCTCCAGGTAATCCAGTGTGGGGCTGGGAGGTCATGGTGAAGGCTGATCACAGGGCAGGAAAACAGATGTTCCGTGCCTTCCACGTCCACTGGCTCTCTGGGACTCTGCCTGCCCCTGGGAGCGATGCTAAATGCTTAATCAAATGCACGTGGATTCCTCAGAAGGTGCAGGGCTGTACTATCAAGTACACCATCAATCTATAATCAAGTTACAAACCAAACTAAAAATAAGTAATTGTTTCTCTAGGGATGACACAAATACTTTCATTAGCTGGTTATGTTTAATGTCAGAACTGAAGTCTGTGGAGCTGAAAGAGGGTCAGCCGAGTCATCACATGATGCTTGTGCTCTGACTCCAGATGGTTTATCTGACCGATGCCATTCGAAGTTCTTAGGAAGTGGTACTTCACTTATCATGGGGACGGAGGTGTTTATAAACATTTGGTTTTAGCACTTGAACTAGTCAATAGTAACATGTAGATGAGCAGGCTTTAGCGGCCAGAAGTGCTGAAACAGGCAAAATAATATGTCCATCCTGGACAGGCAATATCCAGGTGATGGCTGCTGGGAAACAGCGTCAGGTCCCACAAGTGGGGGCGGCCACCCCCTCATCCACGACACTACCTTCCAAGTCAGATGAAGGACGATGGTCTGTGAGTTAAACACGATGAGTCCACTTCAGGGAGAAGCTGCTCATGAGCTGGTGCCCTGAACTGTCTCTTATTTGAGGCGGTTTGATTTCGGGATGGTCCACATCTCACAGTCTGGACTCACTGACCAAACTTGCCTTTAATAAGCCTGAGACCCAGGCATCGAAACTGAAAACATGTATTTATAGATATGTCTGTGTGTGTGGCAATAATAAAGCAAAATGCTGTTTGCATACTTGCATTTATCTGGCCTTTCATCCCAGACTGAGAGAATAAAAGCTGTTAGAGCAGTGTACTTCGGAGGGCGGAGGATGAATGTACAGATCTGACATGGTTTTTTTTGAGACGAACCTAACGTCACGGCGAAGTTTTGAGGCAACTGGGTTTTGTTAGGGCATCAAGCTGAGAGTGGCTTTGGAGGACATATCTCATTAGGTGGAACCAACTCTTGCCCGGCCACTATTGTTGACGCTCCTTTGATAAGACCTTCTATAATATGACCTTCAAGGGATATCACCCCAGAGAATAACAATAAGGAATGCAGTAAGACAGCCATTTTGACAGGTTCCTCTCAGAGACAGGCTGACCTTCTATGGCGATGTCAAGAGAAACAAAAAGCCAGATTGACTTTCTAATGGAATTTGTCAGATCCCTACAATCTCCAAGGAGGGCTGCTTAAGCCTTGTTTGCAGACAAGAGCATAAGAGAAATACAGTGAGAGTAACTTGCTATTAGAGAACTGAAAACTTACCCTTGAAAAAAGCTATGGATCAGGCCTGCTACGTTCTTTATCTTTGGAAAACAGTGAATGATTAGAAGTTGAATCTCATCAGCTGTATGGACTACATAACTGATAGGCAAAGAAAGGAAACATTTTACAGAACATACTGATTCTGTTTGTGCTGTTTCAGAATCATAGAATGATAGCATTTGTTTTAAAATTGTGTAGGAGTCTTGGTACAGAGGAAGACTGGATTCTTGAGATATATATGGATTAAGCCACTTGACTGGCATAAAGGGTAACATTCTAAACGGTAAGTGTGCAATACATATTTTAAGGGTGAATCTTTCATTTCTTGTAAACAATGCATGTGTGTAATACTGGTTTCATCTTAAATCTGGAATCAGTTGGTTTTTAAACCCTGACACAATATCAACAATTCTAATCTGTTTTCTTTCCATGTTTATTTTTGAGGTAGCGTTGTTTTATATGGTACAGCTTTGAGAAAGCTAAAAGAATCCAAAGAACTATCGTCAATGACTGGGATTTTTTTAAAAAAGGAAGAGAACAGAGGCATTTAGAAAACTGAACCAATTGCTTCAGAAACAACTGTCAAATTCTGAATGGTGAATGCATGACCCACTTTAAGAGCTACGGCAGTTTGTACACGTAAACGGGAGATTAGCGATCGTGGACAAAAACAAAGGCCCCAGGGTTACGGCTACCGGCATACTGAAGTATTCTTCAAAGAAACTGCAGCTGTCTAGACACTGATCTGCTATGGGAGACTGCTCCACTCCTGCCCACAAGTCACACTTCTGTGCCGTTATCCTTTCTTTTTCTTTGTAACGCTGTTATAAATACGTTCATAATATCGTTGCTTTTCCTTTCTGTCTACAGTTATCAGGCTCCATGTATTCCCTTTCTTTTCCTTCCAGGGGCCTCCCTAAAAGGAGAGTAAGGACCAGGATGAACACCACTGCTTCCTGACCTAGTGTTTGTTACACTTAAGTGTGACCAGACGGAGGAAAGAAGGCTTCTGAAATTTTAGTCACGCAACAGCTCAGTGTTCTCCTGCATGCCTGAGGGCCTCAGCTGCATGTTCAAGGCCTGGAGTGGAGCTGGGGAGCGTTCCAGACTGCGCTAGCATTCACATGGTAAGAACTGATGGGGAGATGAGGTCAGCTGATGGAGATGCCACAGAACCTTATGTTCTTAAAGTGCGAGAGTGCGATTTGCAAAGAAGTTATTATAAAAAAGAAACAGTGATCCAGACTCTTTGCATATGGAAGAGAACCTAAGCTCCTGGTCGTGTAGGCACCGAGCTGCAGAGTAGAATCATACAGGTGAGTGCAAGTTCTCCGTGTTACCTCTTGACAATCAAGTCCTTGGAAATGCAGACACATCCAAACCTCAAACCTCTCCTTGGTGACCTTCCTCGTTTAGACTGTCTTGACCTTGTGCTCAATAGCTGTGACATCTGAATTTAGTTAAACAGATGTTCACCATCAGCCTTTCCTAAAGCAGGGCATCCCATGATGAGTCAGAATAGGAGGAAGAAAGTCTAACATTTGAAAGAAAACAACACCAGATTCTCCTTCGAGGCCACTGGATACTGCTGTGTCCAGAAAATTGAGGGAATCTCCTCCAGTTAAGCTCCAAGGCCCCCTGGGAGCTGGTACCTGATGCAGAGTATTCTTACCAACATTCTGGCAGGAGCTTTGTGAATGTCCCATACTAGTCGGCTGGGACATAACAAAATGCTAACAACTGGGTGACTTCCACAACAGAAATGAGCCCTCATAGTTCTGGAGGCTGAAGGTCCAGTTCAGTTTCCGGTCAGGGTTCTCCTCCTGGTGTGCGGACAGCCACCTTCCCTGGGTCCTCACAGGGCAGTGAGAGGAGAAACTAGCTCTCTGATGTCTCTTCCTATGAGGGCACTAATCCTACTGGGCCAGGGCCCCACCCTTATGACTTCATTTAGCCTTAATTACCTCCTTATAAACCCAGTCTACAAATACTGTCATGTCAGGAGTCAGGACTTCTGCACGTGAGTTGTGGGGGAACAGAGCTCAGTCCACGGCACACCCTTAGAGGCTGCTCTTCCTGTGTTGGGGGGTCTGTGACAGCAAGCCATCTTTCCCATCTCCAGCATCCTTTCCTACCACGCAAGGCCCCTGGTCAGTCATCCTTCTCACGTCCTCATCCGCACGTTTTCTTGTTCGAGAGTGTGTGACAGTCTCCCTGGGCACCCCATCTCTTCAGTCATACCCTCCCCAGTCCAACAGTGTGGTCCGCTATTTCTGCACTTCCTGGATTTCTGACCCACCCTCTATTACAGTCTAAGTGGTTGGAAGAACATTCCTGTAGCTGTGATCTTAGCTCCCACAGAAGCCCCTGCAGTGCCCAGCACAGAGCTTTCCAACTTTAGACACTAAAAATAAACGTGCTGAATCGAGGATTCTGTAAAATTAGAGTAACTGATAATAACTGCAATGGCTATTTACTACTAGGCAAATTTAAAATGACTAAAAGTGAACAGGAACATTATTTTATATTCGGAAATTTGTGTGAGGGACTTCCCTGGTGGTTCAGTGTTTAAGAATCCACCTTGCAATGCAGGGGACAGGGGGGTGTTCCCTGGTTGGGAACTAAGACCCCATATGCCCATGTGAGCAGCTAAGCTGCTGCGGGGCGAAGACGGCTGGGCACTGCAAGTAGAGAAACCTGCACACACAGTGAAGAGCCTGAGTGCCTCAGCCAAGACCAGATGCAGCCAAAAATAAAAAAATAAGACAGAAAATATGAAAAGGAAATCTGTGCACATAGTTTGTGTGAAGGGGTGCATGTCAGGGATACTGGTAAGACTGGGGTGGATGAAGAGCACTCAGAAAAGATGCTGAGCCTGGGTGCCTGTTCACACAGAGGCGTGCAGAGTGCTGTTACGTGCCGAGAGCAGGTGCCCTGTAGCTGGAGGGACCTTGGGAAAGATACTGGAACCTCGGACTCAGCAGAGGTCAGTATCGGCAGATGGTCTTCTGAGAAAAACACGGACTCTGCACAGAATAGATGCAGGAGCATTTATACTTCGCTTGTGTGGGAGGTTCGGATGTCCTCTACCTCACTCCAACCTGGACAGTCCTGAGCGCACGATGAAAACCGTGCACCTGGAGAGTTAAGAGTGTGCTGGGCCCCTTTTATACACGCGTGTGAGTGTGCTGCAGCGGGCTCCTGTGATGCACGTCAGACATTGTGACGACAGTGTCCTGTTGGACAGGGACTGGTCTCAGCCTAGCTTCTGGGATCTTGCCCCCAGAGTCCTCCTCCTTCTCATGATCTCTGTACAGATTGAGGGGGTCCTCTGAATTGGGGGGCGGTGAGGAGACAGGGGCCCTTTGTCTGGGGGACACGGATGGGCGGGGGATGAGCTGCGGAAGCTCACCTCTCGGGTCTAACGTGTTTGGCTGTCAAGGACGCAGCCTGCTGTGGGAGGCCGAGGACAGAGGAAGGGCTCAGTCACTGCACGCCACCCTGCCCCACTCCGAGTCAGCGGTGTGAGGCTCCTTCCCAGCCTGGGGGGCAGACACCCAGCAGAAAGGCTGAGGAAGGCCCTCGGGGCCCCCTGAAAGCACGCTGCGTACCCGGCACAGCACGGGCAGAGAGGCAGAGGCTTCTGCCCACGGGGCGCCCTGGCGGAGCGGGTCCCGCGGCACACGGCCAGGGAACACGCGTGCTGCTCCCAGCCTCTGGGTCACGGGGCTGGGTCACTCATGGTCCAGCTCTTGGACTTCAGTGTCCTTAAGGGCAGGGCCTTGAACCGAAGTGTTTTAACTACCCGCTTCCACCTGCTCTGGCCTAGGGCCAGAACTGGAGCTTGGTACGTGTTGCTGGACGACCAAGTGACCAAGCACGGGGCACCCGCGTGGTGTCTGCGCGGAGAAGTGGCATCTCAGCGGTGTGACCTGGAGACCACGGTGGGGGCGCAGGACCGGCGGGGAGGGGCGCAGGCTCCCGTGGGAATTCCCAAACGGGAGCCCCAGTTCTGGCCTGCCCCGGACAAGCCCCCAGCCTCTCGGAGCCCGTGTCTTCATCTGCAAAAAGCAGGGAACACGAGTGCCCACCCCAGAGTGGTTAAGAGCATTAAATGAGGCAGTCATGCAGGCTGCTTCCCTATCTTGGTAACTGTAAACAGTGCTGCCATTAACTCCGGGGTGCATGTATCTTTCCAAATGAGTGGGTTTGTTTTGTTTTCAGGAACATGCTCAGAAGTGAAAAAGAAACCAACTCTTTGGAAAAGACCCTGATGCTGGGAAAGATTGAAGGCAGGAAGAGAAGGGGACGACAGAGGATGAGATGGTTGGATGGCATCACTGACTCAATGGACCTGAGTTTGAGTAAACTCCGGGAGACGGTGAAGGACAGGGAGGCCTGGTGTGCTGCAGTCCGTGGGGTCGCACAGAACTGGACACTACTTGGCGACTGAACACCACCACCACCCAGGAGTGGAATCGCTGGGTCATACAGTAGTTCTGTTTTCAGTTTTCTGAGAAACCTCCATATTGTTTTCCACAGTAGCTACACGAAGTTACCCCCACCAACAGTGCACGAGGGCCCCCTTTCTTCCCCACCGACAGTGCACGAGGCCCCCTTTCTTCCCCACCCTTGCCAACACTTGCTGTTTGTAGACCCCTGATGACAGCCGTTCTGACAGGTGGGAGGTGTGTCCCACTGGGGTTCTGATTTGCACTTCTCTGATGATTAGTGATGTTGAGCATCTTTCCATGTGCCTCTTGGCCATCTGTATGTCCGCTTTGGAAAAATGTTTATTCAGGTCTCCTGCCCATTTTTTAATTGGGTTGTTTGTATTTTGCTGTTTAGTTGTATGAGCTATTTGTATTCAATATTTGTTGAATATTAATCCCTTCTCTGTCATACCATTTGCAGATATCTTTTCCCATTCCATAGGCTGACTCTTGATGGGCAATGTTTCCTGGCTTTCCCTGGGACAATCTGGAAGACACCTCTTTTCCCTGTTGAGTCCAGGGATGACCCTGGGAGATCCCTAAGGATCAACTTTGGTTCAGAAACTCACCACGTGCAGCCTTCACACCCTGGTACTAAGCAAGATTTACCAAGACCCTGGTCTAAGTTTCTTCCCACCATAAAAACATTTATTTTCACTGGGAGTGAAGTCAGTCAAACAGTGGCTGGTGAAAAGCCAACTCTAGTCACGTGGGTGCATAATTAGGGCATGAAGTCAGATCTAAATTTTATCTCTTGGGCCACACACAGAGAATCTGAGCACAGATTTTCAGGGGGCAGACGAGGGTATGAGGGTCATAATGCCATCACTGATTCAATGATGCCACTGATTCGATGATGCACGGCGCCTCTATAAATGTTTAAAGAACGTTAGACTAAAGAACATTTAAGAAGAAAACCTCAAAATCGTTTAAGAATTTCCATCTTGGTGTAAAAAAACTCTCTGTCCTATCTTGTCGTTGATTCTATGATGGCAATGTATGCCACTGGGATGCCAGGTTAAAGGAAACATGTAACCTGCATTTTGAAAGTAAAAAGGAAAACTGCAAAAGCATTCTAATTATCTATGAGGAAGACCACAAGAGGAACAGGAGGTTACATTTCCTCCTGATACCCAGCAGAGGGAGGGTGATGTTGTCCCAGCGCTTCCTGTTCTCAAGAGGCAGCCGGAGGAGTCACCTTGCTGATGCCAAGGGTAGCAAAACCTCCTGAGGAAAATGGAAATGATTCTCCTTTAATTCTGAACTGTGTTAGTATTCTTATTTCCTAATGAGTTTCTGACACTCTCTAAATTGAACACAGCACAGGTGAGCAGTAAACAGACACCAATTATTTATAAAAAGAAGCTAGTTCCTCAAGACAAAGAGGGAAACCTCTTAATTTTAGGAATGAATCGTCAGTGACTGGAGTGAATGGAAAGAGACCAGCATTTTAAAAGTAGGAAGGGTACAGAGAATGTTTACAAAGTGATCACACTTTACTGCGTCTGAATATTTGCACACTTCTACTACAGCCAACATGAATTTCTGACCAGTTTAACAACTAATATTTTGGTTCTAATTAAGTAAAAGACATGCACGCTAGTCAATTCTTAAGCATTTACATATCAAGAAGAAAAGAGCTGAAAACATTTGAAAATATTGATTAAAAATTACAATAATGCTTCAGAAACTAACTGAAAAGACTCTATCAACTCAAATTTAATTTCAACTTTTCTCATTTTAATTTACCAATGCTTATTTAAAAATTTTTAGCTATATAAAAATTTAAGTTATTTACTTAAAAAATTCAAACAATAAAACAAATGTAAAAGTAAATCGTCTCTGAACTTATACCTTCACATTCTAACCTCAAAGAACATGTTCTTTTTAACAGTCTGACGTGCATTTCCACAGTCTCCTGTGTGTTTATAGACAAACATGTATATCTCGGAGTGTTTGTGAGTGAGGTCAGCTTTTAAAAACAGATCAAAGTACATCATATTGTGAGTTTTCCTCTTTTATGACAGCTTTAAGCATCTATTTAACCATTCTGTAATGATGCATATTAAGAACTTTTCCAGATTTTTGCTTATAATCTCAAATGCTGTGGAGTGTTCCCTGTATGTGCATCAGTGAGCACGTGTGAGTATTCATACAGGATGGACTCACTGAAGTGAGATTGCTGCTCAGAGTTTATGAGCATTTTACATTTTGACAGGTGCCTCCAAATTGTCCTTGAAAAATGCTGTACCAATCCATATACAACAAGCAGTGTATAAATGTGTCTTTCCCTATATACTCCCTGTATAGGATGTTATTAATCTTTCATTTCTGTCGATTGTGATTAAAGAGAAATCTCATTTTGGTCAGTATTTACGAGAGTTTGAATTGCTTGCTTAGGTCATTTTCCCATTTTTCCTACTGAGTCATTGGTTGTTTTACTTGTTGACCTACAGTTCTTCCTGCACTCGGAACAGTACCTCTCTGCCCATGATGTGTTGCAAGATTGGTATCTGCTAACCTTGTATGGCATTTCTGCCACGTAGAATTTCAAAAACTTTTGTGTAGTCAAATCTGTTTGGTTGTTTTAGGTGGGAGGGCAAACCCATCCCTGTTAGTAGAAGTGGAAATTCCTCCATTATTTCTTCAAATATTTTTTATTTCCAGACTCCTTTTCCTGGGACTCCAATTACAAGCGTGTTAGGCAGCTCCTGTTGCCACAGCTCACTGAAGCTCTAGTCATTTTCCTTCTTTTGGGCCTTTGCTTCTCTTCCTTTATTGTGAACAGCTTCTACTACTACCTTCAGTTTCACTGATCTTTTCTGCTGCTGCTGCTGCTGCGTCGCTTCAGTCGTGTCCGACTCTGTGCGACCCCACAGACGGCAGCCCACCAGGCTCCCCCATCCCTGGGATTCTCCAGGCAAGAACACTGGAGTGGGTTGCCATTTCCTTCTCCTTTTCTTCTAGTGTATCTAATTGCTGTGACTCCATCCAAGGTACTTTTTTAATGTCAGATACCACATTTTTTATCTCTGCAAGTTTCATTTACATCTTTTTTTTTTTTGGTTGCATGGCATGTGGGATCTAGTTCCCTGATCAGGGATGGAACCCACTTTCTTAGGCACACAGAATTCATTTATAATAGGTGTTAGTACCGTTCTTGCCTACTTAATTCCATCATCTCTGTCATTTCTGGGTTAGCCTATATGAATTAGTTTTTGTACTGATTTATGGGTCCATTTCCCTGCTTTTAAAAAGCCCCATCTTACTTTATTGAATGTACAACACTGTAATTTTACGTTGTTGGGTGGTGGAATTCGTTGCATTCCCCTAAAGAATGTGGTGCTTCATTCTAGTATGTATTTATTTAGGCAAAGTTCAATCCTTTTGAGCTTGCTTTCAAACTTCGTTAGGCCAGGTCCAGAGCAGTCTTTGGCACAAAGCTCATTTACCCTTATGTTATGAGACCTCTTCTGAGGACTGCATGCCTCCTGTGTATGGTGAGGTCTTCCCGCTCACGGGAGCCTTCTGTGAGCTAAGGATTACAGTCTACTGCTCTATGGAGGCTCTCCCCCAACCCCAGGTGGCTTCCGATACTAATAAATGCACAGATTCAAATCGCTTTTCGGTCTCTGGAGCTTCCTCTCTGTGAAGCCCCTCTTCCTGGGTCTCTGCCCCACAAGATAAGACATCTTGGTCTCCAAACCCCATCGCCGTCTCCTCCACTCAGGGGGACAGCTGGGCTCTCTCTGGATTCTCCCTCCCTGCCGTGCAGCCTCGACGCTCCTCTAGGCAGTAACTGGGAGCAGCTGTGGGCTTTACTTCGCTTGTTTCCCTGACTGTCGTCCACTGCCTAGTTTTCTAGTTGTTTAAGGCAGGAGTATAAATCTGGTTTCCATTATTTCTTCATGGCCAGAAGCAGAAGTCAACTTTGACGTATTTTAAAAACATTATAAACAGTCTGGACAATAAAGGCTATCTAGTTCAGTAATTAAATTTGTTCAAATCGCATTACAAATTAGATACATTTCACTCCTACCTTAACTAGACATAACCTCTGATCTTCAGGAGTCTGCCATCCAATTTGATGTTCTGACATGTTTTAAGCTGTCTTTAGACATACGACTTGTATTTGGGCTTCCCAGTGATAAAGAATCTACTGGCCAATGCAAGAGATGCAGGTTCCAACCCTAGATTGGGAAGATCCCCTGGAGGAGGGCATGGCAACCCTCTCCAGCATTCTGGCCTGGAGAATCCCATGCACAGAGGAGCCTGGTGGGCTACAGTCCATGGGGTTGCAAAGAGTTGGATACAACTGACCAGGCACACACACAAGAGCAAAGGAACTCAAGGGTGGCAGTAAAGATTAATAAAGGCTTGAACTTGAAATAGGCAACATTTCCTGGGGAGTTCTCTGATTGGATGGGGTTGCATGAGGGCATGCAGTTCGTGCCTTATGCATGCTGGGAATAAAGAGGCAGATTTAGGGCAGAGGATAGCACTGAATATTTGAATAATCTAATAAAGACAGGAGACTACTGCAAACTGAAGTCATTAAGTCAAGCTTGATGTACAATTCATTCTTCCTTTTAGTCTTCCTTCTAGAAAGTAGGTTCCGTCGCATGTGAAACTCCAAATGCACAGAACTAGAAGCCATTTAAAGATCTTATTCGAGAAACCAAAATGTGTTTTTGCCATCTTGAAGGTTATCACACCTTGCACAGCTAGCATGGGCCCATGGCCTTCAGTTTAATACAGTCCATACAATACGCACCACCTTCAAGGGGTTACAGATGCAGAGCCCCCGTGTCTTCACAGTTACTCTGGAAAGGTGGGTCAGAAACACGGTCTTACAAGTGAAGACGCTGACTGATCTAGTGAATGAGAGAGGGGGGCAACAGAACACGCTAGCTTTCCCGACATCGTCAGGCTCAGTGTGATCTGGTCCCCATGACCTGATATTTCATTTAACACGGCGAAGCACAACCTTCGCTGTAGTCATGGTCTGCCTGGCACTGGTGAGTCTGGCGAGGAGGTCAGCGGGAAAGATGCATGTGAAGGTATATGACTGTGAGTCAGACTCGAGATCTTAGAGAACTCAGGCAAGAACACAGCAAAGATCAGGGCAACAGCTAAGAGCTGAACAACAGAAACCATCTTACACTACGCACTAACTCCAGTGTTTTCATTGTAAATCCTGCCACCAAGGACTTCCCTGGTGGTACAATGGATGACATCCCGCCTGCCAATGCAGGGGACATGGGTTTGATCCCTGGTCTGCGAAGATTCCACCTGCCTTGGAGCAACTAAGCCTGTGCACCACAGCAACTGAGCCCACACGCCCAGGGCCCAGGCTCTGCAACGAGCGCAGCTGCCGCCCTGGGAGGCCGAGACTGCAGCTGCAGAGGAGGTCCCGCTCGGCACAATGGAAGAGAGCCCGGGCACAGCTACGAGGACTCAGCGTGGCCAAAATAAATACCCAAACAAATAAAATCCAGGAAAATGCGGCCATCCATACACAGGGCAAGGACATTAAGAGCATCAAAATGAGATCATCGGGCTGTGTGCCTGACGCTGTTTTGGCAGTGGCACTTACAGAACACGGAGCTTTGCATTTAATATATTTTCCAAACTAGATTAGGAAAAGAAGCTGCTTAGCTGCAGAAAGAGGCCCCGGCATTAAGAAGGGAGGTCCTGGCTGAGAACAGCGCCAGCTCTGGCGCGGTGCTCCGCGCTCATCCACAGTGTCAGCGCTGACACCAGCCCCCTTTTGAGAGCTGGCGGGCCACTCCTGCCTTGGCACACCCGAAGAACAAGAGTCACCGCTTGGCACATGGAGCAAAATGGAATATTCCAAGGTTGTCCTTGGCCAACAGACGCTACAGGCTAAGTCATCTGGTTATAGAGAGAATAATAAATAAAGCTCTTGCAAAGTAAAAATAAATCAAAAAGATAGTTTATATTTACTTCTTTTAAAATTTTTCCTTCCTTTTTTTTAAAAAACATTTTTCTGGGTGAAAGAAAGGTTAAAAAAAGTTAAGGAGCAGCATGGGGAGAAGACAGTCCCTTCAACAAGGGTGCTGAGAAAACTGCACAGCTGTGTGTAAAAGAACGAACCTGGAGCATCGCCTCACAGCACATACAGAAACAAGCTCCAAGGGGGTTTAAAGCCTAAACATAAGGCCTGAAACCATACAACTCCTAGAAGAAAACACAGGAATCCACTCTTTGACGTAAGTCCTGGCCATATTTTTTTGGATCTGTCTCCTCAAGCAAGGGAAATAAGAGCGAAAATAAACAAACGAGACCTAATTAAACTTATAAGCGTTTGCGCAGCAAAGGAAACCATCAACAAAATGAAAAGACAGTCTACTAAATGGGAGAAGATACTTGCAAATGATATGTCTGGTAAGGGGTTAATATCTAAAATATACAAAGGGTTCACACAATTCAACACCAGAAAAACAAACAACCCAATTAAAAAAAAAGGGGGGGGGGCAGAAGACCTGAATAGACATTTGTTTCAAAGAGGCCATACAGATAGTCAACAAGCAGATGAAAAGATGCCTGCACCATCACTCATTATCAGGGAAATAAACAGAAATCAAAACCATGAGGTATCAGCTCACACCTGTCAGAATGGCCACAATCAAAAAGACCACAAACGATAAATGTCGGCAAAGACGCGGAGAAAAGGGAACCTTAATTCACTGCTGGTGGGAACGTAAATCGGTGCAGCCACGACTGGAAACAATATGGAGACTTCTCAAAAAATTAAAACTAGACCTACCATGTGATCCAGCAATGCCACTCTCAGGTATATATTAGAAGAAAAGGAAAACACTACTTCAAAAAGGCATCTGCACCCCAGTGTTTATAAGAGCATTATTTACAGTAGGCAAGACAGGGAAGCAAGCTAAGTGGCCATCCACAGACTGAAGAAGATGAGATATTTACATATACACACAATAGAATGCAGCTCAGCCATGAAAAGAACGAAATTCTGCCATCTGCAGCGACGCGTAGGGACCTAGAGAACACACAGTCAGTAGCCTAAGTCAGAAAGAGAAGAGCAGACGCTGTGTGTGTTCATCGATACACGTGGAATCTAAAAAAATGAACAGATGAATATAACAAAACAGAAGCAGCCTCACAGATGTGGAGTGACTACCAGTAGAGGCGTAGGGGCAGACAGGAGAAGGGAAGGAGGTGAGAGCCAGACTGCTGTGTATGTAACAGACAGGCTGTGCTGTGCTGTGCTTAGCAGTTCAGCCGTGTCTGATTCTGCGACCCCACGGACTGTAGCCCACCAGGCTCCTCTGTCCACGGAATTCTCCAGGCAAGAACACTGGAGTGGGTAACCTTTCCCTTCTTCAGGGGATCTTCCCAACCCAGGGATGGAACCCAGGTCTCCCTCATTGCAGGCGGATTCTTTACCAGCTGAGCTACCAGGGAAGCCGACAGATAAGCTACAAGGAGCGTCGGTATAGCACAGGAAATACCAATATTTGGTAATAACTTTAAAGGAAGTATAATTTACAAAAATCTGAATCGCTATGTTGTACATCTGAAACAAATTTACTATACTTCGACTGGAAAAAAAGAGAGGTAGGGCAGCAGGCAAACAATAAGGGTAAAAAAGAAAGAAAAAGAGAAGACTCAGCAAAAAAACTAGGAGACTGGAAATACAAATAAAAGAGAAGAGTCCTGCTGGAGGGCAAAGGGAGAGAGGAGAAGGGATTGCCAAAGACAGATGCGCCCACTGAAGCTCTGCCCCACAGAAGCACACCGTCCCTGTGCCAGCTCGGTGGCACCTCTGCAGGACAGGGAGACCCTTCGGGCTCGAGGGAGCAGGCGAAGCAGAGCCCGGGCCAGGTGGGCTTTGTGCAGAGGGTCTCTGTTTTTAACAACAAAGCCCAGGGGGTGATGCGCAGCAGAGTCCCAGGGCTCAGGGTGGCAGGTCAGAGATGAGGAAGGAAGGGCTCCTGAAGCTCTAGCCACTCTTTCAGAAGACGATGTGCGTTACACTACCTTGTGGATAACCTTGGCTGTGGCTCGCTGACTTCCTCATGACTGCTCTTCCTATCAGGATTCCGGGAAGCGGGGGGTTGGGGGGTCTTTCGAAGGCAGTGATGGCCCGGCTGCTGTGGCCAGGCAGCGATGGAGTATGGCTCTCCCGGGATTGGCTGTTTCTATCCGCAAGAAGAGGAGCAAGTCCAGGGCTCCCCTCCGGAGAGGACCACTCTTCCCTCGGGTTTTCTCACAGAGCCGCTTCGTCAACAAATGCTCTGGGCACAGAGTGTTCACAGACAGTGAGGTCACAGGGGGGGCCTCCCACGGCTGCCCGGGCGAGGTCAGTGCTCTCAGAAGGTGGTCCTCCCTGCCCGCTCGGCTGAAAGGGGGACATGACAGCCACAAGGGGACTTGGACGGGGAGA